>NC_089529.1:7587366-8187366 GCF_963924715.1 Thunnus thynnus | reverse complement strand
CACATGCACACATAAAGTCTCAACAAGAGATGCACATCTGCAGTGGTTCACTGCAGCTAACAAGCAGCTCCACATAGTGTGAGATATGTAAGAATGTGACAGACTGTTGCTGTGGCCAAATGAGAGAACAAATTGGAGTGTATGTGCAGAACTGAGGCAGTTTTTCACTGCTCAATTTTTTCAGATTCTTTTTAAAGATTCTTCAGATGTTTTTTCAACTGACAGAGGTGCTGTATACATGTTACATACATCAGAGAAGAGTGAAAAGAGAAAAGCAGATAGCAATGTGGACGTATACATTAACCCCCCCCCTCTCTCCCTCTCCCTCTCTCTCTCTCTCTCTCCCTCTCTCTCTCTCTGTCTGTCTGTCAGTCAAAATCACACACACATGCAAACACTCCCCTCCTTGCTTGAGGCCTTGCTCCCAGCTCTGGACTAAATGATATCATCGGTTGCCAGGGATACAAGGACACAGCGTGCAGAGAAAAGGGAGGGTGAGGCATAGGCAGAGGCATACACATAGCCTGGAAGAGAAAGGAAGAGGCTGGGATATTAGGTATCAAGAAAGAAAAGGAGCCTTGTTGAAACATGTAGTTGAAGATAGCAAAGGCAATGGAGCAGTGCCATGAAGAGGAAAGACAGGAGAAAAGACTGTCAAAGGTTACCCATCCTTCCTCTCCTCTCCTCTTCTCTTTCTCACATCACTTTCATTCTCTTTGTCTAGAGAGGGTCAGAATTGTAACAGTGCAAACGTTTGTGAAAGCATGTGTTGTAGAAAATGAAAGACAAGAATAGAAAGGAAGAGAATGGCAGGAATACCTGAGGGATGAAGGAGAGATTCTGTCCTTGATTTAAAACAATAAAACCTTCCTGTCTTGTACATCTGTGCACCAACTGACTATGGTATTTCCTCACTCTCTCTACTATGTGTGTCTTTGTGTGTTTGCCAGATAGCGGAGCATGTCTATTTAAAGGAATCAAGAGACTGCACAGGTCTGCTGTCTTGCTATTCCTGACTGACAGCATCATCAAATTTGGACCAGTGAGCCTGTCCTCTCCTTTTCTCTCATCTCTCATTGCAAGGTAAGATTGCTTACAAGGATGCACATGCTGCTATTATGTTTCAAGTAAATGTCTCCAATTTACACTTGGCAAAGAGGGTTAGTGTGGTGAAATTGTAAAAGGTTAGACAGACAAATTGGGGTCTCACCAGAGACATGAATGGATGCATGGCTATCCCCCTGTGGTTACAGAGAGATGACCAGGGTTTCCTTGGTGACAAGAGGGAGGGAGGGATGGAGTCTTTGGAGCAGATTGAGGGCTGCAGACTTTGGGTTTAACCTCTAGTAGGTGTCAAGTCATCACCTACCAGCATAATCATTGTTTTACTTGCAAAGCATAATTTGTGCACAGACTTTTCACTATACAAATGAGAAACAAAATTTGGCAAACAGGTGATATTTAACACGATTCATGCTGTATGTATTGTTTGAATTGCACATTCATTACTTAAGGTTATTTTACTGTGAAGTTAAGAGTTTACCCAACAGCAGCTTAACCCCTTTTGCACATGACATCATTTGGCCTTGCAGCTAAATTCCAGATGTCTCGCATTAACCCTGCGCAGATGGGTTTAATATTGGAAGCACAGAGCCATTGTTGTGTTGAGTCAAATTGAAGCTGCTGTTGACTGACAGCTTCCCCTACAACACTGTAACAAAAGTGTGTGTTTCACTGTTCAACAGGGAGGGTCTAAAACAGATGGTCTGTCTGCTGTTTGTGTAATGTTGCTCAAATGCTTGCGGGCTCAGGGTTAAAAGCGCGATAAAGCATCTTTTCTTGTTAAAGAAAAAGGAAAACTGCAACACTGTCTAAAAATCTGGCAACACCACACAAAGAGTGAAACATAGTTTATAAGTTGTTGGCATGAATTAAGCACACAGTCCTGTTGGCATGAATTAAGCACACAATCATGAATTTATTAGAAATCAGGATTGACAATGATGCAACATTAACAAGTTGCCATTTTGGGACAAAAAAAATACAGTCATACAACCAATATCCGAAGCAAAGAAATTTTAAAGCAAGGAATTCTACATTCATTCATTTCAACATTAGCAGAGAATCGTTGAAACTCAGAAAGCTGCTCTTTCAAAAATCTAATCTTAGTGGGACAGGAGTTGATGTAAGGATTAGAGTGGATGTAATTAGACATGTTGTGTCTGTTGTACAGCTTTATGTAGTTACTGACAGCATACAGTGCTGTATGTTAGGATAAAAGCATGGAGTCTTACTTTACTGTATGTTAGTAGTGTAACATAGTATGCACATACAGGTCTTTTGTGTCCTCTTTCTGCTCTAAAAATAAATTGAAATGCAATTGACTCTAAAGAGCCTAAAGCCACAGCAGAAAGAACTGTCTGGCTTTCAGTTGCTCTGGAAACGGACTCTCAGAGAGGTTGCTCACTTAGCTCATTCAGCACTCACAGTAAGGTTATTATAGCACAGCTGCAACAGTCTTACCACAAACAAACCTGTATGGAACAAACGTACAAAAATTACCACTAGGGAAGTGGTAACATGTTGCACAGTAGTTCTTCATAATACTTACAAAGAGCTGTGGGAAATGAATGTGCGTGTAGAGGTGCAACCTGTCACCAGTACAGCCTTGTTCTCTTCAGCCTGCAAATCTTTCAAAGTCTGTTCAATTCAACAAAATAAACCCATAGCCGAAATGTTTGGCAGCTACAATAAAAAACAGTAAGATTGTTTCTTTCCCTGGTAAAAGACACTATGAAACTATTCCATTTAAAGCAAGAGCAAAGGTTCAATAAAAATGAAAATAGGCAGAGGAGGCTAAGGATTAAAAGTTGTGATCAGACAATAAGTGAACAACTTTTAACATTTCTGCCAGAGACACTTATAACCAGCTGAACACCTGACCTGGTATAGTGGTTCAGTACTCAGCTGGCAGCTGTAGAGCTCACTGTGCCTGTGGAAGTTGCTCTACTTGAGGCAAATGCAGAAATATAGATGTACTGAGTTAGCAGCTGATAATGAGTGGTGAGACTGAATGGCTAGAATGGACCCCTATATAAGACGCTGTTGATTTGAGACACATTAACCACCATTTCTGTCCGTAAATTAGACTCATGGCTTACAGGGTGAGAAAAACACTACAGCAGCCCACCCTGTGTTTTTCTCTGCTTGTCTTTGTTCTTAAAGTGAGGTTGCCATGGTCCTTCGTCTTAGTGCAATGTTTTTTTTCTATCCTTGGATGGCCACTGGCTGTGGTGGCTGCTGGGTTGTCGTGATTAGAGAGAGGCTGAATGCACAATGCAGCTCTGGCTGACTGATGATATGACTGCTGAACAGATACAGTGCAGCAGAACAGTACAGCATGAGGAAATAAAATCTACTAGAGATACACAAAAGGGCACTTTGGTGTCAGTGTATATCACAAAACCACAAGGATAAAAAGCTTATTTGTTATTAAGCCAGAAGAAAAAGTAGTTATTGTGTAGATATGGTATGAAAATACATTTTTTTTTTTAGCAGTGCACATAATGTATCACTCAACAGTGTGTCTTGTCCACAGGTTGTTTTTTTGCTCTCAGGTGTGAAGTGGAGGGCCTCTCAAACACAGACCCAAGACTGGTAAACAAAGTTATTTCTGTCTCTGTACTTTGTGTGTGTGTGTGTGTGTGTGTGTGTGTGTGTGTGTGTGTGTGTGTGTGTGTGTTTGTGTGTGTGTGTGTGTGTGTGTGTGTATGTGTGTACGTGTGTGTGTGTGTGTGTGTGTGTGTGTGTGTGTGTGTGTGTGTGTGTGTATGTATGTGGCTATTTAAATGCAAACATGCACTATGTACACCACTGACGTACTTTACATGCAGTATCACAATAGTACTACAAAAACACATGTCCGTTTTAAGCAGTTATGTGAAGGCATAGATTACTTTCAACTGTAACTATGTTACACGTGAAAACTCAGTGTTAGTAATCATTACTGCAAATGTCACAGATGGTAGAATGATGCACATGAACATTGCTTTGTACATCCAAAATGTCATCAAATCCTTAATATTTCCATGTGTTAGTTGGTAGTGTTACTTGACATGATTACAGGCCTTTCCCTGTAGGCTTTCATTAAGTAATAAATCAGTGGAGTAGAACAGATTTTTGAATCAAGGACTAAAGCTTGCCTTTATTTTCTCATACATTGTATAAATGTAAGAATTATTCACAAATTTAAATTATTGTACAATAAATTAAGGTAGGCATTGTCATCACATAGCATCAGCACATTACTGTGCTAAGATCCGATGGTTCAAAGTGGCAATACTTCCATATTGCATGTCGTTAAAAGAGATAAATTTATTCATTTATTTGTTCATTTATTCATTCAAAATCTTAATTTCTACATCTCTGCTTCAGGCTGCATGTATCACCCAGCAGAGCTGTACTCTGGCCGTAACACATGGGACTCCTACCCAGCTGGAGGACCTAACAGAGGACAATGGGCTCCTGTAAACAGTCGGCCCTGGAACAACACACAAAGGTCAGCAGTGCCATCACAGCACTCACACACAGTGTTGCTACAGTGTTACTTTTTATTTATGTAAAGGCAGTAGTGCATTTGCAGGGGCACACATATCTTTAGTTGTTAACACTAGCCAAGATGTACAATAAGACTTCAGCAACCTTCATTGCATTGTTGACTGTAACAGTTAAGAAAGAGGACATGGTAAAATGCTTGTAACACCCAGAGAGTTGGATAGAAAATGGCTGAAGCATTCCTGAAAATAATTTAAATCCAGTGGGAGTAGATAGTAGAACAACTGGAGGCTTGAACTTCCCCAACACGGGTCATTCCAGCAGTTGGGACACCAGCCTTTGTTGTCTGGACTGATTAAAGATAAGCACCACTTTAAGGGACTGACTGATTTACTGAAACTGTGATGAGCATTTTCATGAAAAGCTCTTACTTCAGCTGCAGCTGAGAGCATGATATTGTCTACAGTTTAAATAAGAAGGACTTTGGTGAATGAAACCATAAGTTCTTTATCTGCTGCTGAGAAAAGCCTCAGCTGGAGGAGTTGAGGGTGGCTCTAATGAATATGATTGTAACTTGAGCGATGTGGTTGCGGCTTTTGGCAGTTGTATCACTTGTGACCACCAAACGTTAACTTCTCTTTGAGAAAGAAAAAGCATAGAGCTGACAGGTTTTGCACAGAGCAAAGTTTGATAAGTTGTATTAAATGTAATACAATCCACAATTATCCTTTAAAGGTAAAATTAAAGGCTCCATTATGGGTCACATTGATCCCCTGCATGGGGTCAAGTGATCCTTCAACCATGCAGAGGTGCTTTATTAACAAGCTTTGCAAATTGTCTCCATATTCACTGAGGTCAAAGAAGTTTATTGCTACAAAAGTGAATGTTTTTTTCCCATCATATCTGTCATGGTTCATCATGAGTTGAGTTTGAGTATTGCTAAAGTAGCTGTCAGCAGAGTGCAATATTAACTTTTTTGTCCACCAGCCAAATGGCTAGTGAATGTTCAAATTTTACCAGCTGCTCAATAAATTACTGTTTTTTTTTTGGCTGGTAAGTGAAGCAAATCTACCAGCCACTTGCATATTTTACCAGCATTTAGATGGCTGGTGTTAATTTTGTGCCCTAGCTATCAGCAAGGTACCCTTGATGAAGGCATTTAAAGAAAGAACATACATGCACAGTAAACACTTGGAGGAAACTGATGGCTGGTTATGTCAACAGTTGGCAAAAACAAGAAAGTTTGGCTTAAACCCAACTTCTAGCCTCCATCAACACAAGTCAGAGCTCCCAGATTTGTTGCATACTGACTTGAACTGTTTATTTTCAAGTTTCAACTGCATTATCTGTAAGACATTATTGGTTTTCTGTATGTTTTTTTTTCTTGCCAAGAATAATTGCAGTTTTCTTCACTGCAGATGCCAAGGAGGGCGCAATCAATCACATCATCCACAATCAAGTCGTCTTTATCATAGGTGAGTAAAACAGTATAAATATCATTCATTCAGTTATATGTACCTGAATGTGTTTGTTACTAAAACCACTCAGATGGATAGGATAAAGCTTTTTAAAACAGTTGAAGGGTGACAACTCTTGTACCTGCCATTTAAGCGACAGAACAGTAGAACAATTAATGCTACCTGGATATGAGTTTGTGTACAGTATAAAGTCCCATTTGTGTCATGCTATGGCATCACTATCTTGAATCCTTTCTTTACCTCGATACTTGTTGCTCAGTCCAGTTGTTTTTTTGCTCAGGGAAGAGAGAACCGTCAACCATGTCCAGGACAAGGGTATTTCCAAGGGGCACAGACAGCCTTTACGTCTTTGGGATGGTAAAGAGCAGCCATTTGAGGCCCAGAACTGGCATCACAACTCCACCCGCTCATTCCACAACCGAACTGGCACCAACAACAGTTATCTAACAGGACCAGGAGAGCGCTACACAAACTGGGACAACAATGTCAGCAACTCTCTGGTGAGACCTACAGATGGAACAGTATAATTTTTTGGAGTTCATATTATTATTTCAACTGGAGTGTGTATCATCATTTGACTTTTTGATTAGAACTGTCCTTTTTCTCTGTTTTTTTCTCTGACTATAGCATGGGGGTCCTCGCCTGCATCGCAACAACAGAGAACTCCAGTCCACACCAGAGAGATGGGCTCCCTCAGACTGCCGCAGGAGCTTCGCAGGCCGAATGATAAACAACAGACAAGGACTCTGGAAACGACCAGCACTCCACCAGCGGCGAGACCAACTCCACCAGCACAGTCCACCCCCACAGCACCCTTTATCCCCTAGGGAAGAGTGTCCAGCCAAGAGGAGAAGGGACTCTGGCCCTGATCAGGTAAAGTTTGTTGACCTAGTACAACAATCCTTGATTCATTTGTTAAAAATAGCCTTTTTACCTGTACGTTTATTTCTGTGCAATAGCACCACCCATTGGTAAAATCCCATCCACTGTAGTATTTCAGGATATCTGTGCTTCTCTCTTTAGTCATCTCATCCAGGATCAAGGCATTTACTTTTACTTGCCCATGCCCCATCACCACCTCGCCACCACCGCTGCAACCAAGATGACTGGAAGCCTCTTCATGACAAGGCAGGTTCTTGCCACAACTCTGCCCACAGGACCTCAACAACACAGCAACAGGTAAGCTTGTATGATCATTAAATGATTACTAAAAATGTAAACTGAATATAAACATGTTGATCCTTCTTAATTTCTGTTCTTGGTTTTGAAATTTGCAGGAAACCTCTAAATTACGAGCTGGAGGACATGGCTTCTGTAACGGTAACCCAACAGTTCAAAACCATAATTGTGGCAGCAGACCACCACATCATGGAAACAGAGGGAAGGATGACCGGAAAATTTCGTCTTCACCAGCAGACCACACCCGTGTGCCTTACAGCCACCAAAACCATCATTACCACTATCAACGGCACACAGGCCACCCCAGAGCCACACAGCACAACCCCCCGCTACACCCTCTGGAGGAAAAGGACTCCTGGAGCCATCATTACAAACAAAGCACAGTGAGAAATAAACCATTTAAATAGCATGAAAATTATAAAATGAAAACTTCCTTTTCCAAAGCTGTTTTTGTGTCATTTTACCAGGCCTACATCTAGATCCAAATGTTTTTGGTTTATGAGCCAGAAGGCCCCTCAGATCCTCTGCTTCTTCTCTTGTAGCTGTTCCACAAAGCAGAAAAAAAACATTTGAATATGCTCTTTTCAGCCATTACGCTCCAAGCTGCTGGAACGGCCTTCCAGGGGATCTGAGTGGAGCTGAAAATATTAATATTTTTAAATTTAACCTAAAAACCCATCTATTTAGAGTGGCTTTTATGTAGTGTTTTATGGTTTATGGTTTTATTATTTATACTCATTTTATTTGTTATCATCATTATTATTTATTTTATTCTATTTTGTTTTATTTAACATTTTACTGTCTTACTATAATCTATTTATGTTGTGTAGTATCTCATAATTTTATTTTTATTGTTATTTTATTGTTCATATTATCTTTTATTATTGATCTTTTATTATCTTAACTACCCATCTTTTATTGTTGTCTCATTCAATTAACCTTTTTTGCTTTTTAATTATTTTGGTGTGCATCGGTTTCTAAATCCATTTTTTAGCATCCCACGTTTTATCAGTTGCTTTTAAATCACTTTGAATTGCATTGATTTGTTTGAAAGGTGCTGTATAAATAGTTAAAAGTTTGATTGATTGATGATTGATACCCCTGAACAAAAGTCTAAAGTGATATAATGTTAACTCTGCAGGAACCTCAGCGTACTCATCCAAGGGGTAATTCAAGGGATCCAGCCATCTCCAGGTCTTCTGGTGCAGACTCTCCTCCATATTCATCCTTCCTCTGTGGTCCTAAAGATGGAGGTTCTACTGCCAGCAGTCCACGTGCTCCCTCAAGTCCCTCTTCATACACAGTGGCCAGTGGCAGAAAAGATCCATCAGTCATTCATCAGTGTAGTCCTGGCCTCAGTGGACAGCAGAAACTCCAGGGAAGTCCCCATCACACCCCGAGACCTAGCCTGACATCTACAACGTATCATACACCTCATGCTGGCCCAAAATCCAGGTATTTAGATGTCAAATACAGAAAGACCTCACACCCCCTCTGCTCGCGACAGTCCCCCCACAGCAGATCCAGAGCAAACAAGCCTGAGAAGGAGTTGGAAGAACACAAAAAACCTGAGTGCAAACAAAAAGAGAAGTTGGTGAAAAAGGAGAGAAAGGGTGAAGTTCAAAAGACAAACAGAAAGGGTGAAGAAAGAAAAAGGAGGAAGAAAAAAGAAGAAAAGAGGTTAGGCGAGAGAAAAAAGAAAAGGGATAAAACAGCGAAGAAGGAGAGAAAATTAGGCTTGAAAACTAAAATCATAGGAAAGGAAATGTTCACTTCCATCTCTACTTCTTACTCTTCAGGGGAGGTCAAAATGACTAAAATAGAGACTACAACTCTGACCCCAGAGAATCAAGGCCAGACAGCACCCAGCCCAACCAGACACAAGCACAGGGAGAGGAGTGAACGTGCAGAGAGGACATCACACAGGCCATCCATAAATACTCAAAATACTCCAGAGAATCACAACACCCCTGGTCGAACTCCTCATCCCAGCTGCACTTCACCTCAACCATCCTCAAAATCTGAAAATCGCAAAATGCCCAAAAAGATCGTCAGTCCTCCAAAACTCCCTGTCAAAGAACAACTAATACAGTCTCGACCCACGAACACCAGCTCCAAAAAGACCAGCAAGAGGCCTACCATCATCTCATCCCAATCAGAAGACGGACCAAAAGCAAAGCCCGATGATACACTCCCTTCTCTTTTATTTAAAGCCTTAGCACCTCTCAGTACAGCATGTTCCATTAGTGTAGATCAACCCATGCATGGCAAAGAAGGTGGGTACGGAGGGATTCTCAATGCCCCTGACCTGCAGCCTGTGGCTGTGATGGGAAATTTGAGGGAAATTGGAGACAACCTTGCAAACACTCCTCCTGTACTCAGCTGGCAGGGCTCTCCAGTATCAGTTCTGGGAGAAGATGAGGATGAGTTAGAAAAGGGAGTGATAAGTAGACCTGTCCTCCAGCCCAGCCCCACCCAGTGCTTTTCTCCTCCTCCTGTAGACAGTGAGAGCATTGATGAGATGAATAAGGAGCCTTGTGAAAGCACACTGGCTGATTATTCCCACAATGACATGTCTGAACTCAGTGATCTACCAACTAAACAAGTTGTTAAGGAAGAAAAGGAGGAAGAGATGGACAGCGGCGAGGAAGCTTCTGGCTCTCTTCTTCGTGAGCTTCGTCACCATAAAACAGGATTGGATGATGTCTTCAAGAGCCTGGCCACCTTCCTCGGTGGCCAGAGGGTCACATGTCGAGGCGGTCCATTTGGGGGGCCTCCTGCTAGCACTGCAGGAGGGGTTAAGTTATCCTCTTCTCTTGCATTGGGGCCAGACATCCACTGTCAGGAGCATCAGGATTTCTCCCCCAGATCAGATCTCACCACATCCTCCAAACCCGGCAATCAGTCACCAACTCACACTACCTCAGATGCACTTTTTAAATCCCACAGTCCGACAGATCTGTGTGATCCTGTCACAGATACCCTGGTGCAGAAAAAGCTGGAAGAGACTGAGAATGATTTAGAAGAGAAACAAGACGTTAGGGATACAGACATCCTCCCTGAGAGAGCAGCGTCATCTCTTTTGGACGAGTCATTAAGTGCAGAGCTGAGACTGACCACCACACATACAGCCTCTTTCACCGGCCTCCTCACTGTCTCTACCAAGGAAGAGAGGGCAAACAGCGAAGAGACAGAACACATTGTCACAGACAGAAAAAGAAAACAAAAGAACAAAGATGGAGAAAGAGAAGGAGAGATCAAGATTAAGATAAAGAAAGAAGAAAACGGTATCATCTGTCTTAAAAACAAAGCAAATGAAATAAAGGATTTGGAAGAAAAGGATGCATGTAAAACACCTGTTTCACCTTCAGTGCCAGTCATCTCCAGAAACTCACCCATACCCCTCAAAGACAGTACAAAGGGCCAAATTCCTCAGAAAAATCCAACCCCACATGGCAAAGATGTGCAGAGAGAAAAAGGGGACACTGGGAACTCCGAGGTAAAGATTGTAACAGAGACGAAGGAAGAAGTCAGTGAGTTAGAAAATACGATATCCTCAACAGCTGGAAACACAGATACCAAGAACTCAAGCTCAGAGTCAACTGTCACAATCAATACATCCAAACTATGTATCTCCACACCAGCGAGTAAACCCTGCTCATTAACTCCAGTCGACCCCCTGAAACTAAAAGCATTGTCAATGGGCTTGTCTAAGGAGCTTAAGATTCTCTTGATTAAGGTGGAGAGCGCTGGTCGACAAACATTCAACATATCAGAGGTGGAAGAGCAAAGAATCCCACTTTCCAAGATCAGCATCGAAAACACCGCCACTGAAGTGATTAGAGCTTGCAAGTGAGTACTCTGATAAGCGTAATCCTATCCTATCAGAGTGGGTTTTAATGCTCTCTTTTCTTCTCTTTTTTTTCCCAGGGGGACAAGGGTGAAGGGGAAATTCAAGGAGTCGTACCTGCTTCCTGCCCTTTCTGTCAAACCTAACATTAACATCGAGACCCCCATTCCACGAGAAAAGCTTAACCCTCCCACTCCGAGCATCTATGTGAGTCCACACGGATTAGGATAGTAAAAATGACGCAACCTAACAAGTAATATCCTCAAATGTGGAATCCTAAAATCCTGTTTTTCTTACATGAACAAGAAACTATAAACAACCTCCGTAATTCTTGGGATGATTTAAAGTCTCTAGATAGCAGCAGAGTGAGCTGCCTTATCGTACCTTGTTTCAAGATCTACACATTTCCAACCTACTGTCAGTATTTTTCATCTGTTTTCAAGACAAATAAATTCATTAATTTGCTTTGTTCAAATGCTCATTATTGTACTTTGCTGTGTCTGCAGTTGGAAAGCAAGAGAGACGCCTTTTCTCCAGTTCTGCTTCAGTTCTGCACTGATCCCAAAAATGCTGTTACTGTCATCAGAGGCCTTGCTGGCTCCCTCCGCCTTAGTAAGTTTATACATCACACTCATCTCAACTAATGAACCCCTCTCATTCACTCGATTTAGCCCAACAGAATTAACCTTCCATCCACTCGAAATGAGGTTTTTGTGATTAGTAACACTTTGCCATTAATTAAGGCCTTTTGTTTGTTGTTTTGTGGAAATAGTCATGCAGGGAAGAGAGAAAGAGAAAGGGAAAAGGGCATCAATTCTTTACATATAAATGCATCATATCATAAATCATAAGGTTGGCAGTGTTTTATTCTAGATGTAGTAGACATTTTACGCATTTGATTTTTTTGAGTCTGTCATTTCTGTAATGAAAAATACTGTATGTGTCGTCTTTTTGAGCCATCGCTTTCTCCGAACTGTATGTCAGTGACGTTGCATCTTTCACAATCATCGTGGGCAGCATACAGTGCCCCATTGTCACAATCAATTCATGGTTGTGTCTTTATGATCCATATTTGAATGACCATGACATGATGGCTGGGCCACTGGGAGGCTCTATATTGATCGAGGAATGCTGCTTTGAATGCATTTGCATATTTTAGTGTATCCTTTCACCTATTTTGTCTATGTCATACTTGGTTGTATGAGTTATAAAAATGCTTAAAGTCAGAAAATAAATAAATGCAACTGAGGTGACAACCATTTTTGAGTATTAAATCTAAATACAAAGAGTTTGGGGGAAAATTTTACTTGTACTTGGTAAATTTTATTGGGCGTTTATTATCTGATAATTATCTCATATGCTCTGCTGTCTTTCTTCCTATGTGAGACCTTGGTCTGTTCTCCACTAAATCCCTGGTGGAGGCCAATGCGGAGCATGCAGTGGAAGTGAGGACTCAGGTTCAGCAGCCTGCTGATGAGAACTGGGATCCCAGCGGCTCCATGCAGACGTGGCCCTGCGAGAGCAGCCGTTCACACACCACCATTGCCAAATACGCCCAGTACCAGGCTTCCAGCTTCCAGGAGAGCCTGCAGGTAGACATTTTCCTTCATGGCACACACATTTATACTCACTTAGACATGCACAGAGTTAATATTTAATGGACAGAGCTTGTTTAACGGAATCAAAAAGCAAAAATGATTGTTTTGTCCGTCAAAAAAGAAACTGGAAAATGAATATTGTATATGCTAACAGTTGGTTTTCTGACATGAAAGTGTTTTGAAGGAAAAAGTTTTTTTGATTTTTATGTCAGTATTCAAACCAATGTGAGTTCTGCCTCTCTTTATCTCTGGTGAATAATCTCTCTTGAACTTTCAGCAGATTTCAATAAGTTGTTTTTGATGCTGCTGAAATAGAGAGGAAAAGACATAAATACACACAAAGACATACATTACAAAAGTATAGTATATAAGTATATGTAATGATAATAGTAAACTATATAGCACTTATCTTAACAATGTTACAAAGTGCTTTACAAAAGAAAATAAAACCAACAAGGCAGATAAAAATAAAGCAAAGAGGAGCACAGAGGTAACGGCCATAGTACAGAGTAACAATAAAAGATGCACAATAATAGTAATAATAAAACTCTAAAATGCACAGAAGTAAAAATAATAATAAAAAAATAAATAAAAAGAATAACATCCCTAGCCCTCTTTACTCTCACCAATGTGAAACCAGGTTAGAGTTCTATGTAATATTTCACATTGTGTATATATCGATGTAGATCTGTGGTTACAATAGCAATAGTGAAAAGCAGTACAGCGCAGTTACTATAATGGATATAAATACACATATTTTCCTACAGTTAGTTTAGCCCCTTGCACCACAGTGGTCCATTATTAAACATTCCTCCCATAATCCTGCAAATTTCAAGCAATTTCAATAAAATAGCAAACTAAGCTTACTTGTTGTAGCATTTACTAAACCAACTCTTGAAGATGTGTGTGTGTTTACATTCATAGTAAGCTGTTGCAAGTGTATAGACTAGTAAAATCCACACATGTAGTAGGTAAATAATAATCTATTTCTGAGATATCTTTGTCCAGGACCTCAAAAGTGAACTACATTATGATGCATCCATTTTTAGCTGTTGGCCAACCTGTCAGCTAAGCTCATGTAGATGTGTTATAGGAGGAGAAGGAGAGTGAGAATGAAGACGAAGGAGAGGAGCAAGCCAAGTCCCAAGACCCATCAGCCACTGCAAAAGCAGGTCTCACATTAGCCAACAGTAAAGGCAGTCCCGCCTCGACTACCATGAAAGCCAATTCCGCTCTCCTCAGCAAAGCCCAACCTCTTCAAGCCACCAGCGTGCCCAGGTCAGCGCAAAACTGTGATCTGTTTGTATTAAGAATTTACTGTGTTGAATCCTCTGATAACAATACTCAACTCAGACTTTACTATTCCCTTCAGCTCAGAGATGAAAACAGTCGGAAAGATAATCAAATTTGGGACCAACATTGATCTCTCAGACCCTAAAAGGTGAGATTATGATATTAACTTGTGCCCACTCAAACTGAGCTTCCTGAGGGTCCTTTTTTTTCACAACACTGGTCTTCTTGTTTTTTTTATAAGGTGGAAGCCACAGCTGCAGGAGCTGCTGAAGTTGCCAGCTTTCATGCGTGTGGAGTCGAGCAACAACATGCTCAGTCACGTCGGTCACACCATCCTGGGCATGAACACTGTCCAGCTCTACATGAAGGTGCCAGGCAGCCGCACGCCAGGTCAGTGTGTGTCCGACATCACAATTAGGCATTAAATCCTCTGATTTCAGAAGTAGGTCTTAGTTTTAAGGTTTCAAATGAGGAACAAGCCTAAATTGTGTTTCTCATCAGGTCACCAAGAGAACAACAATTTCTGCTCAGTCAACATCAATATCGGGCCAGGTGACTGTGAGTGGTTTGCTGTCCATGAGCACTACTGGGAAGTTATCAACAAATTCTGTGAGAAGTGAGTGAGGAGGCTTTCAGTAGGATCACTTAAAGAACAGAAGTAACAATAAGATACAGTATGTGTATGAGCTACATTGCATTGTTACAAACTTTCCCTCAGGCATGGTGTAGACTACCTGACAGGGTCCTGGTGGCCAGTTCTGGAAGACCTTTACAGTGCCAACATTCCTGTGTACCGCTTCATTCAGAGGCCGGGTGACCTGGTGTGGATTAATGCAGGGACTGTACATTGGGTCCAGGCAGTGGGTTGGTGCAACAACATCGCCTGGAATGTGGGACCGCTCAACTGTAAGTTACAACAAGGACCAAAAAAGCGAAAAATAGCAGCACAAAACTTGACAATCAGGTGTTCTTTGTCTCAAATTACAAATGAAATATGCTCTTTAATATTGTGCCTACTCTCAGCCTCACCACAGTTTATGTTTTTTGCTCTCCCAGCATACCAATATCAACTCGCCCTGGAGCGCTTTGAGTGGAATGAGGTGAAGAAGGTTAAGTCAATCGTTCCCATGATCCACGTTTCCTGGAATGTGGCTCGCACCATCAAGATCACCAACCAGGATACCTTCAAGATGATCAAGTAAGATGTGTGTTTAGTGTTTATCTGTGTTTTTGAATGTGTGTGTTCGTGTGTTTACATTTTTCATTTTCCACTCCTCTGCCTCTCTCTCAGACACTGCCTGATGCAGTCCATCAAGCACATCCAGATTCTGAGAGACCAGCTGGTGGCTGCAGGGAAGAAGATCTGTTACCAGAGTCGTGTGAAGGACGAGCCGGCCTACTACTGCAATGAGTGTGACGTGAGTCTCTCTTCCCGCCGGCCTCGCTGTCTGTCAGCACAGTAAATTATGCATTTGTGTACGTGGTGTAAATGTTGCAAACAGAATATGAACTGTGTTTGTGCAGGTGGAGGTGTTTGACGTGCTGTTTGTGACCAGTGAGAACAGCAGTAAGAAGTCCTATGTGGTGCACTGCGAGGACTGTGCCCGAGCCAACAGCCCGTCGCTGGCAGGAGTAGTGGTGCTGGAACAGTATCGGATGGAGGATCTGATGAGAACCTATGACAGCTTCACACTGGTCAGTCTCACTTTGTCATGTTATACAGTAACAGTAATGCCAAAGTGAAAGGTTCAGAGGCTAGACCAGGTAAATACAGGACACCACATTTCTCCACCCAGATTATACCGTCTTTATACTGCAAGTAAAATGAGAAACTGTATCAAAAATCAACATTAGATAAAGACACAAATTCTAAATCATGACTCAAATAAGTTAAAGAATACTGCTGGTGTATGTACATTACAGCTGACCATTACCATTGTCCAAAGGATACCATAACACTTTAGATTGATTTCTCCTCTTCGAGACCTCCATTGCTTCTGGTCGTGTTAGTACGATATGGAAGGAACTTGCTTGCGATAGGTGATCAAACCACACAGATGCATTGAATTGATTACATTATTTTTGCTTTGTATTGTAGCTGCAAGCAAGAACTGTTTCAAAAATTTTATTGCAAAATTTTTAATGCAAGAAACTGCAACATTTACACTGCATATTTTCACATCCATGTTTGCTTGTTGTTTGTCTTCCATTTTGGCAGCACACTATAAACGGAAGATTTTTCCAAACAGCCTCTGCTGGCAGCTGCATTATCAGACAATCATGCAAACTGAATGTTTGCTGTGGTGGATTACCTGTCGAGAGCAACATTTAAGTCTGTGCAAGAGGATTTTCATACTGCTTTGAAATGAACTTGGCTTTTGATTTCAGTTTAAAAACTTACACTATGCTTTGGAAAATGATCAGCAATAATGCAAAGTATACTGTGCATGATGTGTAATGAACATGTTTGAACATGCAAAACCACATGTGCACCTCCTTATCCTTACCTTGTCTGCAGTAAAATATGTTAAGTACATGAACTACCTCAACAGTATATATCATCCATTCACACACTGTATATTGTAGCATCTAGAGTAATATGTATCTAGATTTTTTTGGTGATATGTTTAGTGTTTGTTTTGGTTAAGGTTAGGTTTAGTTACATTTTCCAACAGTTACAGTTCTTGACAGAAACAACCAGCAAAATATATCAACCAGCAGGATAAACAACCAGCAAAATCATTCCACAGACGACCACACTTGACATTCTGTGTTATTTACAAGGAATGTTGAGCACAAAATTGACAATCCACCACTAAATAAGATAAATACAAACATCCAGACAAAAATGTTTTACAACTGGAAAATACAGATAATCAGGGAGTAACACAGAATACAATCAGTACACTCAAAATATTATTACCTGTTTGTGGTTGTTTCAAGTAAGTTATAGTATAGGTTTTGTGTATATTGGAATATTGTCTTGATGCGTTGTTTGTTTGAAATCGTTTCTAATTGGTAATTGGTTTGTTGATCATTTCTTCTGCGTACGTACATACACACACAGATTTTTCACATGGTCAGCTGAGCCCTGTCTCTTCTTCTTCTCCTTCAGGCTCCATCACCATTATCAAAGTGAGGACTCCTCCCTGGTGTCTTTCAGCCATAACCAAAACTCTAATGGCAGCACAAATGTTGTCTTCAAGGCAGTCTATTCCTGGAAACACTTTCTGAATCAGCCAATCACGTTTACTCAGTATTGTTTACATCACACAATAAGGTATGGATACTCAGCCAATCCAACTATAGCTCACTGTCTTCCCCATACCAGCTGCTGATTGGACTTGTGTTTTGAAATAGAATGACTAGACTGGTACTTCTCATGAAAAGCATTTCAGATATTAAAAAAAAAAAAAATGTGAGCACTGCTAGCACTGAAAATCAGGTTATATGTTCAACGGACACTGCTGTGATTCAAAAGCGTCAAGTAGCCAGTTTTGTGTATTGATTCAGGTACTTTTATGCAAATTCAGTAGAACTTTTTTTACACCAATCTAGTTATTCTATATGTCCATGAATTCGCTGTGATTCTGTTGTACCAGCAGGGGAATCGCTTCACAGGAGAAGTAGCTGATTGTCACATTTGGCATTGTATTGGTTCCTGTTTTTGTTTGGTATTCAGGTAAAACTCTGACATTTGTCATTCCTGTCTGTAAACTCTTTGAGGTGCTATTCCAATCTTATTTATTCTCGTTAGATACTTAAAAAGTTTTACCAGCCTAGAAGTACACCACATTGGCCTTGTGAACTGTATTTAGAGGAGATGTAATTAGAGGATTAAATACACACAAAAAGGTTTTATGTAAGTATTAAAAAAGCAAATCAAAAACTTTTATCAGTTTCTCTAAAATACGGGTTTACTAGAGGACTAATATGGTTTCATTCTTAGTTGGAAATCAAGTATGTAAATGGAAAATTAAATTTTTTCAGTCCAGCTAAATAGTCATTGGTGTGGTTTCTATGATACACCCGGAAAACAGACATAGTGGTGTTTTTATTTTTTGGGAATGGGAATACAATCCCAGTTTTATACCTCTTTTGTTTCTTGTTTCTAGATGACAGAAAATAAATAATTGTAAATTGTGAATGAATTTATGGGATACACAGTGGTGCGGTGTGCACAGACGGGGTACAGAGAGGGGAATCACTTTTGTGGCTTGCGTTGGTGAAGTGCCGCTTACAGTCTGAAAGAAGTAATACGTCCAAAGAGACACACAATCATAATTGTACAATGCAAAAGCAAATGAGGGCAAAAAACAATGAGCAGACTGCAGGGCATTTCTTCAGTGTTTTCATATGCAGCAAACATCCATCCTGATCAGGCTCACTTCATATTCCCAGTTTAACATGTTTAAGAGGACATGAGTTGAGACATGACAAGTAAGGCCCAGTCGTCATTCTAACATTTTTCTCCCTTTTTTCTTCTCCACCATGTAGACAGTCCCTGAAAATGGAAAGTTTCATTTTTTTGTATTTTGCATTTACTGATCTTTAGTTATAATGTTATAGTATTGTTATAATGTAAGGGTGAGAAAATTTCTACAGCTTCACAGTACATTCAAAAGCTTTGATTCCTTCATAAAATGTGATTATTACTCTGCACTGGACTCTATTCCAAATGCTGTTAATTAGTTGAGTGAATTAGGTTAGACCTATTTTACACTATTTGAATCGATGCTGTGTAGCCATGACAACAAAATCCCCACAAATGAAAATGTTCAGATCATACTCCTGCCCTCATCAGTCTGTGCACACCATTTAATGTACATAATCTATCTGTTGTCAGGTTTATTAGAAGACTTACGTGGTTTTGTTCTCAGTCAAAAATCTAATTTCTATATGGTCAAATATGTCCACCTCAGTCATTTGTTTTTATTGTTGCTATATTATAAGACACCCTAAAAATATCCTGTTTCACTCTAGTTTCAGTTACTGTAATGGTGGTTTCTTCCCATTTTTATACCTCTTTTTGTTGTCAGTTTCTGTTTTTTGGATTACAGAGGAAATGAAAAATTGTAAATTGTGACATTATTTATACTGTACATGGTTGTTTTCTTATATATTTATTGCATATCAAAGGGTACTTCACTTGATAAGGGGCTACAAGGTATTTTAAAGATGTAGTATGGTCATAATGTGTGGATAGGGGAAGTGCAATCAGGGAGCGGTTTCATTTTCATGGTGCTAGACCCCTCCTTGCCTCAACGCCCCCTCATTAAACAGCATATAATGATGTATGAAAATGAGTCAGTGACACAACTCAAACTGACCGGTTGGTGCTTAGAACCATTTCAACACAGTTTACTGGTACCAGAAATGGAATGATGTCTTTGTACTGTATCTAACAGATAAATATAAGATCTTTTTAAACTTTTTTCCATTGTATGAAATTCATAATCTTGTGAGGCATTAGTAGTTTTATGAGCATTAGCAGTAGTTGTAATTCTTTACACTTTTGCAGACTTTTAGGGATGTGACTTTTAATGGCGTCGAGGTTTTTGTTTTTTGTGTCTTGTCCTCATTCTTAGTATTATTTGAAGGATGTAACAATGCTCTTTCTCCTCTTGACTCGTTTGATTTATGCTGCACTTACTGTTTTAAAAAGAACTCACATAGAAGAAAACCTGAGCCAGACCTGTCTTAAATCCCTCTGTGATTTTTCTGTGACATATTGTATTGTTGTTCAAGAAAATAAAAATGTTTTGATAAATTATTCAACATTGAGTCTCTGCCTTTTTGATTTCCTTTCCGTAGTCTTGCTAGGTGCCTTCCAGTTCTGATTGATTCAGCTCTGTCTGCAGGTATGCAGGCATGCTCTCCTTATATGTCCAAAGTAATGTGCTGGGTATGAGTTTGATCTGTTATCAGCTCCTGAGGAAGGAGAGGTGGTTTACCATTTCATTTTACAGCAAAGATGGAATGTGACCAACATTTTCTCTCCTTCTCTCTCTCACAGTTGAAATCCTTTGCTGCATGATGCAACTTTGCATGTTGTTTCTCACAAAGGGCATGAGATTTTCTGTTCACACACACAAAAAACTACTTCATAGGTATGAAACTGGCTTCCAAAAGAAGCTTGTTGAATCCTAGGAAAACATTTCCATGTGAAATTGGTTTTTGATAAACTGGAACAATGTAAACGTAAATATTGAACTATTATTAAAGCAGCAAAACTATTTGGGTTAATTGTCTGCCACTTGTAAGATTCTTTTCTGTTCTCAGCCTGTGTTTGAAAGAATGTTAGTAGGAGACAGCTGAGTCTTTGCAGGATGTACTGACTCTCTGTAGCAACTTTTCCACCAGCAGTAGCTGCAGCTGCGTGTACAGTAGCTGCTCTCTTGTGGCGGCACCCCGCTTCACATCCTCAAACATTTGCATGTGTCAGCTACCTTCTTGCCATAGTGTGCAGCCAGTGGCCACTGTGTGTCTCCACTGGACCATTTCGATTGAGACGACCCTCAGAGTAGATGTTGAGGGAGGAGAGAACATTACTCATTTATTTTACCCTCCAACATTTTCCTGATACCATCTTGTCAAAGCAGCAGGCTGCAGCTGCTCCACTCCAGTTAGAAGCAAAGTCATCCAAACGTAACACAAAGTGATCTGAATAATAAATCAAACTAATGAAATCTCTGACTGTCTTTTTTTTTCTTTTTAGGCAATAATGTGCTCTGAATGATTAGAATTGAGGGAACAAAGTCATACTATACACTTATGTAACATGTAAATTAACATTAAACTACCAACCTGAAACTATATTTAGGCGTCACATGCACTGTCTCATTGTGCTTTTGTCTCTCTGGTTCCTATTCTTTCTTTCTCAGACGTGTTTAAAGGACACGAGAATGCCAAAACTGTAGATGCAGGGATAGCTCATCGCAGACCGTGGACACAGCAGCGGATATCCCGGTTCCAAGGACAGGAAGACCACTCTTCCTCTACCAACCCCCCAGACATTGACATAGGCACACACACACACATACAAATAGCACTCACAGTGGCATTGCTAATGGCAAAAACACCCATCGCTCCCACTTTTTCTTTTTTTTTTTGTACCCAGAGCACTAATGCCATGGGCTCTTTGATCATTTTTCCTTGTACCGACTGTTAAAATGCCCTTATTCTCTCCGGGGAGTATATATATCTGTAAATAAATAAACAAAGATGTCCAGAGTGGAATGAAAAATGAGACCTCATATCAAAATACTAATTTCACCCTTTGAACTGAGCCCCCTCTGGTTTCTTATCAGTCCCATGATAGCCTCTTCCCCCTCACCAAATTAGTCAATGTTCCCCCCATCCTCATTTCCTTATGTTTTCTGAAAGCCGAGCTCTGTTTTTCATCAAAAGGTCAAGGGCCAAGCCTCTTGTCAATCCTGCTTCTGAAACATGCAACTCTAGCCTCCTTCTTCTTTCAGAGTGCCGAGTAGCACCAGGGTGCTTCCTTATTGTTCGCACCCTCATCATCTACAGTAAATGAATGAAGTGCTGCCAAGGTTTACGTAACAGTCAGTCTAAAAGCTCCAGTTTGAGGAGTCTATGTGAGTTGGGTTTTTTTTTTTTTTTTGGTTTTTTTTGAGCATCAAATTCAATATTAAACCAGCTCATTTGTTTTGAATTTCGAAACCTGCTTTATCAGTATTTGACGGTGAAGTCAGAGAAAGTGCTCAGTGAGGGTGTAAAATGTGGATTGGGCACCATACCCTGACTCCTCTAATCTATCCAAATAAACACTGTTCCTCCCTCCCCCTGGTTCCACAGCTGGGCTCAGGGGTTATCATAGAAAACCCTCCACTGCTCCCCTGCCCATACACTAACACAGCCCAGCCAGCTTTCTGTGCATTCACATTAGAGGCGCACAGGATACACACACACACACACACACACACACTGGTAACTACTTGTACTCTCAATCATATCTCAAACTGGAGTCAGAGTGAGGAAACAGAATGTCAGGGAAGGAAACGCTGAAGCCAGTGGGAAAGCAGAATTTGCCTCAAGTCTGCAGAGCTCTTTTCTGACTCACTCCAAGAGGTCTGAGGGAGAAGTCTGTAGGTTCATGACACCGGGGAAATATCAGATGATTTTTTTTCTTCTGTAAAACAGGCCAAAACACACACACACACAAAACAGGAGAACATTTTAGGTTCTAACAGAACGGCGACTCAACCGTCACGTGGATACCACCCTCGAAATCTGGATTTTCAAACAGAGGAGAACATACATCAGGAGGAAATTCTTGAAATTCTCTTTGTCTCTGACCACTCACCGCTCCTCAGGTCTTTCAGAGTCCCATCATTCGCTGCCACCATCTAACTGCGGAAGGACAGGTCATCAGGTTTACCACAGAGTGAGTAGAACACATTTCATCACCTTTTTCTTTTTTTAAATAACAGAAAAATGCCAATCCTAATTCAAATGAAAAGAAAGGTCTCAGTTTTTTTGAATGTATGCATCACATAAGGCTAATAAAACATCTTGAATATTTTTCTTCTCAAATGTTATTCCTGTGATTCTGGAGACTTTGATTTGTAAAGTTGATCAAGTTCAGTCTGGAGACAAGAAGGCTGTACTGATAATGTCATCAAAGGGCAAGTGTTTGTGCTGCTTTGCTAGTGAATGGAAGACAGACTTTGCTGACATACACTTTAAAACATAGAACCTCTTCTAAGTAAAGCCACATAAATCCTCAAAACTCAGTCAAAACAATAATATTTTATTACGGGCCCCATCCTCGGTTCGCCGATGTGTGGCACTAGAAGAGACTGTGTTCATGTTAGCATACTTAAGTGTTTAAATTCATATGATTTTCTCTTCATGGAGTATCAGAAACAAGTGAGCTGTTTGTGTGAATTAAATGAACTGCCACTTATTTAAAATCTTGTCGCCAGACATAACAAAAATGAAAGATTGCTCTTAAACCACATGTGTTCACGTGGTAGTTGGCACAAAAACAGTAGCTGCTAACACACTCAAGAACAGAAGGAAATGGTGGCACCGGCCCTGTCGTGTTCTCATCACTTGTGATTTGTCACATGGAAAAGTTTGGATCTTTAGAATATGTCTGAGTCTACAAAATAGCAGTAAAATGAAAATGTGACATGGAGATACAGGCTCACACACACAGGCTCACACACACTATCTACCACTAAATTATTTATTGTTTCAAAATCATCAAAGTCATTATATTGTTCTGACACTTAAATCAGTGATTAGTGAGGTTTTTCAAAGTTTTCCAGCTTCTCCTGCATGGCTCATTGTTTTGGCTCTGGAGTTTGGAGGTGGGGTCAGTGGAGCCCATTTCCTCGCACTTAGAGCTGTGCAGTTATCTGTGTTGACTTTCCACACCTTTCACCACATTATTTAAGGAGACCATTACTTAATGGCTCAACATTCTTCAACTTTCCATGTTTTTTGGGTACAACTTAAAAATGTGGGACAAGATTTCAGTGCAACAGAAATAACTATTTTAGGGATCTTCTTATCCTTCCTCAACATCGGACACATGTAAATACTTAAACTTTCATTCCTAACAGCAGGATTAAAATGAAGCCAGAATATTGTGTCCACATTTTTCACAGCAAATTCAGTAATCACATTAAGTTTTTCCATTGCCTTTTAGACCACTACAAAGATGAGTCTGTCACGAAACGGGACGCTGGAGAAGATGGCATCTGAGCAGCCCCACTCTGAGCCAGGTTCCCCCTCTCGAGCGGGGTCAGGGGTCGTGGTGCCGCCTCCATACTCCCTTGGTGGCAGTGAAGCTGCTGACACCCCCGTGGAGTTAAGGGGCTCTCTGGACTGCTGGGCATGTTCTGTGCTGGTCACTGCACAGAATATGATCATAGCACTGATCAACTTCGGGCTGGCCAGCATCATCTTCGGCACCATCCTCACCCCTGCTCTTGCCATGATCATATTTGGCTTCCTCTGCCACTCCACAGTAAGGCTCTGCTTTCTTTTTTTTTAATTGACAGCGGTGAGAGAGGATGCAGATTGATAAGAGACACATAAACAGTAACAGTATGCAACATGTATTAACTATAATATAGCCTTTTTCTGAAGTTAATATACAAGAAATCTGTTTTTTTACCTCTTGTGCTGACAGGAAATAAGGTATATGTGCAGAAATGAGGTATATCTGTCAATCAGACTATGATTTTGGAATGTCACTGCCAATTAAACTCCACAAAGAGAAAGGAAAATGTTTTTCCAGAGATTTGATATTGTTTTCCCAAGATCTTACCGGATCTTCCTGGAGCTTAACTTTAATTTTTTGCAGCTGTGAGCAGCAGCTCCAGTTCCTTTGTGCAATGCATTGTGGGACAACAGTGTGCACAAAACAGCACACTCAAAAATCCAGCAGATTTAGAGCACATAGAGACTTAATTATACTTAACCACATACTCAAAGCCTGCTCAGACTTAGTGTGTTGTATGAAATTGGGACACAGGTTGGGATCGTCTGTGCAGTTTCTGGATTTTTGCATTCATGTCATCATTCCTTCATATTCCTCCTCCTCCTCTGTTGCTTTCCAGGTGCAGCCCCACGGAACATCTCTGTACTGTTCAGACCTGCTGGATGACGCCGGCTGTGTGGCTCTGCTGGTTGTGGGCTTTCTGCTGCTCACCCCTCTGCTGGTCTTGGCATTGGCTGCCTTCTGCCGTCTGGCTCGACACCTCCAGCTGGGCCTGTGTTTCATTCCTTACAGCCGCGCCGTCTACAAGAACCTGCCCGCCTCACGCCACAGGGGGGGTGGCGCAGGAGGCTGCTGCGGCCAGCAGGGAGCCTCAGATAGGGAGGGGAAGGGTAGCGTATGGGTGTAGGAGAGGAGGATTGTATATGCTTGTAATGTGTATCCCTGTTGGATGACTAGAGTTGGGTTGTTTCCTTCTGGCTCTTTTCTTTAATCAGATTTGCATTGTATTTCTATTTTTAAAGCCATTGTAAAAATCCATCATATTTTATCATTTTTACTGATTGTTTGGAAGTCAATATTGATTTTTGTATACTATTCCAATGTACTTTTTTAAGATACATTTTTACAATAAAGTGTCACTCGACAGCTGAGCTTTGTGTTTTATACAGAACCCTGTAAAAAAAACTGCATATGATGGACTGTGAAACATTTGAGAGAGAAAGAGGTGAAGTTGAAAGATGTATAGAATACAGTGAATGGAATTAATTGATAAAACATGTGTCCAATGCAAATATCCCTACAACGTCATTATTGTAAGTCTGTGGATTTTCCATGGATTGTAGTGTAAGTGATCAAAGTCATCAGAATAATAAGTAATAGCAGGGTTACAAGCACTCATGGGACATGTTTCTACAGCTGTTATTTCAGCTGTCAAACACATGGTGTCTATAAACACTTACATCAAAACTATAGTTACAAGCTAATGTCAGTGTTCATGGCACAGTCAGATAAATCATTCTGTGATTTTTTTCTGACATCTTAATTACTGTGGAACATGCATACATGTGCTGTCATAGGATATCATCTCTTTATACCCTTTACAGTTGTACTTAGCAGCTGAAAGCACTGTTTAAATTAACAAAGATATCAAAGTTTAATCTTAATAGTTTTTTTTTTCTGGCTCTACTAATCGATATGCACTTATAACTCAAAACAAATTGTTCAAAAGTAACAATAAAATCCAAGACAGACTGAAAAATATCACTCAAAATGAAGGAGTTTTAATTTTTTTTGGATCTTTATCTACCTCTGTTGGTGACTGTTAGGAAGTACAACCACATTTTTCATAACGTATATATTTATAATAAGTATATTTTGTAAGAGGTATCTTGAATGTAAACTTTTTTTTAATGAGGTCTATTTCGTGTTGAATATTTACTGTATTTTCAGCCATTATTGTTATGTTACACATCACATCCTTTATTTGTGGACTTGTTCACCAGACATATTAGGTTTTGTAATAATATTCACATGTTGATACATGTTCCAATTTGTTACAATTTCTCAAATAGTTTTAATTCAATGAAATGTATCTTATCCGTTAAAGTGGAAAAAACAGAGCATGCTATGAACAGTTTCAATAGATGAATATAAGAGGAATGTACAGTTGGAGTAGTATTACTCATTATGCAATGTCAATATGTATAATGCAATGTTTGCAGTGTGTTCACTTGGTTCCATTTAGGTCTGAATTTTCAGTCAGTTTGGACTGTGGCAACATCCAATCATTTATTTATTCTCATATATCAGCTCATGTCTTTCAAGACACTCAGAGCTGATCCCAGACCATCCTGGACACCAGTATAATGATACCAAATAAGGAGCAGCTTTGGAAGCAAGAGTGAATATTTTGATTGCAATATACATTGAGAACACAGTGTCAGAACAGGGATTTTCAGATATTTTACTTAATTACTATTCTAATTTTACTTATAAACTATATACTTATACTATATACAAATCTCCATGAGAGACTTGACATCTTGATGGTAGACTACATGACTAATGGTGAACTTGTGCCAAAACTTGTGTTTTGAATCTAGACCTTTTCCCAGATGCTTTGGAAAAAGATTTTCTAGGATTAGAAATGTCTCAGTTTGAATGCTATTATACTTGAAATCCACCAGGTGGAACCAGAGTCATCAATCTGGAGTCTCACAGCTTGAGGATAAAAAGAGCTTCAAATGACAAATAATTATGCAGTCAAACCATGTGAAAGAGATATAAAACCTTTATTCATATATAAATTACAAACGTAAGGTTTGGCAAGTGTTTGGATAAAAAAGTATTTGTTTTCCTTTAATGTGATGGATAAAATTGCTGCTATGTTTTACTGAGATATTGTGCTTTAATAGATCATCTGTATTTCACATTGAAACTTATGGATTTGTTTGGATTTCCTGGCCTGGGCAGTCTTGTGAGGTTAACAGGGTTTGTTGTTGATATTCACTAATAATTTGTGATGTGGGGCTTTGTATGGAGCTGTGAATGCACCAGGTACCAGAGTACCACGTCCCTCTTCATCCACTTGTCCCATGATAATGTAGTTTCCACCTATAAATAAAGAAATAAAAACAACCAGAGAGATTGATCAGTATTACATTAATGATCTGTGTATGTGAGAGTGTGAGTCTAAGACATCCATACCTCTGCGGAACAACGGGCACTTCTTGCACTGTGACACCAGCTTCACCGCCATAGTTTCTCCAACTTGTGTGATTGTTAGCCGGCCTGTTTTGTAGGTCTTAATGATGGAGACGCTAACATGAAGAGTGCCACGGGGCCCGGGGGCCATGGAGGTCACCTTCCCGGTTATCACTGGAGGAAGGAGGGCTCAGTCAGAACGCAACATTTGATTGGTTACTTGTCCTATATGTGAACGGTAGGAAACTTACCAAATTCACTGGTGCAGAAACTGTTCTTTATGGTTCCATCTCTTTTACAGGCTTTGGCACACAGTGGATTTTGAGGGACTAAAAACATAAACATGATTCAGATTTAAACATCTTCTGTGCATTTACACACAAATATAGTGTTCACATACAGTAACTTCACCCACCAGGCTTCTTTCCGTTTGGTCTTGTGACAGGCACCCTCCTGTCCTGGCCAGTGGTGCCTGGTCCACGGCCTCTCGTGGGCTTGACTGGTTTAGGTCTCTCAGTGGGCTCATATTTGGGAGTGGGGATGGGGCCTTTAGGTGCAGCGGGTTTGACGGCAGGTTTTGAAGGGATGGTCCTCGTACCAGCTCCTGAGTTAACTATTGGTATCTGAGTACCACGTGGGACACTGGTATATTGGGCCATGAATCCATCAGATATCACACTGAGGTCAGACACAAACTGGACCAGTAGGACGTTGCCACTAGTGATAATGGGCCTGCAGAGGAGACAGGGAGACAATGAGCTGGAAAGTTGATTTAAAACTACTCCAAAGGTCCAAAAAATATTTGTCACTTACTGTGGGGTGTTATCGCCACAGTATTTTCCAATCAGGCGAGAATCATCTTTCTCTCCGCCGTTGAAGAATGCCACGTAGTCAAACCGACAGTAGGTGTCAGCCTCCAAGGCAAACTTATCAAACGTTACTAGGATTACCTGGTTCCCAAACAGAAATGGAAATATTCATTAAAATGGGTACTTGCAGAGCAGTTCTCCTTGAAATAAAATGCTTGCATGCTGGTAGTGAGTGTGCTGCAGACCATATC
This sequence comes from Thunnus thynnus, assembly GCF_963924715.1. Taxonomy (NCBI): domain Eukaryota; kingdom Metazoa; phylum Chordata; class Actinopteri; order Scombriformes; family Scombridae; genus Thunnus; species Thunnus thynnus. The sequence continues at coordinate 8,159,171 of NC_089529.1, read as the reverse complement.
AGGTTCCACTGTGATAAGCCAGGAGCAGCTGGTTCCTGCTGGGTATTTCTTGTCAGGCCAGTTGGGGGTCTTGATCTCTCCCTGATCTTTTGTTAACTTTCCCCCACAGAACTGTTGGTCTAAAACAAGTTGTAACACTCCATGAGGATAATGAATGAAGATAACAGGAGACTGTACTCTGTGAAGTATGCAAAGTTTTGTTTCCGCTCATTAACTTTAGAGTACTTTTTTGTTTGTTTTTTTTACTTTTGAGGTTGGAATCGGGTCCCTTGTTGATCAGATTTTACAACAATCACACTTATCTGGAAGTAAAACATTTCAGTTGCACAATCAAGAACTGGTGTTGTTAATCTTGATATTAATGTTGACAGATTCAAAAGTATGTATAAGGAAAATACAAGCAAGCTGTGTGAGGAGAAATGGAAAGTTAACTCCCAATTTTATTCTGTATCATAAACACGACAAAGACTTAAAGGACAGGTTCACAATTTTTCAAGTGTGTCTTAAAACAACAGCCAGGTTCCCAAATGACCGCTGACAGAGGTTTTTCTTGCTGTAATCATTCCTCCTGTTCGTACTGGCTATTCGAAGATCCTCTTCAAATGTGCTTTCAATGGAAGTGATGGAGGCCAAAGTGTGTCCACACTGTCATTTTGTGCAAAAATGCATTGGAAAGTTGATCTGAGGCTTCAGCAGTCTGAGTTAGTCATATCAAGTGGACATCTGCCATATTTACAGTATTTTTAGCATCAAATTCCCTCTTTGTGTTTCCTCGGACAGTGTTTCCCTGTTGAGCTGTGGTGGGAGTATAGTAACAAAAAGAGGGACTTTGGCACTAAAAAGACTGTAATGTTGAAAGATATCTAGTTGATTTGTCTCATTTGGACGGCTGAAGTTTCATATTAGCTTCAGATAAACTTTTAAATATATTTTTGCACAGAAGGAGGACTGTAGATTTTTGCCCCCATCACTTACATTGAAAGCACATGAAGAGGATCTTTGAATAGCCAGTATGAACAGGAGGAGTGAATACAGCGAGAAAAACCTCTGTCAGCAGTCATTTGGGAGCCTGACTGTTGTTGTAAGGCAGAAGTGAAAAATTGCAAACCCATCCTTTAAGAGTGTCATTAACTCGACGAAACCCTGAAATATTTGTGTAAAAATGATCACAAATTGGACTAGTTGCTTCATTTTTATGTCTTTAGGTAAGCTACCTTTGTCTCTGGGAAAAGAAGACAGGACGGACTAATTAATTAATTGGTCTCCACTTTGATTTCCTGGTAAACTAACAATGTGCCTTTTTGGTGATTTAAGAATTTTGTTGTAGGCATGAAGATCAGAATCTGAATTACATTTACAAAGTATTAGGAATAATTACAAGGGTTAGTTTATTTTCCTTTTAAAATCTGTGTAGCAATTTTTGAAAATGTATTCACTGCCTTCTGGATTTATATAAATGTGTGGTGTTTTGTAAACCCATAAAGCTGGACATTTTTGTATGTAACACAATAATCTAAGAAAAAAAGTTCTTCATCACTCTGAAATGTGACCACATACCATCTACGTATGGCTTGGCTCCGCTGAAATAGGCCACAAACCCTCTACCCTGCGTCTCTGAATCAGACACCATCTCTAGCATCATGGTGTTGGTGGTGGAGATCAGAGCACCGGGACGGAAAGTTCCACAAAAGCGGCCCAGCTTTTGTACCAAGTTGGTTTGGCCATTGTAAACATCCAGATAATCGTAGCGACATTGTGAGTCAGCTTCCAGGTCAAAAATGCGGAAGGAAAGCATGACCACATTCCCCTCTGGGACCTGAAAACCAGAGAGATCCTGTGAGTAAGACACTGAGAGACTGAGTGAGGGGGGAGTTAGTATTGCGACATGTTGTAGGGTGAGTGACTCACAGTGATGCGCCAGGTACATTTGCTGTTGGGTTTGTAGAAGCTTGGGAACCCCTCACTGCCAACAAAGCCTGAGTCTGCGACCAAGTCTCCTCCACAGTGGAACACAGGCCTTTGATGAAGAAAGCAGGAAGAAGGGCAACGATACCGCATTATTACATTCTTTCACCTCCCACGGATACAAGTCATTTGTTTAACTTTTAACAGACTGACCACTGGGGTATTACAGAATCTTATTGGAAAAATGGAGTGTACTGTAAGTCAACAAGGATTTTCATGATCTGATTACAAGTTTTTAGCCTCTAAAGGGTGTGTTTTCCCTGATTAAAGGTGATAATGAGATGAGGCAGGTAAAAAGACAATAGTCTAGCTGATCAAAACAATCACAGACTTTTTTTCTATTTTGCTCTGTAGCAAAGATGTGATGAGATGAGGATGATTTATTAATACAGACCCTTGTTTAGTCATTTTCATTCATTCCAATAATTGATTAAATATGGCCACTCAACAGCTTTGTGCTGATACTCAATTCATGAAGTAACAATACAGTAATGCAACACTTTCAGTTGATACAATGGTATCGTTAACTGTGCGGTTATAGATGGGATTCAGGTTAAAGTAATTCTACAGAGAGGTGGAAAACTGTCAAGTAACACATTGTTTATTATGTTTTTACCTCATATATAAGTGTCAATATAGATTGTCATGAAGATTTAGATTTTTTACTTTGTGCTAAATTGCAAAATGACAGAAAATTTTGACTGTGAAAAAAGACAGTGGGTTACAGGCCTGTAGATTTCTGCCTACAAATACTAACAATCTTAATCCATTGCAATACTTTCGGGTCATTAAGAAAAAAAAAAAGAAGAGCTGGAGTTCAGCTTTCCAGACATTGCTGACAAGCACATTTTGCAGCTGATGGGCTCTATCACATAACACATAAAATTCACAGATCTCTCTGGATGTCAGAGTTCATTCCACAGAGGGGAAAATTTCCTACTTCAGGCTGTTGCCAGCAGGAATAAATAAGGCGAGTTAGTATACTTGTGAGCCAAGAAGAATATGCCTGTTATTATGACGTTTGCTCTTTTTTTGGACTTTTATAGTCTGTTAGTGTTTTTTGGCTAAACAGTGAAAATGATGTTCCCCGAAATGATTCACGACATAAGATGACGTAAGAAAGAAAAACATGCGATGGAAAAATAGTTTTCCGCACAAAAATAAGACTCAGACAGCAGAACCCCAGCGAAGTCAGACGCCTGCTGATTAAAGCCAAGATGTCCAGAGGCAAAGCCAAGTTGCTCTGATTCGACCCCACAGGCAGAACCAAAGCATTAACATCTGTGGTGGCTCAGCCACTGCAGACTCAGCGTGCCTCACATCACGAGCCAAAAACCAACAGGACAACTCTGTGCCCAATCCAACAGTGAACTGGAAAAAATTCACTTACACAGACAGGAAAGAATTCAGAGCATGGACTTTTCATCCTGAAGTAGCACACTCTTATGAACTCATTAGTTGATTTTTGTTAGATATAATGTCAATAATATTCTCACTCAACACTGAGCGAATGAAGATAATCATTCATCTCAAGAAGACACTGTCCATGTCATATCTCTCAAACATACATGTTCTCCACACACTGTGTCCTCACCTGGTGTAGTTCGTGTCCTGGGCCTTCGTCCATCCCAAACTCAGAGACAGGAACAAGGAGAGACCCCACATGCAGCCCCTATGCATCATGATGCAGCGTGCAACACAGCAACAGACTATTGCAGAGAAGGGAGATTGTAGCAGGAGGCAAGAGGTGAAAGACTGCAGGGGAGAAGGAGGAGGAGGAGGAGGAGGAGGAAGAGGCTGCTTGCTCAGTATGGGCGGAGAGAATGAATGACTGGGGAAGAATGGGAGGGGGTAGAGAATTCGAGAATGGATAAAGAGATGGACAGAGATGCTGAGAGGACAGCAGCGGTGAGAAACAGCCCATGAGGTTGGGGGGTGACGTGGGTGGAGAAGGAGGGAGGGAGAAGAAGCCTTTAATTAAAGCCAGATGTTTTCTCCATAATAACCCTGGTTTCAATATAACAGAGGGGGCATCCAAAAAAAGGGCAGAGGGGAGTAAGAACCAAAGTGTGGCTGAGCTTTTGTGGCCTTTAGCTCTTCACATGGTTTGAAGCTAAAAGTAAAACAAACTTTGGTTTGGATTCTGAGACTGTGGCTGATCATTATGCAGTGAGTACAGGTGGAGGCAGAGCCTGAGGCTCTATGGGATAAAGCACTCAACAAGTAGGGCCATAAATCTTTACATTCCACAGTAAGCCAGGTGTGACAACTTCAATTTACTGAATAGAGTCACATTTATAATAATATTATCAACATAAAAAAAAAGAAAAAAGTATAGAAGAGCCAATAGGAGCTTCAATAAGACTTAGACTTATAGACATGTCATAAAATTAATGATGTCTTTCCTCTTACCATATTTCCCTAAGCCCCAGGGGCTCCTTTGGCTCCATAACAGCTGAGCTGTAGAGTGTCTATTTGCCCCTGCAATCCACCAAGGCAACAATAACACTTGAGAGGGAGGGATTATTCTTTCTCTGTCGAGGTTTGCTGATGAGCCAACCCTCTGGCCTACATTACTGAGGCCTGTAGAGGGAATGCTGTTTTAACAATGTTATAAAAATCAGCCACTTTTACACACTGCAGAGCTGCAACACCTTGATCAAAGTGTGGAGCAAGCAGGATGGACAACCCGTAAAAACACAAAGAAAAGTTTCCACAGAGAGATCGTGTCTCCAGCTACACGTGGAATATTGGAATATGACTTAAACTGTTTTTACTTAAATTAAATTCTCATTGAGGTTTAGTTTCGGTGCTCATGGTGAGCTGGAGAAACAAACGTTCTCTGGTCCTGCTGTGTTTGTGTTAAACTAAAGTCCTGATAAGAGGCAGCAGAGGCAGGAATGCAATGACGTGCAGAGTCTGCTGGGGGGCGGACGGCGTCTGAGTGAGCACAACAGTGCAGCCACTGCTATTATGTGTAGGCGTAACAGTGACCTTTACACTTAGCAGGAATCCAAGCCAAGCTTGTAGGTTTTTAGAATAACTCCTTATGGACCCTTCAAGTTGGACGTGCATTCCTTTTGGAGACCCAAAGGGAATAGCAGTGGGGGAGTGTGTGACTGGTGAGAGGGGGAAGACAGAGAAGGGGTTGGAGAAATCAGAAAAATGGAAAACAAACTTAAAACACTCTGACAGAGAGACAGTTTAACAGAGTAAAAAGTTGTTTTTGAATGCGCCCTGGAGTGAGGTCACATCCATGCCTCACTGATTCCAATAGATTCAGAGTATTATTGCTCGACTTATTCCCCTTGCAACTTGCTCCCCTATTAAGTCCAAGTTGATCTCTTCTATTTATACAAAACACTATTTAATGTGACAGATGTAAACAATTTAAAACTGCGCAGAGACAGTGACAGAGTGAAACTGATACTTTCATAACAATCATAGTCCCATCTGTTCTCTGTAATTGTGGTTCCTCTCAGATCCTCTCACTCTCCCTCGTTTCAAAAAAGATCAGTCTTTGAATTATACAGTGCAGTACAGTAGGCCAAATTTCACATGACCTCAGAAATAAATAGGAATGCACACACAAAGATAAGAATTTAACCAGAAATTATGATATCCTGCTTTTAATGAGAGAAATCCTATAAGAGAACTCCAGATTGAGTGCTCTAAGAGGATCCAAACTCTAAGTATGAAGAGTAAAGTTGAGTTAAATAAACACTAAACAGGATATTTAGAACATCTTTTTTCATTGAGTAAAATATCAAACATCTGTCATCAGTTTCAAATAATACCTAAATTGTCTCAGTTTTAAAAACTTCTTTTCTGGCTTAACTGCTTCACTCAGATTTAAAGAGGTAAGTCACTAAGGCATTATAACTTTTTCCTGGATACACTTCTGGATTGTGTACTTCATGAAAATGTGATATTTTTTTGTGTGTTCAGAGACTAGACAGTCTGCTAAAAAGCTCATAACACCTCATCTGGCATTAACATTAACATCCTTGAAACTCTAAAACACATTGTGGTGAATATATTTGTTTAACAAAAGCTAAAATGAAGACTTCTCTCACTTTTCACGGCAACTTGATGTCACCCTTTGCCGGTAAGCAGAAGGTTGGTGATGACAGCATCATACAGCAGATAGAAAAGTAATCCCACTCACAGTAGAAACAGCAAAAAAGCCTCTCTTTTCATCAATAATTAGAGAAATATGCAGTATGTTTTTAAAACTGTAAAGCACAGTGTGCTTTCAGACATCCTCACTGTCATGTATGACTTTATATGGTTAATCTTTGGTCAAAGAAATGCAGTCAAAGAAAAGGAAATGTTGCTGCAGTGATCTGCTTTTGCTACTTCTTATGGAACAGCAAATACACAAAAATACACTATATACTTTGCTTTGTATAATGTATAATGCTATCAGATCTCATAGCAACTGAACTACCATCTCAATCTATAGATATGTGTTAAAACAAAAACTAAACACTCAGGTTTAGATGCTCACACTGTGAAGCATTATCTGTCTTTAGAAAAAACGTATTCTTATTTACTATACACTATATATATGGAGAAATGTCTGAAACTAAAAAAGGGAAGTCCATTAGTCATTTTAATATGGATTTGTTTCAACACAAACGTTTAAGTGATGCTATATAATGTAGATGTTATTTGATACAGATCTATGATGAATAAGCCGATATCCTTCTCTGTGTGCACTGACAGAGGGGCCACTAGTTAGACCATGGACCCCCATTTGATAAGATTTTAGCTTTTATTACAGAAAGTGTATGAAACCTATGACCAACACAGTCATAGATTCTGTCATTGTACTACTTATGGATGGAATTATAGTCAAAATAAATTATTCCCCTTTTTGCTGGGGGACAACCTGGAATACTGTAGCCTATATGTCCTTACTGGTAGCCACTGCAGTCATGGTGACACCTGGTGGTGAAAACATGAAGCTACATCCTGGTGGTGGAGCTGTGTGAGAAATTCAGTTGCTGTGCAGTTTCACTACGTCTCTTCTATTGACGAACCTTTTATTCTTACTCACAGACACTCTTGTATTTATACATAATTACCTCTTAGTTTTGTGTGATATAACCATCCTGAAGAAGCTGTCAGCTGTCCTTCACCGAGCACGAAAAACAGCTAATAATACACTAAACGAGCCTTTCCTTTTCTTGTTTACTAGCTTTTAGGAAAGCAACGTATGTGATGTTTGGCAGTGTACAACTTACTGAAGCTCATGTACTGACCGCTACAGATAAAGCGAAAGAAGAGCCAGAAATATAACATTTATTCTGCTTCATGTACATCATGAAGCGCTTCTTAGCGGTGACTCCTTTTACAACAGCCTGTAGTCCCCTACAGCGTTTTTCTACTGCTAGGAGGACATCGACGTGTATTTACGACAAATATACCTCCATATACCGTAGAGCGACTATATACTACTATAACCATAATCCCGCAGACCCCAAAGGTGTACTTTTTTTTTTTTTTTTTTTTTTTTTTTTTATCATCTCACGGGTGTTTTATTCTATCATTTCCAATATTTTATGACTGTCAATTAATTTGCTCCTAATGACTTCATATCATTGTTTTATGTTTTTGTTTTAATTATATGTTTCTTTTTAAAAAATACCAATGTTTTAGGGTCCTGGGGGACCCCAGTCAAAAGCACCTAATCCCGCCGGTGCAGCATTAATAGATGGAACTATTTATTGAGTTCATGTTTGCCATGGGTCCTAATGTAAGTATCACACATTATCAGGGGGCACTCTGTCAGTCATTTTGAAGGCGTTGTGGAAAGATTGTACTTGGGATGAAAGCTGTTTGCAGTTTATATTAAAGAAAATTAAATATTTTCGATTTACACAATATGCAAATTAACTGTAACTTTCCTAAAATAATAATAATCTGTCTTTTTTCAGCTGACATTAATTATATAACTAATAAGGAGGAGACTGCTCCATCATTTTAATGTGGTGCCATTAGACTTTTCAATTCAATACAACTTTATTTATCCTTGTGAGTGTAATTGTATATAGATAAATTGTTATAACTGTGGCTGAAAAATCAGTTTGTGTAATCTACAGAAATTCTGATGAGCAAAAGATTTTTGTAAACCACTGACTAAACTGTGTTATTAGGGGTCTAGTTAGAGGTTCACTGTTTCTCTGTGGGATCTGCACAGCAACACAGTGATGTGTAAACCTTGTATGCATATATAGATGACACACACACACACACATACCTACACACACACACACCATGTAAATAAAGCTTTTCGGAGTGCTGTATAGATTTCAAAGATAATAATGACTGGAGTTCCAACACATTTTGCTCTTTGAGACAGCGGATTTTAGTTTTCATTGCAGACAGATGGGACTAAGTGCACATAACATTTGTCTGCATTAATGTGTTGACTTTAGTGGTCTGTGTGTTAGAGGGTGTGGAGGTTAATCACTACTGATGTAGAAACAACACTGTCTTCAGTCTGGACGGGTGCAGAAATGTGCACTTTTACAGATCCAGGTTTGCACGTATTTTTCAAACACACTCATGTAATTAGGGTAAATTAAGGAAAGAGGTTTATCTTTGTATTGATAATAAATTTATGCTTATTCATACAGGTCAGATAAGGTCCCAGAATTGCAGTCAAAATTGCATCTGCCCATTGTTGCACGCCCACAAAGCACATGAAGCACACACAAAAGTACAAGTTGTCATAGATACTGTTTTTCCAATATACATATATTTCATGATGTTCATCAATATAATAAGACATTGATAGATTTACACTACAATTATTTTATGTACTTTAGCTTTTCATTCAGTTCCTCTCCTTTACGTTGAGTCAACCTTGTTTAGTTTCTAATCCCATACCAAATGACAGCACAATAAATCTATCAATAAATAAAAGCAAAGGAAAAGAAAAAAAAGAAAACTGAGCACATTGCCCATGATCCTCCAGTCCTGTCCCTCCTGTAAGGCCAGATGAACAGGGGCAATATGGGCCAAACCCCAGTCCCAAAGAGAAATCAAAATCTTTCCTCAAAAATAAACAGATTTAAACAAAAAATATATCTTGTAGATACAAACGGCAATCTGATGTAAACTGTAGAATCATTCTAAGCATTCTGGACAACTGAAGGTAAAAATACTTTTTTTCCCCCCATTAGCTTCCCATTTTCTTTACCTTTGCCCATCAGTGCTTACACACACACAATTCAGTGACATCTGGAGTTATTACTAAATTGATGCAAAAGAAAAACACAATATTTGGTTAAAAAAGAAAACATGTTAACATATATTAAGTAGAACATTGTACATTTATAACCATCCAGTGAACATTCAGAGACTCAATAGGTTCCCTCCTATTGCTGCATTCATCTCATTTGGGGGTGAATGTTGGGGAACATTCCCGGCTATATTACATGAAGCTCTGTTTCATAAAGTTGATCTTCTGTTAGTCTGTTTCTTTCTGCTTGCTTCCTTCCAAGTTTGACTTACAAGTTTGTGAGTTGTTATTCAAACCTGGAAGAGGGTCTGAACACTTTTTCCGTGTTGGCAGCTCGCATTTCCCCAAATGACCTGAACGCAGCGTTAAGTTGAGATCACTGAACAATTCTCAAGGATGGCATAAAGACGATATTCTCCACCAAATCATGTTCCCATCCCACCAAATGAACGAATCACAACAGAAAAAGTGCCACGGTGTTAAAATATATGCGCACTTCTTTTCATACAGACAATAAAGCAACAGAAAAAGAGAGCACTCACTTCATTTTCACCATTGTGACCAAATTGGTTGAGCACTCACAGGACAACAGTTGGATTTATGGAGAACACAGAAGTCCTACCCCAATCAGTAGTGTTACATCACTTCAGTCCACTGTGTGGTTAACTCCTGCAGGATGGCTAAAAGGACCACATTTGTAACCCCATAATGATTTTCTATTGCCAAAAAACCCAATTTTACAGTTTGCTATTATAGTTTTTTGTCCTCATATATATTTTGGTAAATTGCTAATACCTTAAACCTGAGGATATAGGACCCCCTACCCCCCAAAACACCCCCATATTACAACACCAAACAATGCAGATTTTTTATAACATTTTTCTCGTATGTCTAATAGCTAAAGTTAGTTTACATGTCTTTTCATTTTAAAACTTGGCAGCACTATGGAGACAGAAAAAGAAGAGTTGTGCTATTATTAGTTATAGGATCATGTGTCTAAAAACTTGTTACAGATTAAAGAAGCTCTCTTCAGATCTGGATACACATGGTAGGGGGAGACTGTATTCGAGATTTGAAGCATGCGGTCCTTACATTTTGGTTTAACTTGCATATGTTAGAATGGCACACTCACAAGCCAAACTGCCACACCGTATAAACAGTGTGTAATAGTTAAAAGGTCCTGTAATCGTGGGTAGATAGGGTAAGGGTATAAGCTATTTAAAACAGACTAGGATAGTTTGGATAACCTGTTTCTCTCCGCTTGTTTTTGATGGCCATTGGCAGCGTAAGCATGGAAATCTGGTCTTTGGTAATCTTCTGCAGTTTACTTTTGTTTTTGTTCGGAGGAAAACGTAGGAGAGGTGGGGAGGAGTGGCTTTGTAAAAGTTGGGGTCCTTGCTAATAGAACTGGCTGGCAGATCTGTAACCTCTCTGCTTGTGTACTTCAGTGGTCAAGGAAACAACGTGCCCTCACTCTGAGGTTTAAGCGGCCTAATCTGTCAGGATAAACTGGGGATATTCCCAAGACAGAGCTATTCTAACACACACACACACACACTGATGCACCTGCACACACACAGACACACACACACACACACGCGTACACACACATACACTATAGGATTCTGAATCAGTGAGTTGAGCAAAAGGGGAGCAGGTTGGTCTAGTCAGCTGCTGGGTGAGATAAAAAGTCATGTTGAAAAGAGAGAAGTCTACTAAGGCTGAACACACACTAGTTTTGAAATATTGTAGGTGGTGTTGTGGTTTCTAAAGCTTTCCAGTGACTGTAGCCTAAGATCTACATTTATACATTGTTGAATTACTAACAATGTCTTTAGCAGCAGCAAAGCCTGAACTGAGTTGCTTCCTGTTAAGCGTTTAAAAATCTTCCGTTTCATGAAACAGCAATTTGATTGAATAACTGGCTTCAGAGCTTAGATTTACCACAACCACATGAAAGTAAACCCCTGTAAATAAAATAAAAATGGTTTCAAATGCCCAAAAATACCTTCTGCAGTTTGAAGGAATTTTAGGTTCATGTATACAAGGCCTTAGTTTGACAGAGCATTTGAAAATTCAAAAACCAAGTGCATCATATTGCCCTGCTCTCCTGCTCATAAGATAGCCAAAAAGGGAAAAATACACAGGAGTAGATGCCAAAAAAATAAAAGAATTGTTTAAGACCAAACCAGTGAGGGCACCAATGAAAGAAATAACTGCTATAACAATAGAAGCTTCTCCCTTGTTGCTTGGCAGTGTATAACGCACGGAGCTGAATTACAAAAAACACAGCAGACAGAGGTAAAGAGGAGCTTACTGCTGTTGGCAGCAAATGGTACTGATTGCACACTTCCTCTTTACCTGTCTGTTTCACACAAAAATATACTATAATAAAAAATAGAATCTATTATATTTAAAAAAGAAAAAAGGCCTTAACTATAGGGAGAAACACTGAGACAGAACCACTGCGCTAGCAAAACACTCTTTTTAGGAATGCTACTCTTTTTTTTTGAACAGTTGCTTCTCATGTCACTAACTTTTGACTGTACCCACTACAAAGTTAGCGGCCTGCTGAACTAAAACTCAGCTGTGAATTTTAACATTATCCTCATTAGCCTCTGTCCCTGTTCCTGGGTTTGCAAATAAGGCTGAATTGTCTCTTTATGTGCTCTTCATGTGGAGAGGTTTTGCTGCATGAGGATCTCCTTTGGCCAGGCTATTGACCAGCCAGACAGCGCCATCAAAAACAAGGTTGTTTGTGCATTTTAAACAGATTCCTTTTCCGGCAGTCAGCCACTCCCCCGACACAGATTACAAGTGTGAGGGTGTGTTTGACTGGAAATAACCTACAGTAACTAACAGAAGTGACTGGAGACTAAGGCTTTCCAGTGTCCACGTATGTAACGGGCCAGTGAGAATTAACCTTTGCTTTATGGAAATTAATGAATCATCAACGGTACCATTTTTATCCCCTGGCATTAGAATTGTTTTTCAAGCCCATATCCACAGTTTGACATTAATGACATCTCCACAGTATACTGTAAGTGTAATGTTAAGATAACATCACCAATATTACAAAAGAAAATCATTTGGACAGATTGAAATTCTAATCCTGTCTATCCAAAACGTACCCTTACAGCTATTAACTATAACTATTTTCTCCTATGGTTTGTATGACCGACGTTTTCGACACAGGTTTCATCGCATGTTTTTTTTTTTTTTTTAAAGATACTTACACTTACATGTGCTACAGTAAGAGCATTTGCACTAAACTGCAATGAAGGAATGTTTTCGAAATAAGACACTACGTAATATTTAAATAAAAAAGAAACATCTACAGACATTGGTCCAACTGTACTATGGCAGTATTGAAATTATTATAAGAAATTGAGGTGTTCAAGCATGCTGCGAGACAGAAGAGGGCTGGGGCGTTGAAGACACGACAGTTATTAAAGAGAAAAATGACACTCAGATAATGGGTGGGTTATGATGGATTGGACTGGAGATGAATGATTGCTAGGGAAGGGTTTAACAATTCATGCATTATTTGTATGGTTGATCAATATCAGTGAGCGTGAACTCTCTCAGAAAACCAGCAAAGAAGCTAAGACTTGAATTTCTGGCATCAAGTTATAGAAATCAGGAGAATGTGACTGATGGAGTAACCTGGTGAATTTTTAAGGGCAGTTTTGTCTATGGAATAGCTCCAATTTTTGTAACTTGATGATATTTTTTTTAGTACAAGTTTTAGTTCTCTGGCTTATTTTGGACACGAGTAACACAGATGAACTCGCTAATCAGTTGGTATTTCCGTAGCTGAATGGAGACTAACTCTGCTGTGCAAAAACACCAGAATGAGAGAGTAAGCAGGTGGACGGACAGATGATGATAACATGCATTATACACACTTTGATTAATAGGCAGTAGTTAACGCTGAAGCATACGTAAAATTAATACAAAAATTAAAAAATACAAAATGCACACACGCACGCACACACACCTACAAAACAGTATATATCAGAATAAAACTCTACAAAGAACTATATATATCAGTTATGTAACAATTATCGCCAATCGTTGTTTCCTTTTCTGTTGTTGCATCGTCACAAGTGTTTGGTTCTCGGTATGGCAGGTTAGAAAAGCCAAGAGTACCCAGAAAGGAGACAGGGCCACACACTCACAGGACAAATATTGACAGGGGTCCAGAGGCGAGGTGGTGGAGGTGGGGGAGCCATGGGGCCCTGAAGGGTTTAGGGGTGTTATATCGAGGCTAATCGGGGGAAATATATAATAAATTAATTATCTGTGATTAATTTTGTCATCAATTTGAGGGTTTTTTTCTGTAGCAAGGAAGTTGGGATCAGACTGGGGTAGGAGCAACTCTTCTTAGGTGCTGAAGTACACTGTAGACAGAAAGAAGAGAGGAAATTGTAAATTGTCTGTTTTATTCAGGGACATACAGTATATTATATATATGTCTGTGTATAATATGTAAAAGACTATTTTAGTGTTGTTTTTTAACAGTTTAACAATTGATTAATTCCATCATTACTTTGTACTATGGAGAGATCAGAATGAGATAATCTATGTACTCAAAAAAGTGAAAAGGACTCTTACCAATAATGACGATGAGGACAATCACGCATATCACACCCAGGATAATCATCATCTGTAGGATTTTCAGAAAAAGTCATTAGAAAAGCAGTACATTTTGCCCTTTTTTCAAAAGCCTTTTAATCAAATATGTAAATTTAACAAAAAATCTACATAAAATATTATTGCAATTACAGTGTGTTGTAAAACAACATTTTAACAACACCAAAATACATCAAACACAGGCAGTCTTAGAATATATGAACATAATGTAATGTCACCCTTTCTACTTGTACTGTATTATCATTCATGCTCACATAATATGAATGCGTCATCTAATCCAACAGTTAAATTAACCTCAATGAGCTCAACTTCTGGCACCCTAACATTGTTTAACACTGCTGCATAGCATGAAGTACTAGCATAATGATTCCAAAGAGACATGCCATTGTGTAATGGTAATATGAAGAATTTCTACCTGAGAACAACCAATAACACAATGACATTGATGTCCAAGAAAACTGTTGTTAGATATAAGTGATTTGTCACACATACTTGAAGGCTTTCTTTTTTGTTTTTTTGACACTGGTGCAATATAAGGCTCCCTTTATACACATATATTTGCTGTTTGCATAATAACGTCTGTACTGTATGTCCTCACCTTGGCATTCTTCCACCAGTATTTATTCTTCAGTTTTGCAGCGCTGGTCTCAAACTGAGAGGCTCCAGCCTGCAGGGCGTCAGCCCTATCGTCCAGTTCTGACAGCTTCTGATCACGCTCCAGAACCTTATCCACGTTTACACGCATGATATCCACCACCTGGGGAAAGACACGCAGAGCAATGTAGTGTTATCAGCTGTCGACACAGGATGACTTTCTATGAGGGATGGAGCTGGACTGTTAATAGTTTTATTTTATTTTTTATGCTAGCTTAGATGTGGGTTATGATTTAAAGTTGTTTATTAAGTTTCTTGTCTGACCACAGTTTCAAGCTTTATATAAATGACTAGAGTCGAACATATTCCTAACAACAAAAGATTTGTGTTTTTCTGTTTTTAATTTTGTATAATATGTATGAAGAAGAAAGGATTGAGTTACCAGTAACCAATGAACAATGATAAAACTGTAGATACCTACATCACAGTCTGGCAACATGACTTGCTTTCTTTCAGTGAGGCGAGTACTCACCTCATCCACCTGTGCCTGTGTCTGCTGCAGACGACGGTTGCTGGTGAGGTTGGGAGGGGCCTGACTCCCTCCCTCTGGTGCAGGGGCTCCAGCTGGGGCAGACCTGATGATAAAAAGTACAAATATTCAATTGTTATATTAAGTATATCCACCAAAAAAAAACTTAGAAAGTCGAGATCACATGATGCTGATATTACTGCACTTCAGTAACAAAACAAAACAAAACAAAAATTCGTCAGGACACAGGCTTTTTACATAAATTACATAATGTACACATACTGAATGCATCATGTGATTTGTATTTTAGAGGGACTAATGTTCATTCAGAAAAAGGAAAGACAGCTTAAAAACAAATAATGTAAGAAGAGATAGAATAAGAATGTTTGGCTATTACAATTAATTGATTTGAATATTTTTGCATATTTCATATGTGTGGTGTGCTAATTTGATTACAGGGAAGTAAATTAAAATTGATGTAATGTGCAAGTATTTTTCTATGTCTGTCTGTCTCTTTTAAAAGTTCATAACTGACAACATAATATACTCAACATCAAAGTGCTAAACTGCTCAAATATCAGATTTTTTTTTTGTGTGTGTGTCAAATATTTCAGATACACTCATGCCCTAAGGTGATTCATAGTGTGTGTGTAATTGTCTCAGTCTTGCTCTATGACGTAGATGTTTTACATCTGTAATCATAAAAATGTATTATTTCAGGGATTATTCATCATTTTGAACTCACTTTAATGAGTTAATTTATTTTCTCATTTTCTATTTAGTGTGAAGTTTTGCTGTGAATTGAACAGAGCTGGATGGATGGTTTTGTAGTTTGAATGTGAATGGATGGATGGAAAAAATAGTCACATTTTGGTATTGTGATTAAAATCAGAATCAAATCTAATTTGTAGGATTGTTACAAAAGTTCAAAAAATGAACAGCTCCATATTTTAGTGCTGAAGGGTCCAGATAATTACCTTCTATCACAAGCAGAATCAGCTTGACTTTGCAAAAGTCTAGCTGATTCTGTCATGTCATGTCACGTTGTATTGCGGCCTACATAGATTTGTTCTTTTGGATGCGCTAAGCACCAATAATGACCTCAGTGAGAGACAGAGAGTTTAAGTGAGAGTGTCATTTACCAATGAAAAGTGAAAGCACCATGAAAAATCCTCGTCTTCATGTTAACATGTACTAGTACCTCTGCTCTTTGATGCAGGAGAAGCAAGATATTAAAAATATATACAGTGATGTATGAACATTTCTTTAATAATTATAGACTTTTTGTAGATCAACAGAGCAGAATCATTTTATTTATTTTTGATATTCTTCTCATTGTATTTCCTTTCTCAAGTTGAATGCTAATCCCATTTTATCAACCCCCTGTTGTTGATTGTGCAAATCTTATATGAAAGATAAAGAAAAACCCGTGTTGAGTGAAAACTACACACCGACTGTATATCTCATGCAGGCAAATCATTAGTGATGTGAGACTCATCAAAAACATAGAGCAGAACATCATGTAACAGCTGCTCCACAACCTACCTAAACAAATTCATCAAATTCAAACATGCATTATTGGTACAGGCCCCTTCCTCTGAAGTGGAAATGTAACACTACATAGCTGAAATACACAAAAAGGTAATACTGATTGACCATAAAAAAATTAAATGAACAACAAGCTAGTGTCAAATACATTTATCTCAATCCTTCAATAACAATATGTGCCCATAACAACAAAAATACAGTGGCATCCTTATCTTGAAGGATCTATTTAGATGTCTTAACATTAAATCTTAAACATTCTGCACAGTAACTCCATGTAGTTACGGATACATAAAATAGCAAATAAAAATGCTTAAATTTTGCATGTAGTATGACACAGCTTATTAGTGCGAGACAAAACTGTGTATAAAGGTCACCTTTACACGCACAGACATGACTAATCCTCTAACAACAACAAATCCTTCTGAATAGTTGGCCTGGTGGTGCTGGTGGTCCGTATCAGCTGCCAGCCAGCCCTAACAGAAACTGGCAATATACTGTAAAACACTTGAGGCTACCTGTAATATCTGTCATGGTATATTATTATTATGCGTCCTAAGCAAAGATATGTATCTAGAAAATATATATCATTTTATTTCTTGGGAATAGAGTGATTATCATTCAATAATTGTTACATATCAGGGTTACATTCAGCATCAGTATGAACATTTAAAAAGAACTGACGATATTTACTGCTTAATATTAAACTATATGACATCCATGCAAGGAGTATCACCACAAAGGTGTCATGTTTGCAGAGGTTCGTGCTATTGTCACCTCTGAACTGGCATCCCGACCAACCAGGAAGAGTTGCTAGTGCATCGACAAGATTTCTCACCAGCTTCCACATCCCGTGAATACCGCCCACTGCGTTCCATGGAGCGTCAAACTGGAAACCGTACCATTTTGGTGTGTAATCTTCACTTTTCATTGAAGGTGATACATAGAATTGATTGTATGCTCCCAATATAATGGACACATAGTATCATTGTAGTGTGATAGCAACATCACATCATGTTTATTGATACATTTCTTGATTTGACTGATTCAGTCAATAGATATTGATGGTGAATGAAACCTCATAAATGTAACCTATTTCACTGGTCTTCTCAGCTTTTTGGTAAAAAACTGTCGCTACCTGCCAATGAATTTGTGTGTGGAGGTTACTGGATGCCAAGAGAGATGTTGCAACCTCACCCTATAGCAGGGCCATAATCACAGAAAACAAGAGAAATCAAAAGTGAAAGAAGAACTCTGATCTGATGAAGACAGCTAATCTGACATGCTGGGTTGGTAAGGTGTCACATTCCTCTCTCTCCAGTCGACTGATAATGTCAGATTTTCTATGAAAGCTAAATATATTCAACCCTCTTTCAAGACTTTAAAAATAGTCTAGACCTGTGGTTTCCACAGAGTGCTCCTGCGACATTAAGGGGGTCTGTGTTTGCAAGGGTCCCCAATGAAATGAGGACTAGTTAAAACACATCTTTTATACATGATGTAGCCTAAAAGTAGTTAGTTAGTTAGTTAGATAGATAGATAGATAGATAGATAGATAGATAGATAGATAGATAGATAGAGAGAGAGAGAGATACAGAACAGATATCTTTATATTTCTCTCATATATATATGTATATATATATATATATATATATATATATATATATATATATATATATATATATATATATATATATATAAAACAATGCTTATATTTATAACCTTAGTTAATTTGACCTATTCTTATATATTGTTGTATATGTTCTTAATTCTAGTATGTACTCGTTTTTTTTATGTCACACTTGCTTTGTAAACGTATGTCTCCTATGCCAGTAAGTCTCCTTTGAACAGACAGACAGACAGACAGACAGATAGATAGATAGATAGATAGATAGATAGATAGATAGATAGATAGACAGATAGATAGATAGATGGCATAATATCATTTTGTATTTGATTTAAATTGTTTAAAGGTCCCTGGTCTAATGGATTTCTGTTTGGGTGGTCACTGTCATGGAAAAGCACGCTGTCTGACTTTCAGCACTGGAGAGCGACATTTCAGCACTGGACAGCGCCACAGCAGCCCACACCAGAAACTGTCTGGTCCCAGCCTCACTATCCCATTCTGTTTGATGTTACTGAACTGGAACCTTTACCCCGAGCACTCATCCTTTCATTTCTGTCCGTACACTCACATACACACACACACAAACACACACACACACACACACACACACTAGGTCCTACATGAATGTCCTGTAAAACATCACGTTTCACGACGAGCACGACGGGCCTGTAAATACAGTGACAGCCTACCACATCGAGGGTGGGGAGGTTCCTTATGTGAGATAGATTTTTAAGCATTTGGGTGAACTATTACGACTAAAAATAATGACAGATTTAGCCTATAAGCCACAGAGGGAACGCTAATGCTACAGCTCAATGACATGTGTGTTTTACGTGTTGCCTGCTATGCAAAAACTGACAGGCGAGGTTATCACGGCTATCTTTCTTTAGCCTACCCTTTATATATTCGTTATTATGGGCGGTCGAAAACAAAGAGGGACACACAAAAGGTCTGGAGGAGAGACATTTTACAGGTTTAATTCGCCCCCGAAGACGCAAACACCCTGAAATATGGTGAGATATATAGCTGTCCGCCCTCGCACGACAATCGACGACATACAGTAGGAGGCTAGGCTATCCCCACCCCCCGCTGTAGGTTGCAAATATCACGTAAACTAGGCCTAAGCCTAATTCAGAGCTAATAATATCATCGTCTGTAAGAAGGTCTGTGAAGTATTCGTCGAATAATGTCGAAGCTTTACATGTTCAACAGGCTATCTAAACACCGCCTGTCGCTTCTCAAACAGCTTGTTCAACATTATGTCCTTGCTGTTTCTACAATTAGCCTAATCGTCACCTGCGGTTCAAGCGACACACACAAAAAAGAAATAAGCCCCGGAAATGTTTAGGGACAAAAGGGCTTTATTGTATGTTTTCCTAATGTGGTTTTAATTAGCCTGTGGGTAATCGCACAGACGGTGTCCTTTTCAAATCAAACCAGTCCAAACTGGAAAAAAAAAATGCGTGCGTGCTGGCTCCAGTGAAACAGTACCAGACGACAAAATGAAAGAGACAGGCGATGAGGACGGAGCTTGTTGAACGTGTAAACGCCTGAAAATGAGGCTAATAATGAGTTTAATAGCAGATAAATCCGATGCTTCCGTCTGCTCCAAGGTTAGGCCGACGCGTTAGCCTCTACAGTTGGGTCACATTATCAGAGAAATGAAGCTGTGAAATTACATTCACCAGCTATGTACTACATAAATTATATACTGACTAACCAGTGCAATTATTTCAGAATAAGATAGCGAAGAAACACAAGAGACCATTCAGACACCATAAATCCCCCCCCCCCCCCCCCCCCCCCTAAAAAAAACCTGCCAACATAAGTCGTGAGGACAAAATTGGTATTCATTAATAAATCAGGATTTACAAGAAGCAGCTTTAAAACGACGCTGTACTTACATTTTCCCTGGTTGTGTTGGCTAGACAGCTGTGCTGAAATCCGGACTGGAAATGTTAGCGCGTACTAAGTAGCTGGCAGATGGATGTGGATTGCCTTCTGCGCTCCTCTCTACCCTCTGGCACCCTTTGGATGGTTATTGTGGCGTTTCCCTGCCTATATAGCCTAGGAGGAGCACTGTCTTGTATCTGCCACTGAGATGTGTGTCCCCTCGCTACAAAACCTTTTTTTCCCCCTCTTCCTATTTCTACGGCGATGCGGCACCTACAGGCTATAACTAGAGCCTGGCGCTGTCAGAGTCCGTGCAGTAATGAAGGTGTAATAAACGGCCGCTTGGATTAGGTGGACAAAGATGGCTCGGTGACGTCAATCGAGGCGAGTTTCATGTTGAAATGGGTGGCCGGAGACTTCAAAAAAACCGATTTATGGCTCAAGACAACGATGTTTT
Source organism: Thunnus thynnus (assembly GCF_963924715.1). Lineage (NCBI taxonomy): Eukaryota > Metazoa > Chordata > Actinopteri > Scombriformes > Scombridae > Thunnus > Thunnus thynnus. The sequence continues at coordinate 8,138,653 of NC_089529.1, read as the reverse complement.
TTTCTGTAGATGCTGTTATTGTGATGTTACGCATGTTTCATTTATAGGCATTACATGTCATGGTCATGCTTGGCTTTAAAGCTCCTGTTAAGGAGCTTATTTTGATTGCAAGTCTGTATGTCAACAAAATGGCGTTCCTTGAAAGGGGGTGTGGCGAGCTTCGCAGTGGGTGCCTGGTTATCATTCATAGTAAATATAGTCAGGGATATAGTGGAGAGGAAACCCACCAATTTACCAACCTTCTGTTTGAAGAATTAGATTTTATTTGTTTTTTAAGCTGGCGTGAATTTGCATTACATTATGTTTGGTATGTAAATTGTATAAGTCTGTCATGATTATGTAAGGTGGGTCTTTCAAGGCACTAGCTTGGCCCTTGGTGCCCTTGGGGTCCCTCTTACTCCTTGAGGAGAGTTCTAGTGTTTCCTAAGCTTAAAGCTTAAAACTTGAAACAAAAACTACTTAACATTAGGAGTCATTAAGAGGATGGATAAAAATATTCATTTAATTTAGATAATTCATTCTCACTTATATTTATTATGGTGACGGTTTATCCATCCAGAACTGGACATCATGAGATAAGAGTCTAGTCTTTGGGTGAGTTGGCCAGGCCAGCCTATAACATCTTTTTAGCCTCCTCTGTAAAACAGCAGTTTAAGACAATAAGGAAATAGATACTATTGTTAATGTTTATTTCTCAATGTCTTAGTGTGAATTAATGGAAAGTCCCTCTTGAAAGCAGTCTTGAATCTTTTGTTCTTCTTAATCTACAGAGAAATTGTCAGAAAGGTGTTAGTAAAGAGGATAATGTTTTTAAGCCAGTAGGTTTTATTTTTTGCCCATTTCATGTGAAAAAGCTGAATCAACATGTCTGTAATGGGAATAAATGAGTATACATATTAATATATACAGATTCCTGACTGGATTATGGTCTCGAAGGTCATGTTGATGTAGATTTTCATAAAAGTCTCTACTGTTAAAACAGATTTTTGAATGCACAAATACATACCTCGTAACAATGTTGCATTATAATCATGCTGATATTAGGGGAGATACTTTATTGTATATTTGTTATAGTTGTGTTATGGAAGTGTATACTGCTGTGTTGGTAATTCACACTGGAGGAATTCCTATTCAAGTTAAATCCAGTCCCTCAAATATCCAGTAACATCAAGGACCACTTGACACCTCAATTGGCTTTCTCCGCAGCACGAGTCCCATATGGGCACAAGTAAAGCTAAAAGCTCATGTGAGTGTGTAAGTCCACTCTCAGTCTCATCGCTAGTCTGTCTCAACTTGATTAAATAGCACATGTCTTATATTCAAGATTTCTAGAGCAGTGTTGTTTGGACAGAGCAATCACAGACTTTAAATCTAACAAATACAGTTTTCCACAAAAACCTCATCTCTGCCGTGAAACATAGAGGCTGATTGCAGGGTTTGTACAGGAGGATTTAATACAGTGGCAACTGGCTAACATGACTAAATGTACTGTAAGTACTTTTGAATTATCATATCAGTTGAGAAACACACAAAAGTAAATTGAATAAAGTTACAGAATGGGCCTTTAAAGAAGCAGCACTGCAAAAAATATTTATCTATTCTCAAAAACAGATGAACAGGCTTTTAGTTGCAATTACTGAACAGCAGGTAAAGGTAGAGGAAGTAATGTTTCCTGTTGATTGATTGAGTTTGTTCACTCAGGGCCCCTTTAATATAGTCTTTTACATTTACTGTCAAAACAAACAAAAAAAAATCTGACATGATAGAACTTGTTCTCCAGCTTCTATTTGACAGCTGCTGATTTACCCTAGGGTAACAGGGTGAATAATTTTGCCATAGAATCGACAAATTTTCATCTGAACACTTTATGTACAAGCTACGCATATAACGTGTGACTTCAAAAGAGATGTAAGTTCAGTCTTGTAGTTCATAAGGTTAACTTGCAGTATTCTCTGAGAATAGCTTTGGTTGTGCAGACTCAACCACATGGTGGTGCCATAGGACAGCCTTGTTTCATTGCTTGGTGGATGCTGCTTTGGTAGATGCCTCCTTCACAGTCGTGACCTCGATAATGTTTTGTGACTTATATTGTATTAACATACATACAGTACTGTACTGTTTTTGTTAAATCTTGAATAGTCTCTTGAGAAAAAATACTGTATATGACTTTATTGGTGTGGTGTTTTTGCTTTGCAGTACTCCATATGCCTGTTCTGTTGTTGAATTCTGCTTAAACTTATAAGCTACTTTTGTTGCATTCAGTCCAAAATGCAAATGACACATAGAAACTTCACACTAATTAAATTATCTCAGATTTTTGCGACACTTAACATATGTATGTATCTTCAGTTTGATGGAGTTAACAGAACGCAAAAGCAGTATTTTTTTTTGACATAGGATGATTTTTTTTTTTTTGCTTTAATAAAGTAGACAGCTAACACAATGCTAACAGGGAAGTCTACATAGCTGCTCTGGATGGAAGCTGTGAACAAATCCATTGTCATGTATAACCTGTAAATATTTCACCCACACTGTGGATGAGGGAGGAATTGTAATGTTGGAGACACAGGGACATTACTTGTATTGTACAGCTCAGACACGCAAGTCTTGATCTATAACTGATCAAAGCGTTGAACCATGACTTCTTCTGAAAAATTGAAGCGGACATGAACCCCTTGCCCTTGCAGTTCTTGTTCTCAATAGTCCAAGTGTTAAATTGTCTGGGAGTTAGTGCAGCCATGTTGATACTAAATTAATTCATTATGGGAAGTAGATTTGAAGAATGGAATATTCCACTCAGACATGATTAACCACATAGGTAACAAACATAAAATAAAGTCTAGTCTAAACATACTGATAAAATGTTATCCAATTACTATTTAAGAGCAGAAATACCAATCTTTATGTTTAACTGACTTTAAACTCAGATGAATGTTTGTCTGAAATTTTCAAATACCGTCAGTGTTTCACAGAAAAAGACTGTTCTCACTATCGTGTGTCAACAGAGATGTACTGTAATTCCAACTCCAGTTTGGACATCCTAAAAACTGCATGTTCTCTCTTCAATTAAGCCTCTCAGATTTTTCTAATTCACACTGACATTGCCATGTGTTTTTCTGTCTTATGTGGAGCTAGTGAAAGGAATTTTGTTTTGGAGATTTCCAACTGACATAAAACTGCCCGTTTTCCTTCAGGGCTTTGAAAAACAGGTTTCCACACTAATGACAGTCAAAGAAGTAGTTGCAACAGAGCTGGGAAATTTATTGTCTGTTTAAAAGTGCCTTTACAGTACCCCATGAGGTATACAATTTTGATGAAATGTGACAAGTGAGGTTGTCAATGACTGACTGAAAGGTTATGTGTCGAGGACATTACTGTATGGAGTTACACATACTGTACGAACAAACAGTTTCAGAATCTCAATTTCATGGCACACTCTTATGAGAACAGGAAAAAGAAAATTACAATGAATCCAGATACAATGTTAGACATGGTAAAATCCTGTGATTTAAAAGTGAGGATTTCATTCACAGTTGTGGTCCTATTTTGCATTTGCTCACGTTCCAACGATCACACAAGTGTGTGGCACCAAAACTATCCCGTAGCCCCTCAAAAGCCTGAAGCACACAAATTTCTAAACAACCAAATAAAACAACCCTAGTGAGGTTCTCAACTTTCTATATATACCTCTCTACACTGTGTGCACAATTATTAGGCAAGTCAGTATTCTGACTTTATCATTATTTCTATGCATTTTCCAACTCTAAACCATATAAACCTGAATGCTTATTGGATTTAATAATGTTCAGGTGATATGTACAGTATTTGTACAATGCGGGAGGGTGTGGCCTAAAGTGATTAACACCTTATATTAAGGTGTGCATAATTATTAGGCAGCTTCATTACCTCAGGTAAAATGGGCCAAAAAGACATTTAACTTCAGACAGATGCAGCACTCTTGAAATGGCTAAACTATTGAGGTGTGACCAACAGACAATCAAATGTTTGGTTGTGAATAGTCAACAGGGTCGCAAAAAACGCATGGAGAATAAAAGGCACAAATTAACTGCAAAAGACTTGAGAAGATTAAACGTGAAGCTACCAGGAACTCCCCTGCCGTGTCCAGAAGTACAAGATGTCAAGTACTCAGACACATGGCCAAGGTAAAGAAGACTGAAACACGACCACCACTGAATAAGATTCACAAATTGAAGCATCAAGATTGGGCCAAGAAATACCTGAAGACAGATTTTTTAAAGGTTTTATGGACAGATGAAATGAAAGCGACTCTTGATGGACTAGATGGATTGGCCTGAGGCCGGATCACTAATGGACACAGGGCACCAATTCAAGTCAGGCGCCAACAAGGTGGAGGAGGGGTACTGGTATGGGCTGCTATCATTAAGGATGAGCTAGTTGGACCTTTTCAGGTTGAAGATAAACTGAAATCAACCCCCAAACCTGCTGCCAGTTTCTGGAAGATAAGCAGGAAGAAGTCCTCAGCATTCAAGAACGCTCCATCACATGCATCTGAGTACTCCACTGCTTGGCTAGCCAGCAAAGGCCTCAAGGCATTTGTAATTTAGTTGCCTAATAATTCTGCACACTAATAGTTGCCTAATAATTGTGCACATTTATATATTCCCCAGAGAAAGACAAAACTCATTATCCTCTGTTAAACATTCAGGTTTGAGGTTCAACAACATTCTGGATTGACTGCGAGCATTGTATTTGTTCAACAACACACATTAATCCTGAGGAATACAATTTGCCTAATAATTGTGCAATATATTGCTTTTTTTTTGGATGCACATGTGCAAAAAAATCTCAGTGACAATTAACATTAAGCAAAAGTAAACCCATACACACCTGGGACATCACTAACTCAGAGGTTTTGTGTAAGGAGTGATATTGCACTGCTTTTCAACAAACAAAAGGTATTACATTGGTGAGTCAGTACACCCATGATACAGGCACCCACTGTGGGGTGGAGGTGGCACACTCCATGGCCTCTTCCACACCTTTCACACTTTCGTCCACGTCATTGTTGACAAGAACCACATCGAAGAAGTGTCTGTATGTGGTCAGAATGGCGTCGGACTCTTTCTGGATCATCTGCAGGTTCTCCGTCTAGGTGACAACACACAAAAGATTAGCAGTTGTTAGCTGATGGAGGTTGGGTGTTTCAAAGTACTTGAGTATATTCAGATGAAGATTTAGCACCTGGGGAGCTGTGTTGGTGGGAGCGATGAACACCACGAGAGGTGCAAAATCAGCAGTCCGCAAGACTTTCAAGGTCTGCAGTAAAATGTGAAAAAAGAGAAAAGACACGAAGAATTTGTGTTAGATTCATTAACTACATTGAAATAGCTTGTAGAAGGATCACATTTTCCCACTTTCTCCTACAGGCGGTGCAACTTTTATTGTAAAGGGAAACCTTTTTAGGCAAAGTAATTACAGGAAACTTCCCTTTCTGTTGAATTTTAATGTTTTTTTTTTCCTAATTAGAGCAAGGGAAACACATACAGTAGATACCGTTGTTATGTCCCTTCAGGCACATCAATGGCTGCTCAATGTAAAGATTGATTGTAGGTCTTAACATACCTACACACTGCTAATATGTGACATTCATTTTTTATGAAATAAATAAGATTATATAATTGTTGAGAATCTGTATGTACTTTTGAAGACACTGCTTGAGGTTAACAATTCAGAATCAGATGTTTTCCTTCCTACTGGTTTTATGTAGGTTAATAGCACCATTTTAAATAAAATAATAATGTTCAAACTCTCAAAGATGTATAAAAGGCTACTCTAGTTTGACTCTAGGTGATGTTAGAACAATAGTACAATTTCCTTAAATCAAAACTATTCCTTTCATGGTACCACAACAACTTGTGAATGCCAACCTGTGGTTCAACATCCAGCAAAGCGATTTTGCCCTGCTCATGGATCTTCTGGATGGTCTCAATTTTGGTACCAAACATATATCCCTGGAAGCTGCCGTACTCCAGGAGTTCATTCCCAGAGATGCACTTGGTCATGGCTTCGTTGGAGATGAAATAATACTCCTGTCCATTCTCCTCATCCTTACGCTGGGGTCTGGTGGTGTCTGTGTAGAATTGGAGTTGAAAATTTAGCCCAAGGAAAACTGAGCAGGCTCAGCTTCTCTCTTCAGAGAAAAACATTAAATCTATGGGTGCACTTACGCGGTGCAGGGTAGCAAAATTTCTCAGGATATCTGGTCAATAGTGCATTTTTGATATGGCTCCTTCCTACACCAGGTGCACCTAAAAAGAGCATAATTTCCAAAATTATACTACAAAAGGACATTTTAATCAAACATTAACCTTCATGTCTGTCTAATTTTTCAAGAACATGTATTATGGTTGATCAAAAATTTGAGAAGAATTTGATACCTTCTAATAAATAATGCACCTGAGCTAGGACACTTACCAATAAGCACCAGGGTTTTCCTTTTAAAAGCAGGGAGCTTGACAACCTCCTCATAGGAAATCACGTCCAGCTGGTCAAAAACTGCAAAAGAAAGGATTTTGTTGTAGACAAAGCCAAACTACTGTACAACTGAGAGAAAACAGTGCCTCCAGTGTTATACTCACTCGAGCTGTGTTTAGCCAGGTACTTGTCTTTGCACTTCTTTTTCTTTCCGAACGGGCTGCAGGACTGACTGCCCTCCCTGGCCTTGCTTTTACTTGCCACCCTCCTGCAGTGGAAAACAGAGATTTAGGCTAAGCTGGGAATATTGAGCTCTACTCTGCAGTCTGTGCTGATGTGACACATCATATTATCTCAATCATCATCATGTCATGTTAAGTACGACTTCAAATTGCAGAATTAATCATCAGACGAGCTGTTTACCATTCTTGGAGCTCTGGGGAGGGTATCAGTCCAGCGAAGTCAGCAGCACTGCTCTCCACTCTGCCCTGCCACCAGTTAGGATCCTGCTTGTTGATGATCTGAATGATGTCACCGGTTTGAAACTTCAGACCCGCCTCTTTGCATGGGATGAGGTCATCCTTGGTGGGGTCGTATTCAAACTGGGCCCTCATGTACATCTGCAGGTTGAGAGCACATTGAATTTGAAATGAGTAAAGAACAAATAAACATTGAATTATGTATTTGGTGTTTGTAACTGAACATTTCTGATAACCTGCAGACCTTAGCAATGTGTGCAATAATCTCCCATCACCTAAGACAGCTGTTAACACAGTCTTTGACATCCATGTATTTGTTGTTGCTGAACATAACCTTTTTAAGTGTCTTTCAGCTGACTTTTTAGCTTTGATACACAAAATATAACAGACCACATCCACAAGTAAGCTCTACGAAGACATTTTCCTTAGTTTTCATTTTCAGTGTTCTGAGACAGCTGTTACAAATTACATACTGCTACACCAGATGTTTGCTGAGCATCACTGTAATTCTTTTGTAACAAATAACTGTTGTAAAAAGGAACAGATATTTTACAGTCCACAGATAAATACTCTGATAAATGTATAAGAAAAGTAAGCTCATTCAAAGCTTGAATTGAAATAGTTAACATTTTGTTATATTTAAATGTTTAGGCCATAAATAGGGTTACATCTTGAGTATATGTGCAAAATCTCAACCTCAACTCTTTCAACATCACTCTCGTGTGTATTTCTTATTCAAACAGTGCATCAGAAACTGTTAATAACTTGCTGACAATTGCAGTGTCTGCAGAACAAAATACATCCATATTGTTGTAATGAGAGCTTAATGTTATGTACATACTATAACATTACCTGTACACATGCATAAATAGCATTCCTTTGAAGAAATATTCATACTGGGGCTTCAAACACATAAAATTGGATTCTATGAATGTTAATTTGGAAATTCACCCTTAAAGAGAACATACAAAGTTTATGATTTGATCTTGGACTGCTCAATTCATATTGTGAAAATGAACAATTTTCTCCCACTGACATCTAGTATATCAAATCATCAGCTCACATTCTGGAGCTGATCTGCAAAAAACATACAGGAGAGCTTTTCTTATGGACAGAAAAATATCTCAGAAAAATTACCCTGATCACAAATTTGGTGTCTGATTAACATCCAGTTGAACAGCTACAAAAGTATTGTTTATTTATAGCCCAGATTAGATTACTAGCTGTCGAAGATCACAGCAGGAACATGTAAATTCTCTTTAGGGTAAATTATCACGAGGGTTAGTAATCAGTTCATGAACATTTGTGGTTTCCCCAAATCACTCTGGTAGTAGTGGTACACACACAAAATTAGTACACCCACTTGAGTGGTCTGGGTCCCCAAAAATGATGTTCTTGGAGATTAAAATTATGAAAAGCTTTTGAACTACATCTACATATTAATGGACTACGGGGTTCAAAGTAGACTGCCATCACTGATCACAGCAAAGACCAGAATGTAAACTACATTAAGAAAAGAGCAACGTCACTGAATAAAATATGTTTCCTTTGGAGTTATTAAATGAAAGCTCTTTTAAATTCATAATGTATAGTTTATCATATATTAAAAAGGAGCATGCTGTTTAATCAATAGCAGCTGACAAGCCAGCAGCCATATTTATGTCCAAGGCGAAGCACAAGGAACATTAATAGCTGCTGGAGGAAATGATGTGTTGTGGCCAGTAGATGGCAGAATGAAGCACGCTACCAATGTGTTTCAAGTCAAACTAGCAAATCTACTGTGAGTGATGTTCTTTGAATTTGAACTAATTTTATAGTCACCTGGGTTGTTCATTGACTAACAGAAGATTCACCTGATAAAGAACAAAATCCTTTAAAAAAAAAAAGTAAGTTGACGAAGAAAAGACGAGTAGAAAAGCAATCAAACTCATCTTTGCACATTACACCACTAGAAGATACCACCAGGTCTGAAGAAAAGTTAATTTTCTTGGTTTAATCATGCAAATTTAAAAGGAATTTGGAAATATGAAACACAAAATTCATTCAGAGCAAATATAACAGGCACTACAAGACAAGACCAAGGCCCAGGTCGTGTTCTGCTGGTCATGTAATTACCTCACAGGCTCGGGATCGACTCTGCATGTTGGGAATGATCTTCATCGTGACTACTCCATTGGTTTCTTTCTGTATGTAAAGATGACATAGTTTTACTCATAAGTGCAATGATTACATATAGATTAGTGTCGACTTTAATTATATAGTTTCAATTTACCAGAATTTTCTGTAGCTGATCAACAGATTGGTTTGTCACACTTCTTCCGTTGATTTCTGCTATTTCATCCCCTTCATGTAAGGACCCTGGAGAGAAGAAGAAACCAGAAGAAGTATAAAAACTCCAAATAATCTCCAGTTATTGTGGTACTTTTACTGAATGTGTTAGCAGCCACTGAAATAGTATTTATTCTCCTGAGAGATAAGCTTAAGACAAGAAAAGCCTTTTAAAAAGCAGGAAATACAAGAGAACCATGTATAAAATTGGCCATTGCAGTAGAAATAAAATAGAATTTTCACTGATTATTACTGACAATAATATTGAGCGGCAGTCAAAAACCTCAAACCTCAGACTTCATGTAAAAAATAAATGTCATATACAGTATGTTTGAAATATGACCTGAGATATGCATTTAAGATATTTTACTGATGCTCTTATCTTGCAGTTACTGATCAGAACATGAGGTAGAACCCTCTCCAGTACGCACACAGATGCTATTGCTAAGCTAATTACAGATTTGCTGTGACTGAGACAAACCATTGTAGACATTTTGGGTACAGAGCTTTCTCTCTAACCAGGTCAGCGAGCAAACACCCAACTAGCACTCACACCAAAATCTATATGTGATTAATTACCTTGTCTGTGGATCATTCCCCCGTGCAATATTCTGGCCACAGTGCACCTTTGTTTGTCGTTCAGTTTCAGAGTGACCCCCTACAAAAGACAAAAGGCCACAGTTAAAGAGGAGGATATTAGCAATACAAATTTACATTTGAAAAATATAAAAATTGTGTGTGTGTAGAGGCAGAGTGTCAGGTGTACCATTGGCTCTGAGGGATTTTTTTCAAATGCTACTTCTTTCATCTTGGTCAGCTCTCTGCCGTTCATGTGTCCAGCACTACCATTGGTGTAAAACTCAGCCCCTTTATTCTCGTATGTTTGCATAGCAGCCTGTTAAAAAAAAAAGGAAAGAGAAAAAATAACATTATATTGTTTTATCCTACAAAAAACGAAACCAATTTTGCTAGAAATGGAAAGAACAACAAAGTAGCTTCTAGCTTCTTTTTTATGAAAATAATCTCAAAACTTTATCCCAAAGAATTACAGTCAGTTCATTTGAAGAGTTCAGATCATTATCACACTGGTATTTCCTAATAAGTCCAGTAGAAGCTTTTTGCTAATGTGTGCCAACAGCTATGTTTCATTTGCAGTTTCAACATATGTCCAAGGTTGAAAATTAACCCAGTGTTGTAACACCTCATTAACCACATCCAGTGATCTGCTCCGCCAGGTTCATGTGGTCATGGATACCACCAGTACCCTCAAGTCATTACATCAAAGAGTAGCATTAATGTAAGGAAACTAATTAGTCTTGGATCATTTTACAAATTATAGTTTTTGAAAGAATTTTGAGTTTGGGCTGGACTCATCAACTGTGCTTTTACACCTAAATTAACCCAAATGAAGAGTCTAAAAGCAGGCAATCTATATCCCCAGAAAATTTCCACGCTTCTTCCAAAGTGTCAACAAAGGTGGCCTCCAGTCCAGATCACAGTCAGTTGAAGAGCTTAGAGAGGAGATTCATATATTTTTCAAGCTGTATGAAAAAAAGCTCCTCTGGCAAATGGAATCACACCAAACATGTACAGGCACAGGATGAATAAAATGACTTTCTATACATATTACTCACATATTGTGTAAAACAATGACTACACAGCATCACAAGGTTTATAAATTGGTCACTATACTGACATGAGGGATAGATTTACTGCATCAGCACAAACTTTCTGTATAAAAATGACACATCAGCACTATTTTACCCAAATTTTTTTTATCAGTTTTCCAGCATCAGCACTACAATAAACCAATAAATATCATTATCATCCTCCTTGTCTATGACTCTCAGCCCTAAAATACTGTTTGGTTTGGTGTTGAATGTAGGTAGTTGCTTCACCCAACTCCTCTTTTCTTTTTAAAATTTATCTTTAACAAGTATGTGTGTGCATATTGTTTTGGCTCAATAAACTCAAAAGCTCATTTCAGAATATGGACTAATGGTGGTCTAATGAGGTAAAAAACAACAACCCAATATTCCTGTCTTTGTATTTATAGTTAGAGATGGCGAGTTCAGAGAGGAATATTGTGAAAGTCAACCAGTTGTTTTTCTGTGCAATATGATAGTTATTTACCAGCCTTGTGCTATTATATCTCAGGACTGTACCAGGAGGAAACATTTGGATGGGCTCTCGTGTTGAACAGATGGAATTACATCCTCAGAGGAAAGGAATCTGTACAGCCATCTTGCTACAGATAAAATCAGCACTTATTCATCTTGACACAGCACACATTGGTTTCTAACTCTGATATACAAAATGTGTCTTACATGTTGTTCCTTCTCCTAGAGCAAAACGTTTCAGTTTAGAGCTGCTCAGTGTTTACAGTATATTGGGTAGTTTTCCCTCAAGGCACAGCGCAGGATATAGTTTTTTCTTTCCAACAAAGTGCAGGACTGAGCAGGAAGGAAACTGAGAAAGGTTCAATCTAAAGGTCAAATATTATCATTGTGATAATCCACTGTGGTACAAAACAATTGGAGCTATCTGTAGAAGATTAAGTAATAGAGGAAGTATGTCTGACCACTAAATGCTAAATATATTAACTAAATTAAATTTAGCTTAACAATTAACTGTGCCTCATCATGATTTTGACAATAAGCCCTATCAGCTCCTTCACTCACACTATCACAGTGTAAAGAGATAAACATATGATTAAAGGTCTATATCCGCTTTTTGCCACTGTGTTTCACTCACTGCCTGTGCTACTATAGCTGGGGTCAGGAAGCCCTCTCAGAAACTTGAATACCAGTTTAGGGTGGGGAGAAGCAACAGAGTAAACACACAGCCGGCTGAATAGCAGCATACATTTAGGACAGAGCAGAGCGCTTCCTGTTCTGAAGTTCTGCTCATCTTCTGGAGGCGGGTTTGGCTTTATATGAAGTAGATTAAGTACATCATTTATCTTGAAAAGATAGCGCACTATAAAAATCCACACCTTATTGTTCCAATCTGCTTTTATATAGTATCTCCTATGAGCTAATATGACTGATTACATTATAATGCACTCTGTCTCTTTCTTATCCTCTTTTGGCATATGACAGTTCTGCATTTCAAGTCAAGAAATATTCATTATTAATCCCTCTCCCCTGTAGGGTTTAGGGTGGATTTCCTGTCAACAGGCAAAGAAGTATTGATCTTTTGAAGGGACACGGTAGGAGATCAATATTTGGCCTGTAGGGGACTGCGTCTTTTAGAAATAAATAAACAGAGTGAGTAATAGGCCTATCAGACAAACTCCAGCCTTTAACAGCTACAACTTCTGTGAACACGGATTCGAAGAATTTGGAGAGATTATAGAGAAACTGCTGGAAGGACCGTTGATGTTGAAAAGCAGCACTGAAGTCGTCTGCCTGAAGCTTGACTTGCCAAAACTTGTTTAAGTCTTTAACATTTAGATTTCTGTTTCATTTGAAGGCTGAGATGGTGACAGTGAGAAGTTGTGGCTGAAATAACAAGTCGTGTAGTTGTCCTTGAGTTTAAATGCTATGAGAGATGTGCATGAATGACTATCTATGGAGGGCAGTGCACTGTTCTTAAGTCTGCATTATTTGAACAGTATAGCTCATTGTGTACAGAGCAGAACAAGTCTCACTTTCCTCATCTTTTCATGACCAAACTCAAATAGAAGAATCTATAAATCACCTATGATAGTCTTTATACACACCAGTCTCCACTGTGAAGTAATGGACCATGTGACCTCACTTAAAGATACTGATTTTATCAAATCAGCACTGAGCACAAGGACACGCAGACAAGACCGTTGCTCAAGGCTATTGAACTGCGAACTGCTGATGTCAGGAAAGGAGTTTCCTCCCTTCACCATTTCCCTCAGTAGTTCACTGCTGACTGTTCAATTTCAGAGAAGAAGTTTAGCACAAACAGTTCCCTCGGTGCTGATGTCTGCCAGATCCAGGCCTTAAGTCAGGCTTCATCCTGCCTGTCTCTTACCAACTCACTTTTTAAAAAGTTGCAGCTGTTTTTAAGATAAGCTACTTTGTGGTTATACATGTAAGGTGTTGCATAATTAAAGTCAAAGGTTACACTAAGAAATCTGCTTTTAATGTGGTAACAGGTCCTGCGTCTATGTCTAAAACAACAGCCTGCAGCATGCAGTGTGGTAAACAACCTCCATGGCCTCAACTGACTGTTGACACTAATTCCTCAGTAGCAGTTCACCACTATCTGTATGCAAAACTACATAGAACTGTTACAACATAGACTTGGATTACCAACCACCAATGTGCATGTACTTCTTACCTGTATAGCTATAATAATGCTACTTGACTTTACTCTCACTGCTTTAACATGATATGGGATTAGTAGAATACCATTTGTTTGACTGGAACACTGGCTCACAGTCTAATGGTCTCAGCTAGAAACACAGACCTCCTGACATGTGGTATAACCTCGTTTCCCCAATTTGACAAATGGTTTCCATGCGTAGTTTTTGAGGGAAAATACAGAAGTGAAATTGCTAATGCAATGTCTAGTGGATTCCAGCTGAAGCTGCCCGAGCAAACCTGAGCAATGCAGTGGTTACAAGATCTGATTTGAGAAGAAAGATGTACATGCACAGTTCTTTGTTTTTAGAGATCAATACATTCATAATGAAAACACGAATGGGTCTATTTTTAGAGATCTTGTCAGGGAACAAACAACGGGTCATGTGCCCCATCTCTGCTTCCCGGAAGCAAACATGTACAGCACAATCTTGGGGAGGGGGCATAAAAATTAAAGGTAAAAACGACAACCTACCTTGTCAGACTTTGGTTTGTTTTGAAGGAGCTGCTCCAGGTACAGGTCGGAGAGGGCTGTCCGGACACTGTTAACAGGCTCCAGTATGACAGCGGGTTCGTTTTTATTGGATTTTAACGTCATCTTGTTGTCCATATAAAAAAAAACCGTGAACCCGACGTGCCCCCGCTCAAGGTCCGCAAGAGGCTGGCCAAGAAAATGCTGCGAGAGAGTAAACTGCTGATAAGGAGTCCTGACGATGTGATAAGTCACTCTCTGAGACAAAAGTCCAAGGTTCTGATCAGCAGCAGGTGAGGTACATGAGATATCTACTGCAGGGACACCGCTGACAAAGCAAGTAAACATGCAACCGACTGCTGCTCATAGGGGCAGGCTCATGCTGCCTTCATGTGCTCCCCGCAAGCTCCCAAATCCCACTACTCATGTTGCATATATCAGCACGGATTCAATGGTGTCCACATGGAAATGAAGGCAAAATAGACAATGTAAAGGAGGTGGGGTTTTTTTTTCCTGGGACAGAGTCTGTTCTCATATCATAATTAGGCTTCTAAAGTGCTGTGTTTCTATTATTGCATATGCTTTTAAGTGCACACCCATTCACTTATGTCTTACATGCCCATTTCATACTGTCTGTCAATCCTTACTTAATTAATTCATGTAAGTAGCCCAATTAAGGCTGACAACTGCAGTCTAAGTAACACAGAAATCATACTAATTGCCTCTGTTTTAATATTTGGTTATATTACTTTTTACCCTTGTTGTTCCATGTTGTCTCTATTTTTTAATTGTATGTCTGATGCATTATTCCCCTCCTTTTACAGATAAGAGTCCCTGCAGGATCACCCCTAAACGTGAAATTCTGGTGAACAATCCACTTTCATAATTGTAATTTTACACAGTTTATGGACATTTATCAGAAAGTCCCACATTTCCCATAGTACCTGAACGCAGCATTACCGCAGCGGTTTCAGCGAGAAGGGTCTAGCGGTTTAGCTGCAGTCTTGCAGATTTACCCTACACGACACACCTACTTTACTACACGACACCCCGACTCCTAACCCCTAACCACCCCCCTCCTCATGGCTAAACCTAACCAAGTGGGTGTGTCATGTAGTAAAGTGGGTGTGTCGTGTCGATGCTGCAGCTGAATGTATGTGGTCTCAGCAGGCCTGCACTACCAAGCTACAAGGAAGGAAAATAAATCCTACTGACGGTGATCCCATGCAGCTGGTCTGCATGTCTATTACGAAACAGTGCATCCAAATGTAGTAGACTATGAGTGTCTGGGTGCTACTTTAAAAACAGGAATACAACAGTTATCAAGGAGAGAGTACTCCGATTACATGATTTATTAATACAGCGGCGTTTAGCTTGAAAAATGGCAACAGTGTTGCAACCACGCACAAGTGTATTTTAACGTGCAACTATGTAGTCTCCAGAGGGGCCATAGCGACTGTAGAAATGGGTCAACTCTACTTCTATAAAAATGAGCACTTATAAAGTACAAATGTAACATTAAAAAGCATGCATATGCTTTATTTGGACCACAAGTCCTGAGTGTTAAACTTAGTATATGGATACACATTTAAATGTAAAAAATTTGATATTTCCTGTATGGTTCTAGTCTCGTTTCTTGCACCCCAGATTAAATATGCATTTTCTACACAACCTGAATCATAGGCTCCTGAGACAACATTTACGAGAAGTTTTCAGATTGATAAATGATATGTTGTGTGAAGAGAAAGCCTATCTATCAAGCACCAGAAAAGAGGGAATACACATTGTTTAATGTGTATAACCTCCAATTTAAAAGTTTGGTTATCAGATCAGAATGTTATGCCAAATCAGACAGTGGTGAAAATGTTCCTGGCTGTTACACTTAAAACACTGATGCTGTTTGGATGCTGTATCATGTGTTATGTATTAGTTACACTGATAATGTGCATTATTCTTTAAAACTTCTTTTTTTTGGTGGAAACTCTGGTTTAGTCAAAGCTGAGCCCTCTTCTTTTCACTTTCAAGAATACCAAAATTGACTGGTAATGAAGGGGATAGAGAAAAGTGTGCTGAGCCAGGTAATAAATTGCAGCGGATCAGCTGCTAGTTTCCAGAGGGGACTCCAGAGGGAGCCAGTATGTTGGTTAGTAGCAGTCATCCACCATTAATGTGACTCATCAAATAGCTCATCATGAAGAGGGTTAAGAAGCTAACTTGAAGGAAAGGTTCCCAATTTTTCAAGTCTGTCTTAAAACAACATTTTTCTTGCCTTAATCTTTCCTCCCATTCATGCTGACCACTGGAAGATCCCTTCATAATGCACCTACAAAGAAAGTGATGGGGGCCAAAATCCACAGTCCTCCTTCTGTGCAAAAATGTATTTAAAAGTTCATCTGAAGCTAATATGAAGCTTCAGTCATCCAGATTTGTCAAATCAAGTAGATATCTTTCAACGTTACAGTCTTTTCAGTGCCAAAGTCCCTCTTTTTGTTGCTATACTTCCATCACAGCTCAACAGGGAAACACTGTCTGAGGAAACACAAAGAGGGAATGTGATGCTGAAAAGACTTGGAAAACTTGGACCTGGATTTAGTGTCACCTCCTGCCCGAGCAGTCTCAAATTTTAGTTCAAGAAAGGCATCTCTAAAGTGGGTGTAAAACAGTGGAAACAAGAGCAGAGTCATGACAATGGCTACCATTTAAGTTAGGGCTAATTACATTACTAAAGGCCTTTTCTGTTGTCACCTGAGCAGCACAGACTTCTGTGATGGTTTCACCTGATTAGACCTCTAGTTCCTGTGTTTTAAGTGTGTTTTGTTGCATGATTACCATCCTCCTGTCATGTTTGTCCTACATCTGCCAGTCCAGGGTTTCCTGTGGTATTTTACAGTGGAGGTAGACCACCTCACCTGAAACAAAAACCTTCAAGGAAAAAGAGGAGAGGTGCTATTTTACACTGAAGAAGCCATATAGTTGGTGAGTGCACTTATGAGTCTTTTTCACAGTAGACATTTTAAAATGTCACAGTAGGAAAAGCACAGGTGTAAATAATAAACTTAATAATGGCTGAATTCCATTTAGCTGCTTCAGTTTCAGGGTCCTGGTATTGTGAATGAACCAGAATGGCTCACTGTCATAGTTTAATGGGACACTTGAAGCCATTGTTAATATTGTGTGCTTTTCCTATTAAATTACAAGTCAAAATGTCTGCTGTGAAAAAGGCTGATTGTTTAGGATGTCATGAGATACCTCAGCTAAACAAGACCCTGAAAGAAACCCTGAAGTCCCCTGAACATTCACCTGCCTGCGCATCTGCAACCTATCTTCTCTACTAATCTGCTCATGTAATCTCATTCAGTTTTACAGTACTCTTTTGCTGACTGAGAGACTGAATTCATACCAAGTAAAGACTGGTTTATCCTCTACTACTTTGTCTGTCGAATCACATTGTCTACTCTTGAAACCACAGCTTTGATAGGCTTTTTCATGGTATCAATAATAAAAAGAATGGTGGCTGAATTCTGTCTAGCTTCTTCAATTTCAGGGTCACTGGGACACTTGAATAGAACAGGGGCATCGTTAATGTTATTAGTTCTCTTTTAGTCCCTGAACTTCATGGAGGTGCCATAATAAATTTCTGAAGTTCTAACTTTAATGTTGTCTTGTCTTGCCCTGTGGTGATGTCAAAATGTTATGAAAAAGGCAGATATAATCTTTCTACAGCTAACTGTAAGTGTGTGGTGACAAGAAATGAATATCCCAGTACTTGTGTAAATTAAAACCAAATTATATGACTATACCACTAAAGGTGAATGAGAATATATGTTGGTGTTTTGTTTTGTAATTTATATGAACCCTTTAACATTAACTGTAACTAAGTGTACCATGTTACAGCAGGTCCAGACCTGGACAGGTGGCTTTAAGTTCACATATAACAACTCTAGTATGCTGTAATGTCTGATAAAAGACATTATGACCAAGAGGTGACCAACACATTTGTTCCATACATCCTGGTATTGACATAAAGGGAACCACACATGTCTGGAGCTCTATCCTGATGGTCTGAAAAACATTGGTTGGACATTGGATTTTGAATCTGGTAAAACTGAGTGAAATTCAGTATTGTCAGTGATAAATCAGAGCCAGCCCATGCCCATGGGAGGTGGATGGGATGTGGGTGGGAGTGTGGAAGAATTGAACATTGTGAGCGGGAACAAACCTGAAAGAAAAGATTGTGACAAAGGGGAAGAGAACTCCTAAGATAACGATATGGATAACATACAGGTAAAAGCAATGAGGTCAGAGCAAAACAATGAAGAGAACTATAAAGTCCTAATTAAAGCTAAGAGGGGCCCTAGTTTTTCATCTGTCTGTCCCCTGAAACTATCAAAAGAACTTAAAAAGAAGGTAGGTGCATGGTGCATGCCACTATTTTGAAAAATGGAATGATCTCCACCATATTTAAGTCAGCTGTGCAACAAATCAGAGCACTCAAGATTATGTGTAAAGGTGAAAATGGCAGAGGAACTACCCCAGCACTCCTCACCTTTAAAGATGATGAGTTACCGAAGGCGGTAATGCTGGGATACATGAGCTACTCTGTGAAAGCATATGAGAGGCCCCCTTTAAGATGTTTTAACTGCCAGAAGTATGGGCATGTGATAGCTGTGTGCAAGGAAAATGATGTGGCAAAGATCATGATTGGAGAGAATGTAATGAAGTAATCAAATGTTGCAATTGTAGAGGCGATCATCCAGCTTCCAACAAAGGATGCCCTAATTATGTCAAAGCGGAAAATGTAGAGAGAATTAGGAAGGAAAACAATATGCAGAAGCACCGAGTAGGATGGAAGGTACAAGCGAACAAGTGTGAGCTGATTCTGTTAGCAGAGATCCAACAAGGGGAACTGCTAGACCCACTAATGATGACTCAGTGGTGGTTAGCAGAAAGGTGCTATCAGCATTTCTGGTTGAAGCAATGTGAAGAGTAAAACTGGTAGCAAACAAAAAATCAGATGCGGCATGAGAAATTGCCTCTGCTGCAGAGAAGTTGTAATGCTTTAAGGGAATAAAACCACGGGAGATACAGGATTTTACTTATTTCCCAGACAGTGAAGGACAAAAGTCAAATGGGAGTCAGTACCTAGGAACGGATGAGGAAGAAGAAAACTTTAGAAATAAGATCAAATCTAAGGTGGAGGAAACTGGTATTATCAATATTAATGTGTGTCCTCCAGTTGTAGCATCATGGCTTATCCCAGAACCTGAAGTTGATCTATGCATACTGTTGTAATGAAACATCTACTGATGCTAAGCTAGGGCACATCGTCAGTGATGTACTCTGAGGTCATCGGGTGTTTCGGGTCCTTCAAACATCAGACACCCTCACTCAAGTGACCCGGCTGAGATTGATCAAGGCTCAGCTTGTGCCTAGCTGCACTCTCCCACAGATCCACTCTCTTGATCCAGAGCCATCTGGAGGCTTTCTCAGCAGCCTCTTCGTTGTTGTAGATGGCCCTCCTCCTCTTACCTGTGATGCCAAGCACAGTGTAAGCCCTACACAGCAGCTGTCCTACAAGGCCTCTGCACCCTACTTCCACAGGCAAGCACCTTGCCTTCCAGCCTTGTCTGTGGCAGTTGCTGACTAGTCCCTCGTATTTCTCCCTCTTGCGCTCGAAAGCCTCCTCCATACGGTCCTCCCATGGCACCTTGCCGTGCTGCCAGTGATATTGGCCTTCCTCCAGAGCCGTTGGACAGCAGCTCAAGATGTGCTCAAGGGTCCCCTTTCTCTGGCAAAGAGAGCATGCTGGTGTATCGACCAAGCCCCAGCAGTGAAGGTTGGACAGGCTAGGGAGGACATCATAGACAGAACCTGATGTGGTGTGGCTGTGACCTCCAGAGGTCAGTCCACGAGATCTTCCTCTCCACAACTTGCTCCCATCTAGTCCAGGCGCCTTGCTGTCTCTCTCCCACTGCTCTGCTGGACCTCTCTTTCTCCACAGCAGCTCTCACCTCATTCTGGACTAGTTGCCACTGCTCCTTTCCCCGAGCCTTGTCATAATGGGGAGTTGCGCTGGTTCCTAGCCCAGCCCTTCCTCTGGCCACTGTTTTCATACTGAATAATAACAAGAAAGAAACCAGGGGAAATAATCAAGGAAGTTAATACCCATCTGCAACAAGAGTGGACATCATATTTACAGATTTATACAGACAGATCATAGGATCTAGAGAGTGGGAAAGTGGCATTTGGAGTAACTATTCCTGAATTAAGAATTAAAAAGGAACATAGAATTTCAGATCACATGTCAATATTCAAAGCAGAGATGCTGACAATATTATGGGCACTTTGGTGGATAGAGGATCAATAAACCAGACAACTCAGTCATATGCAGTGATAAAGCAGCAGCTTTAACTACAATACGAGAAATTAAATCCAAGTCCAGACCTAATATATTGGCAGAGATTTATCAAACATTACACAGAATTCACAAAGCATGGTGTGAGGTGGGTTTTATTAAGAGAGCAGCACACATGGGTGTAGAGGAAAATGAGGAAGCATATTACTTGGCAAAGAACATTGTACATGAGGATAGAGTAGAAATTGCTCAACAATATGAACTGTCAGAATACCTTCTTAGTAAAAGAAATGTGGCAGAAAACACAGGAAACAGAAAAGAAGGGGGGGGGGGCTTACTTTATCATAGAAAAAACAGTGGAAAAAAGCAATTTTGCCCTACAAAAGAAAAGATTCAGTTGTCATAACCAGGTTGAGGCTTGGGGATTGTGGTCTTTGGAAGGCCTTTGGAGGAAGCTGTTCAAAGACCTGTGAGCAGCTGGACAAACAGTTTTTGGATCCTTCCATGGAAACTGCTCAGATTGGTACTTGGAATTTTAAGACTTTTGATCATAACCAGACATAGAATTTAGTATTTCATAGCATGAAGAATATGTTAGACCTGCAATAAAACATATTTTGCAAGCTCAGGCACTATTTTTTTAAATTTAATTTTACACTAAAGCCTGTGACGGGGGTGGAAAGAGTCAAAGTAATATGCCCAAAATTCTCTCTGTTGTCAAAGCTAACAGCACACTTAGCATGCAGCTAAATGAGAAAATCATGTTTTATACAAATACATTTTGAAATTTTCATTTAAAAGTAGTTTTCCCATGTTTTTTGAGTGATGATGTGGCTATGTTATGCTTGACAGAGAAGGTTTTGAAAGAAAAATGTACCAAAAAATGTTCTAAAAGAAAACCAAAACTAACCAGCATTTGAATTTGTCTTCTTCAAACTCTGAAATAATGTAATTTCCTCTTAGTGATGTCACTTAAATGACATAAACTTAAACTTCAGGGTGCAGAAATACATTAGTGTGACAGGGTGGAACATGAAACTTATGGACATACATTAATCATTCTATTTTAACCAAAATATGTGTTGTGTTTTTTTTTTGTTTGTTTTTTAAAATTTGATTAACATTGATCAGAGCGGACATAAGAAAATGACTATAGTTTAACAGAATAATAGTTTAACAGTATAAGAATATAAAAAATGCAATTTTATTATTTAATTTTATTTTACTTCATGCTAATAAGTACACTTGAATTAGTGTCCTCAGCCATTGAAAACAATATTGACGTTTTGTAACAGTTTTCATGGAATGACTCCTTCTACTCTGCACACTTTACTCAACCTGCATAACTGGAATAAAATGAAGAAACTGATGGAGTATCAGTATTATTATCAGTATTGGACTGTATAACAAAATATAAATAATTGTCAAAAGGAACATCAATAACAAACAGCAGAGGACGAGAGAGTAGAGATGGTTGCTGATGCAGCGAGAATGTTTTTGGATATTGTGGAGATTACTGGAGAGTGCAGGGCTGTGACGAGAGGCTTCCAGGCCCTCTCAGAGGCTAAATTGAGAAGTTATATTAGAGAATAGGATGAGGGGTGGGGAAGAACTTTATTTATTTACTTATTTTCATTTTATTTTACTTTATATATAATCATTTAGATTAGATAGGAGAATTAAGCATTATTTTAAATCCAACCGCCTTTAAAAACAACGAAGAAGAAGAAGAAGGCAAACAGTAGGCCAAATTTGTTTTCCTAGGACGGCGAAGTCATAATCCGCTTTACTCTGCCTCTGATTAGCCAGTACTCGTTGGTTGTGTTGTTTAGGTGCCGAGCCGTATATATAAGTCTTAACGTATAACTCTTTATACGGCTCTGGTTAGAATTTAGGTGTGAAGAGTGATATTGGTTAGGGTTTTGGTAAAAATATCAAGGAAATCCAATCAGAGGCAGAGTAGGGCGGGTCATGACTTCGCCATCCTGGGAAAAAAACTGCTAACAGTAGATGGCAGCAGTACGCCACTGCAGCATCTAGTCTGTTTAATCCGAAGAAGAAGAAGAAGAAGAAGGAGCTGACTTTGTGATTTGTAATGGCAGGTTGTTAAACATTACACCTAACAACAGGCGAAACCATGTAGTGTTTAATAATTAATCTCGGACTTACTTTTCGAAGTAATATATTTTATGAGATTAAACACTTGCCTGTGTGAAAGTGAAGCGCCAAAGGAGTAAAAAAACGCACTACTAGGCTATTTGTGGTGGGGGTCTGTACTGACTGCACGGTGACTCCTCAGGAAAGTACGTTAGAGTGTATTTTAAGGTGCGAGTTTATTTAATTGATCAATTGATCAAAACTATGTTTACTCCCGCGATGTTCGGGACGTTAAATAGTAAACTGCGACCTGTTTATAAACAGACTCAGCTACTGTGTAGCCTCAGAAACACACAGATACCATGGAGACACAAGACGCAGACCCGAGCCTGCTCTGCGCCTGCAGCGAATTTCCACTTACTTGATGACTGTCTTGGTGAGTTTAATGACATCCTTGTAACCCAGTTAAAACAATAAGTGTTATTTCTGACAAATCTTTTGTTTTGCTTTATTAAAACCTCCCCGTCAATAACCTCTGAATATGAATTCACCAGTGCTCAACTATGGAGGCACCCCTATGCATTTTAACTACGTGTGGCTTCGGGATCACTGTCGCTCTGCCTCTTCATACAACGCCAAGACTAACCAGAGAAACCTGGACACTGGAGGTATAGACCTCACCATTCGCCCTGATAATACAAGAGTGGAGGATGGTCATCTCGTCCTCACGTGTAAGTCAGTTATAAGTGCAGTACTGTTAAACTGAATGTCTGGAAACTAAAGGATGAGTTGCTGAAGCGGTGAGTGTTGAAGTTAAATACAGCTGTCTGCACCTCTGCATTCAATATAAATGCAGAGTAATGACTCAGTCAGTTATTAACTCATAAAACAAGGCTGGATTGCTAACTGGGCAAGATGGCAGCTGCCCTCAGATGGCCAGGTTCACTACATGTCAGCTGGTGGTCATTTGAATAATTGCAAATTTGTTGAAGAAGTAGCAAAATATTAACTAAAGTAGGTTCTGCATTGCTGCATGTGCATGACAATGTGTCAAAATCTGTTTTTAAGACTATATTTTGTGCTCATGTAGTGCGTATTCTTAAATAAAGATGCATTTAATCAAATTGCTTGATAAAGTACCTGACACACAGTAAACCTGGGGCCTGGTAGCACCCCATCAATGGAGTGCTGGTTGGTATTCTGGGTCTCTCTGGGTTTATACAGTGATAAAGCAGTCATGTGTAGTCTGCTGTGTGCACAGTACTGGGCCAACTACAAATGTTTGTCCCATCGCTTTTAACAATTAACAACAATTAATAAATTAACCTCTGACAGTTGTAAAGGACATCACAAGAAAGTTATGAATGGTTGGAGCAAGGAACCTTATAGTTTCAGGCTTAAAGGCCAGAGAAATAAATTGATTTTTGCACTTAACAACAAAAGTCATTATTTGGATACATTCAGATTTAATATATTTTGATATTATGTTATTCATAATCTACTCAAATAAATCACAGCTTGTTTAACACACAGTCATACATGGTATGTTACAAAATGTATTCCAAAAAATTCCAGTAATCTTTTCAAAATCCTTGTATCAGCCATTGACAAAAGTAATGGTTTTCACTGAGTCAGCAAAGGTTTAAGAAAATATGTACCAAAGACACTAATCCATAAAAGATTAAACAACACGGCACTACATCATGTAGCCTGAGTTCAGATTTAATCATTTACTTTTAGTGAACTGATAAATTGCATCCAGGAATTGTCTCTAGGTATCTCTGCTTGTAATAAACTAAGAGATAATGTATTTGAAGCATGCTAATTTTTGGCGTTCATTTCTAGTTTGGCACTTGCACACAACACATAAGGAGAATATACTGTAGCTGTAAATGACAACAGTGAAGGCACATAATTATGACACAAGACATATAATGTTCTCTCCACAGGGTCATATTCTATTGTCTAAAGATTCACTTGTGTAAAAGGGTGCAATCAGGTAATGAAATAACACCCTTGACTGTTTCAGTTCTATGTCATAAAACGTGATGAAAGGGCATTGTGTAACCTGGGTTTAGATTCTAATCTCCATTATAATCAGGGAATTGCAACATATGGAAACAGTTGGCCTCAAATGGACAATGTCACAAAAAAGATGAGACTGAAAATATATTACATGCTTATTTAATGTATTCTGTGGAGAAATCAAAGCTGCCAGTTTTCAGACACAATGAAAAAGAAGTGTAAACATCAAAGCTTTTGTTATTGTGTCCAATACAGCTGGTGAACACATTTTATTCTAGAAAACTGTAACACCACCCAAGAAGCATCTTGGCTTTGAGGCAGAGATGACTGGTTTTGCACAGGATGCAGAAAGGATTATAGATTTCTCTCACATTACTCACCAGTGAAGAAACACTTTCCATAGCCATAGCAAAGCCGTGTTAGAGGAACAAACAATCCCACAACAGCCAGGTGTGGAAATAGAAACAGGTGTTGCCAGTGAAATCTGCTGGCTTCATGTGCAAGCACTCATCCTTAAGTTTCCCCCGCCTTGTCACCACACAGCTTTAATGTCTGTGACCCCTCATTCCAGCTTGGGGCAGCTCTAACATGAGCAGTAAGCCTGCTGGAACATTCAGTTTTTAAAATGGGGAGCACAATATGGACTGGAGGATACATCACTGCAAGCTTTTAATACCATAGCAGTGCAGTCAGAGTCTGGTAACTTGGAGATGCCCGTGCTTTCTCTTTCGCCTGTGGCACTCAGGGTCATGCTAAAAACTGATGCCTCCCTGTAGGCTGCTCCAGCATTTTTGGCGCAGAGGATGGACTGTCACAGTGTTTTTATGTACACACTAGAGTGACACTGTATCTTACATAAAGTGACAAATGAGGACGTACCAGCCTCAAGACAGTTGATGATGCACATACTCCTGTGGGCGTACTGGTAATTATGCCTCTCCCTGTTAGTGGTGCATACTCAAGGTCAGTCGAGTCTAAGTGTGCACATTCTCTCTATCCATGAACAGTTTTTATTCTGCAAGTGCAGCCTACTCTAGCAGCACATCTAGTTACCAAAAAAGGTCTTTACCTATTTCACCCCATCCCTCAGATCCCATGGATTCTGGACAAGAAGATGGCAGAACAGACGATATCTCATTCAGATAGCTTCGTATTAGCCGTCATTGACTTAGTCTGCTAAATACTCAATCTCAATGGTGCAAGGGCCCTCATAGATATTCATGTTGCACACGGATCAGAGCCCCATTTACTCATTTGCTGCATGCATACATGCATATTGTATATGGCAAGCTTTTATGAGCTGAGTTTCCAGTATACTTGAATCCAGCAGTTGGATAAAGAGAAAATGTCTTATATGTTACTTATTAATCTGGCCAGTTATTATCATTTTAGATGTGTGTTGCTAATATTGAACAACAAATTAAGTTAGCATTTTGACAATATAAGTTGAATCATCACCCTGAATATGCTTTAACATTTTGTTCAGAATTGATAAAGACAAGTTGAAATCATGTCAACCATAGTAATAAATGCACTTGAGTTGTACAGAATACCAATATTTTTCTTCTCTGCTTCCCAGGGCCTGGTGGTCATGTATCAAAGTACAGCCTGGGCTGGCTAGCTGAGAACAGCTATGAAAGACAGAAGCAGATGACCGTACAGCCACGCGTCCTTTGGAATTCAGACATCTATACAAAAGCAAACATATCTTCTGCCAAATGGGACAAGTTTATGAGCTGTGATGATGAACTAAAGAAGTTTCTTCAGAACTATCTTCTGTATGGGATCGCTTTTGTCGATGATGTCCCAGCTACAGTTGAGGCCACAGAGGCAGTTACCCAGAGAGTCAGTCTTATCAGGTATGAAGTGCTTCTTTTTGGCCTGTGCAACAGTGCAACTGTGTTTCCTACTAATTATAAACATACACACTATTCTGCATTTACATTCTGTGGCAACAATCACTGGTAATACAGGAAATGTTCGGCCTTGTCTACTTATTCCTAATCTACCTGTGTTTTGTGTGTTACTTGTCCACAAGAGAGACTACATATGGACGAATGTGGTCCTTCACTTCAGATTTTTCCAGAGGAGACACTGCCTACAGCCAGCTGGCACTAGACCGTCACACTGACACCTCATACTTTCAGGAACCATGTGGGTAAGGTCTGAGATGGGATTTCAAAACACCCCCGAAGAAATTAAAGAGAAGGGAGACAATGTGTCCTTCCAGGAACAATGTTAGGCTGAATAATCCACAGATTATTCACAATGTCCACAATGTTTTCTTTATACTGAACAGTTTTACATACCCTTACCTAAACCCAAGAAATGTAATGTTGTTAGTATTTTTTCTAGCAACCCATGCAGTGGTTTTAAAAAACAGTTTATTATGGTAATTTTATTGCACCATTTTACTGCTTTAATACTGTGTTTTTTGTTGTTGCAGAATTCAGGTTTTCCATTGCCTCAAGCATGAGGGAACTGGAGGAAGGACACTACTTGTGGATGGATTCTATGCTGCTGAAAAATTACGGCAGAAGTCACCTGAAAATTTCGAGCTGCTTGCCCGTACACCCATCAGACACGAGTACATTGAAAACACTGACAACCACCGAAACCACATGACAGGCATCGGCCCTCTGGTTAATGTCTATCCTTGGAACAATGAAGTTTACATGATCCGGTATGTCAGTGATTTCATTTTGAATGATGTTTTTCTTACTCATTTTTGTGCAATAGTGAATTATTAGACATCTATACTTATATAGCGTTCTAAGAAGGAGTTTGAGTGGAGGTCAGGTATTGGAGGGGTGATTTAAAAAAAAGCTTTAAACATCCCTTCAAGATATATAAAAATACTTTGCTTTGTCTGTCTGTGTCCTACTTCACCAAAAACTTTTCTTTTAGAAGTAATAGGTGATCATTTCCTAACAAAGGAACTTATTAAAAGTTTAAGGAATTTTGTACAAAGCTTATCTTTTGCTATGTTTTTTAAGGCTACATTAAAAGATTTTTAACAATTATATCATTGATGATTGTTATTTTTCCAAAGAAATTAACTTAAAAGAGGCTGCTTTTTTCTTTTAACTTTTTTTTTTAACAGATACAACAACTATGACAGATCAGTGATTAACACAATCCCCCATGATGCTGTTCAGCGCTGGTATGTGGCACATCGAGAGTTGACCACAGAACTAAGGCGTCCAGAGAACGAGCTGTGGGTGAAACTGACTCCAGGAAAAGTAAGAAGGTTACATTTCTTAAAGGGAAAACAATAATTATAAATGCCTCTCCAAATGTCAAAATCAATCAATGAATATACAGCTTTAAGATAATTGAAGAGTAAATAGAAAGATGCAAATGTCATTGTAATTCAGTGTAATCTAAGGATTTTACCCTCTCTTGTCTTCATGAGGTGATTTTCATTGACAACTGGCGTGTCATGCATGGGAGGGAGTCTTTCACTGGTCTGAGGCAACTCTGCGGATGCTATCTGACCAGAGACGACATCCTCAGCACTGCACGCTGCTTTGATCTGCAGGCATGACCCTGGACAAGAAGGTCCCTTCACTTCTGTGCCTTATCAGTTGGCCTGTAATGTACAGCAGGTTTAAATCTCAGATGCTGAAAATTCTCTTGATTCAAGGCAATCAACCAGTCCCACTCATGGTGCATATTGTACCTCACCTATCCCTGTGCATTCTTTTGTAATTGATGTTTGTTCCCAAACAGCTTGCAATTGTTGAGCTCATACAATCATATGATCAAATGAAATGATGTAATGGAGAATTGAGCAAAACGCATTAAGAAGTCAGTGAGTTACAGTCATGTTTACTGCACAGTGTTGTGTTTGGCAAACAAGTATAGTATTGGATGTCGAGTTAAAATACTGAACATGTAGGTCTTCATGACAAAAAGCTGTGGAGCAATAAAAGAAAAACAACTCCATTGTGAGAATCCAAAGTTCAAGAGTTCAAGTGACACCAGCATTATTGTATTCTACAGTAGTGAGGTGTGTGTGCACACGTGATGGTTTTTAGAATCACTGTCAAATACCCATCTACAGATATGATGAAGTCAGAAATAATAATTCAAAATTGTCAGAATACTGACGGCCAGTATGCAAAGGAACAAATGAGCCACTTTGTTACATAAAATGTACATAGTTGCACACAATTTATGAGTAATTACTTTTGACTAATATTTATTGTTATTTACTTATTATTTGAGATGTATACCTTATCATAATTGCAGTTTTAATTGAATTTCTGTATGTTTCCACCTCCTAACAGTAAAACCATCATTTGAAGCCTGAGACCAGACTCAGCCATATTCACTATTTCAAAAACAATGTGCCCAGAGTGTGTAAAGATGGCTGACTTTATTGGTAGGGTGATTATGTGTTTGTCCCACTGTGTAAGTGTGGAACTGTCCTCAAATGCTGCCAAACAAGCTCTATGAGTTCTGCTATGGCTGTGGTACAATGTTGGCAGTGATTTATACAACAGCAGCTCGCTGAAAACGGACAAAGGCAAATTAGGTTGGTAAAATCTATTTAAAGCTAATGTGTAATCTGTGTAAGACTAATTAAAATTAAGGTGCTTTGAGTAAAGTATACTCACCATTTGTCTCCATAAAGACATCAAGTAGCTCTTTAATATTTCTTAGTGAAAGGAAACATATTGAAAGCGCTGCCTTCACACTTGTCAAATATTCATAAATTTGTGGATACTAGTTTTGCTTTGTCAGAGGGTACACAAGATGCTTTGCATTAAATTTATGGATTTGGTTGTGCCAAAGAAAGAGCCGTTTAATATTTGCTTTTACTAATGGGGAAATAAATAAGGTTGCCCTGAATCTGTAGTACAAAATGTCCATAATTCATATGCAGCTGTTAATATAGTTGGAAATCAAAACCAACGACCCAGTGATTTCTGGCTTTTACTTTTTGTCCTGGAATGAAATGGATCAAGTTTTTCAGCGCTGTCCTAACCATTTATAACTTGAATTAAAATATGGAAAGGTGTAGAGTAATCTGAAGACATGTACATGTGCATTCTTGATATGTAAAAGTAAGATCTCAGTCAAACATACGGTGGACTATTTCAGAATTAAACCCTTATTTTGAGGGACAATCTGTGGGAAAAGACTTATCTGACACTGAGGTTTAAATTTTATTCTTAATATGAGGTCACACAGATCACTGGTTTCTCCCCTTTGAGTGGTGAAACAGATGTCTACTGTACAGTTGAATGGCTCCTTGTCTGCGAGAACCCACCGGAAGCATGTAAGCAAAACCAGAGTGTAGAACCAAGACGCTCAAGTTAGAGAATCCAAACCTACACGTGTGTGAAAATAGTAAGACTCGTGAGTATAGGCTTGTTTTCTTCCTCCATTCGGGTAGCCACATGGCTTACACAATACTCAAGAAAGAAGGACACTGAAACCCACATGTCAAATCTTCGTAGTCCAAGGGACTCTAACCTGACACTATGCTTGAGTTTTAGTGTGAGGCTCCAACGTAAGTCTGCTGCCACCTAGATGATACTTGATATAGTCAGCTATGGTCCAACAGGAAGCAACATGAATCAGCAACTCAGAAAAACATTATTTAATCATGATCTGCAAATTGCTTGAACATTATTAAACAAAATAGTCATACTTCATCCACAGTTGCTTTACAGTTCTTATTACCAAAGATCAATTAACCTTTCACTCTTGCTGTTTGTAATAGCCATTTAGTATGAAAAAGGATTTGATTTTTTATTGTAGCTGTAATATTTAACATATTTTATGATTTTTATCATTGAGTTTTAAAACAACAATGTCTTACTATAAAAAACAAACAAGCAAACAAAAACTTAACTGTAAAAGACAAAAACACATGTTATTGTAACCCCCAGTATTAGGACATCAGTGATCAATTTATCACATTGATCCTTTGCATGATGCAGACTCTGCAAGTGTTATTAAACATACCTACATGGTTTGATTCTTACAATAAATTCAGATATTGGTTCTGATGTAATGTATATCTAAGACCGAATGAGTCATCAATATGCACTGATTGTCACACTTACTATTAAATGGTAAGACAAACAAATGAAAGCACTAGGAACAAACTAAAAAATGCTTTGTGTGGTCTAACACTACAAGAAAAGCTGTAGAAGACTGAACTGATTGTGAGCAGAATAACTTTTTTGATTCACAACACATGTAACAAAGCACGGACATGAGCTTCATCATGTTGATTAAATCTGAGAATGACGTATCTGGAAGACTGAACATCCTGTTGTTCAGAACTGTGACGTCATCCCAGTTGTTTTCACCAGGCCTTTTTTTAGGCTTGGGGGTCATCTGCCTCAGCGTGGCGGTTGCCGGCTGTGGTTGCTACGGGAACGCTGTCTGAGGCTTCCTGAGCCTGTGGAGGGCTCCTCCTAGTGGACAGAGAGAGAGTTAATGTTACACCCTTCAATTACAAACGACATGATGAAATGTAGCCTTAAGATCCTCACTTCATCTCGTTGGCCTCCGACATTTTGAGCGCTCTGTATTTGTGCTTCTTCACGGTGTGAGCGATGAACCACACAATTAGGATGATCAGGAGACATCCGAGCAATGCGCCGATCACTGCACCAGCAATCACCCCGTCTCCCGCTTCTGTACACACACACAAGTTTTTACCCATGAATGAAGCCTTTTTTATGATCTCAGCTGATGTACTTTTTTGTACAGATATTCTCAAAAGTAAAAGTAAATGTGAACATACCAGGACTCAGCTCGATAGTGCAAGTTGAAAATCCCACTGCATTTGTAGCATTGCACTGGTACTCCCCAAACTCAAACTGGGATATATTTCTGATTTCCAATATTCCAGTTTTGGTCACTGAAGAAACAAGTGCACATGTGTTTCATAAAAAGGATGAATGTGCACATATTTATATCACAAGCAGTACTCACCTCTTCCCAGTATGGGCCTCCTTGTCCTTGTCTGATCCAGTCTGATCCAGGTGTATGTCGGGGTCGGGCTCCCACGCTCACTGTGGCAGGTCAGAGTGACCAGGTGACCTGATTCCACGTCACCGTGGACAGCGCAATAAGGAACAGAGGGCCTCTCTGACAGACCACAAGGAGGATGCAAGGGTTTATATAGGTGATATATTCAGTCTTAGATCTACTAGACATTATTATGCAGCGCATGCATCATATGTTGAGACCATTGACATTTTTCATAGCATTTCAGCAAGAGTTTCTGGTTGAAATAATCAGCTTAGGTAAGAATATAGAATTTGATGGAACATTTAAATTGTAATAAGAGGCAATTATCATTTTAATGCTAACAAGACTTTGCTTAGTCAAAATAGGTCATAAAAGTCATATCAAAGTGGAGAAAAGGTGTGTAACAAAGACCGTTTTCAGATTTGAGTTTGTTGAAAACCTTGTTAATCAAACACAGTGTCACATGTCTCATCATTAGTCATCATGAGGTGGGAAGTGTGTTGGGAGTGTCCTCACAAGTCTACTGCTCCTGAGTTGAGACTGAATCCTTTCTGTGTATTTCATGGTGCCTGACTATTCATCATTAGGCTTTTTAATATTTATATGACGACTCTGCTAAAACATTTTTACAATTGTGTTTTCACATTAGTTAAATATTGATTAGGAACATAAATATTACCATAGTATAATATGTAAAAGTAAGTGATGAAAATTGTCTTTGATCCCATGATAATCAGCATGAGAACATCCATACATATTCATACGGTGCTTATTCATGCATCACATTCAGTGTGTAGAAAGTGTCCTGCAAACATTTTCATATGAAGTGTGGTTAGCATGCAGCAGATGCTGATATATATTCTGTATGCAGTACAAGGATGCAGTCACAGTCCTACTCTAATTTCCAACACTGACAATGAGGAGACTGCTGCAGTAACCATGGAAACTACTGAGGATACTGAGGCCTGCGAGGTTGTCCTGGTAACTCGGTGAATGAGAGGATTCAAACTGAATGTAATTCCCTAATCGCACTATTCAGGGCCACTATTTTAATAGATGTGTTAATGTTACGACACTGATAATAGATGCTGTAATCTCAGATGTGGATTTCACCCACAGTAATTCAGACTGGAATTTTGTGTTACTCAGGTGAAAGTAAAAGAATCGTTAACTCAGACATGACTTAAGTAGCCCTACTTTCCTTGAAAAACATTAAGGGGGGACAAAATGACAAATGTGGAAGCGGAAGGGTTACTGTTGGATCCTAAAAATGTTAAAATACAAATTTAGATTACAAATAAAACTTCAATGTTACATTATTTTCATTCTCAGAGACCAGAAACTTCAAAGAGACTGCTGGTGTGCTTCGGCTCTCCCTTTCCAGGTATAGCCACACCTTTACAATCGAGAATAATGGTCGACGCACCAGCAGGAGGTTCAGATTAGGCCTTTTCACTTTTTTAAAAGCTGTTTCAAACAGCACCAGCAGCTTATGCTGTCAAACTAGACCCATGTCCAGGTGTGAACACTACTTCGAAAGCAGAACATCGGAGCGCCATTTTGACACAAAAATAATCAGTCACTCTTACTTCCTCTCATAATGCAAATATTCAAGCGATACTACTAACGGGTGTGGTCCAGTTGTATGAAATCTCCTACACACTCATTGTATTCTCTTCTTATATTACTTGAAGTAACGACCAGTCGGTGAATAAACTCACCGCAGGGAAGTTTAAATTTGCAATATTGAAAGCTCTTCTTTTTTCTTGAAGGTGTTTAACTTAAATCTGAGAGGGTACAATAAAGTACTTGAATATTGATAATGCAGTCAAAACACTTTCGACACCTCCCTGGAGTTAACCAAACTTACCGAGAACTTTCACATGGATATTGACCTGAGACTGTCCGGACACATCAGGAAGGTTGTGAACCTCACAGGTGTAGACTCCGGCATCAGATGGCTGCATGTCGCTGATTATTATTGAGGCGTTTTTGGTTTTGCTGGGATCAGTGGGAGGCTGAAACCGGCCCTCATAAGATTTCAAAGTGACAGACTTTCCTCCTTGATAGTAATACACCTAAAAGCAAACGGCAAGAAATCAACACAGTAAAGACACTTTCCAAATGATACCATAGTAAAAACTCATGTTGTGGGGCTGGTTTGTTCGAGAGGTCTGAATGTAATCATTTAGAGAAATGAATTCAAAGTTGGCTAACTAAATTTATAGATACAGAAACTCAGTTTTACATTGGAGTTGTGCTCAACTCAGACTGTGAGGTCAACTCAGGCACATTTTATTCAGTCTCTGCTTGCTAGGTACCATGTACATTTCTTTAAAAGCATTTTTTTTTAGTTGGATAAAACTGCACTTAAGAAAAGCCGCTGCAGTTGGTTAAATTGGCATTGTAAAAAAAAACAGATTTTTTACTTATTCAAAAACAGCACTAAAAAACAGTAATACATATTCTTGACTAAGTACATGTCAAATAAAAAAAAAGTTGTCCTAAGGGCCTGAATGAATTACTTTTAGTGTAATTACATCAATTGGATGGTAACATTTTATGTAAAAAGCAACTTGACTATCTGTGACTCTGACTATTAATCATACACATTACTATCTGCAATGATTCTGTTTTGTTTTTTTAAAATAAAATCTGTTATTATCTGACTTCTCAGTCACGGGCTTTGTTGTATCAGCAAGGTGTGGTTCCTAACAGTTCATCAAGAACACGCTGTATTTGGAAAAATTGAGCTAACCTGTGTGTGTGCATGACCAGGTTTTTTTTTGCTGAATATTCAAGCTTTATAGAGTTTCTGTGAGTATTTCAAAATACAAGCAAGTTAAACTCTGAATATCCTCCTAAATGCTGAGTTTTGTGGTGAGATTCCGCCCAGTTTAAATCCAACTGAAGTGTTGTTTCCGTAATTAGGCCCAAAATGACATAAATGCCAGTCAACATGCTGTATTTTGGTAAAGAGCTGTAATTTTGACCTCTATGGTGGTGAAGCACACAAGCTTGAAAGAAACACAGAA
The DNA here is from genome assembly GCF_963924715.1 of Thunnus thynnus. NCBI lineage: Eukaryota > Metazoa > Chordata > Actinopteri > Scombriformes > Scombridae > Thunnus > Thunnus thynnus. The sequence continues at coordinate 8,104,067 of NC_089529.1, read as the reverse complement.
TGACTGATGTCTTACCAAGGCTTGCTGCCTTGTACAATCATTAAACAAACACAGTGAGCTACTGGACAAACTTTGAGGAAAAACGATTACTTTTGTGCTCAATCTAATTTTTATTTAATTTAACAATTTGAATTATTCTTATTCGTCACATTTGATCAAATCTGCTTCATTTGGTGCAGAGCTTGGATCTGAGCAGCAGTGTGTATCTACCTGTTGTGGGGACATGGAAGACGATGAAACAAAGTCCCACTGGATGGTAAGGCTGGTGGTCGGTTCATTAGTCTCAAAGTTACACTGGAGAAGGACATTTTCTCCCTTTGTAACATTGACATATTTGTGCGGAGTTGTGACTGTGATCAGCTCAACACATCCTACAAAAGAACAAGTTTACCAGGTTTCAAGTATCATTGGTTAAATCCAAAACCGCGCATTCTTCACTAAATGTACCATGTAATTCAAAAACTCCCTAAAACACAGAATCACAAGAGGAAAAATAATGAAATATAGTTACCTATTATGCTTATAAGCACCAATAAGCGCAGCATGGAGCACATCTTTCCAAAATGTTGGAGTATGCTCACAGATCTGAAACAAAGAAAAAACTGAACTTGGCCACTGAGTCCCTAACTCTCGCAAGCAGCGCCGGCAGAGTGTGTGTAACGTTACAGTTTCATAGGTAAGGGTACATTATGCTTCGTAATGGACTGCTGATACTGTGCATGTTGATAACACAATGTTTGCATATCCATGTTTGCCAGACTGGGTGTGTATACTCTGTTGTTTTTCAAAAACCACTGATTTAGCCGTTAATTTTGGGTGGAGGCAGATTAAAAGGAGATTTTTTTTCCTTACACATATACATATAACTCAGTAAATGCAGTGTACATTAAAAAACAAACAAACGAACAAAAAAACAGCAAAAGAAGTCAAAGCAGCCTATAGTGTGTGTTTCAGGTTGTTGACTTTATATGGCAGCTTAGGGGCACAGTGTGTTGTGACACTGATGGCTAATTCATTTTTCAGTGCTTTGGCAGTAGTTTAGCTACAGCTCATCACTCCATCCTCCTTGTCTTGTAAGTCATTCTCGGTCAGGGCTTCTGGCGAAGGAATTAATGTAATTTAATCTCCACCTGGCCTTTATCACTCGCCTCAAGGAAGTGTAAGCCAAAGCACTGCAACATGCTGCTTATCATTGGGGAGTTCACTCCCTGGTGCTGCGTACTTAATAAAGGCAGTTTCACCTTTGTCGTTTTCGCTCACACAGTGTAGAGCACAGTGCTGACAGAGAGAGACAGTGAATCACACATGATTAATTGTCTATAATTAGCAGAAGCTGACATAAGTGATTAACAATGTGAAAAATGTTGATCAGGGGTGACTGAAGAGGTGACGGAGGGAGGCTGTGGATAATGTGGGAAGTGGAGGCAAGCATGTAGAGCTCATTATCCTGAAGGCACTTGATAGGCTGGGAAGTTAGATGATCTCAGTGTCTTAAAACTTTATCTGAACTTGTGTTGGCGGCTATGTGTTTAGGCGGAACTGTACTGCGCCAAAACAAGGGGCAAATAAATGAAATCAACAGCATGACTCATGACCAACTTATCAGCGTCCAAGACCGAGAAACATTTAAAAATCATCTTGCCAGCATGAGTAAATAAGAGATAATGGGGTTGAATTAATTTTGTATTTGAATAAAATAAATTTTAAAAAATGAATAAAATCATTAATAATGCATTAGTTGAATGCACAGTTAAATTTTGGAACTGGGTGTTATTCATTCTGACATAAGTTGTTCATCAGATCCAGAAAAAATACAGTGAATGCTCCCTTGTTCGATTGTTCCCTTTGTATTTCCTCATCGTGAAAGTCTGCAGCCATGCTAGCAGCTCTGTGAGGCTGTACTCGAGCTAAAGGCTAACATCAGCATGCTAACATGCTCAAAATAATAATACCAAATTTGACTGGATGGCTGAGATGGAAAAGTAAGGGCATCACCAACATGGATATCTGTTCCAAATTAATGTTTTGTTGAATCAGTTTTTTGCTTCTTCCTGGTGCTCTTCATGATTTGTGTACTGTCTTATAAATGCTGATTTTGTTGATTTTGCTGTCATTTTGGCATCTTATTAACCTGTTACTTCATTGGTTTTGGAACATCTTGGTGAAGGACTGCAGTTGAAAATTAGCCAGCTGGTGAATAATGGTACATTTACAGAAATTTTGATTAATGCGTGTCATCCTTATCCTCCTCTGGGGACCATGAATATCTGTACAAAATATCATGGCAGTCCATCCAATAGAGAGGATTTTCAGTTTTTAAATGTTAGATTGTTGCCATTTTATGACAGATTCACCTCTCAGCATACTATACTTATTCTTAATGATATTATTATACGTGTGTGGAGGGCCGATGACAAATCCAACCTCCTGCATGCACAAACCTCGAGAGCTGTGTCATACAGTGAAATGAAACTTGCTGGTCCTGGAAATGTGTCCTACTCAGACCTACAGCAGCAGGTTTCAGTGTAATACCTCCACACAGACTTATTCATCCGCCCCCTCCAACCAGTGTTTCCGTGTCAGCAGACTGTGAGGAGGTGTGAATCAGAGCTTTGGCTCAGATGGGGTGAGTACACATTTAAGGTGTGGTGTTGTTTTTCCACTTTTTTCTGTTTGACAGACCTGTGTAATGATAGCTTTGACATTACAACAACAACATATACTCAAGTATTTATAAGTGAATTGTTTTATTAATGTATTTATCCACTTACTGTATTTTGTAGCAGTATAGTTTGGTTGAGATACTGTTACTGCTGTTGCTTTTAAGGAGGATGCAGTTCAGATGTAGACCAGCAGATGACAGGCCAGGCTGTTAGATATTGAGTGTTTGTGTGTGTGTGTGTGTGTGTGTGTGTGTGTGTATGTGTGTGTGTGTGTGTTGAGGCAGCCGATGGCACTAGAGACAGGAGCGCCACACTCCGGCTTTGGCAGGCCTCACTCCTCCTCACTCTCCTCTCCCACTCTCAACAGCCTTGGAAAAAAATATATAGGCCAGACATTTAGCATGACTTCACTTACTATCCCTACAGCTACCAAGCACCACTTATAAAAATAGTGATGGTACAAAACCAAATCATATGCGAGAATAACAGCACAGAGCCACAAACAGTAGTGCGAAACATCATCTGACTTGTGCAGAGGAAAAGGTCTCCTTTGCATTGCTTTTTTTTTTCCTTGGCACTAAAAGCAAATGCAGTGACACTGAACTATCATCTTACATCGGCATCAAATGCAAGCATGAAACACTGCTTTCACAAAGATTGACACAAGTGTGGAAATAAACCTACAAAAAAAAAAAAAAGTGGGGCACTCACAGTCAGAGGCAATATCTCCTGATACTTTTGTCATCTCTGAAATTCAGTCTGTTATTGGCGTAGGTGACCTATCATGAACTGTCTAAGGAAGAAAACATGAAACAAGGGGCAGAGGAAGAAGAAGAAGAGTAAGTTTACATCAACAAACAGTCTCCAGTAATAGACAGCCTGTCAGTGTTGCATATGAGCTCTAACTTTCATACAGTGTTGGCAGTAAAAAAAAGGAGTGAGCACACACAGTTGACCCTTACTGGCGTAGAGAAACATTATGCCTTCCTGAGACACATTATGTTCCCATATCCACTTTGTCTAAAGGCAGTTTTGATCATCTAAAATGTGTCCTTCTGTGACTGTCTTCATTCCAGGGGAAAATGCCAAAATAAATTAAGGAGGATGTTGAGATTTGCCAGAAAAGTATAATTTGATGTGATCTTATCCAGATTTCACTTTTGCATGTACCAAACTAATGTTTTGAAGTGATTCTTGCACTGCGCTCTCTACTTCTAAGATAAAATACTGATCTCCATGCATTGTACATACCTTCTTACTGTACATTCATCATACAAAAATGCAGAGTTTACATTTTCTCTGGCACATAGTATATGAGCCAGAGAAATATTATATGTGCATTTTATATGTTTATATAATTTCTTCTTTAACTGCCCCACCGACACCATCCTTTTTGCTATACCCTAGGATTTTCGAAATGATGCCCCTGGGGGGTGGATTTAGTGGTTCTGCGATGGTCACATTGCATAAAAGAGATGTGTCTTAATATTTTATTAGACACATTATGTTTCCACTCTTCTTTGTCTCTTCACTCGCTTTTCAACCCCCAAACAAGAACTCCATGGCAACACAGATGAACATCCTGTAAAAGGAAAATAGATGGACACACCGGGCTACAAGAGGAGCATGGTTTGACATTTTATCATGTCAAAAACTGCGCCTTTACTTGAAGAACTTGAGATTTTTGTTTTGGGAGTAACTAACAGATATAACTGTTTATTGGCTGAATAATTGATTATTTTAGTGGGCATTATCTATTATCTAGGTTTATCTTTGCCCTGAATCCAAAAAGTCTATTTACTTATACTTATTTATTACTGATTTATGTCTTTGTTAACATGAGCTGTGCTTGAAATACAGGATTAATTTAAGGTGTTGCATGACTGTGACAATCACAACTGTAAGATCAAAAGCTTTACATTAATCTCTTTGCATAAGAACAAATGTTCAAATAATATTCCATAAAAAAAACTGTAGGTCAACCTTAACACATTGGTTAGAATAAGTGAAGACAATTTATTAAAAATTATGTCAGTGGCAGAAAGCACAAACAGGCATTCTAAGTCACAAAACCAAAGCATCCTTGCTTTTTGACTGCTTTCTGTTTTTTTCCCCCACAGAGGAACAGCCATCAATTTCTGACCCATGTTAATGCACCCTTTCAATATTTTATGTTTTTATATGGAGTGCTGACAATAGAACACGGAAATGGATGGCACATTTTGCTGAGCTACTTCAGCGGCTCTGTATCCATTTTCTTAACAGAGCTGTGCTCTCCAATGCAGAAAGAGCCAATCTGCGGAGAGAGAGAGAGATGAAAATACAGGCAAATTCAGCAACAGCAAACCTGCTGAGCATTATTACGTTTATCTTTCACCCACAGCAGTATTTTCTCTACACATTGTTGTTCTGCTTGTGTGGTTTTTCAAAGGCTACTTTCAGTAAATTGTAATAAGTTGTGAAGAGTATCATTTGATCTTGATTTCACACGGGTGATTTCTATACATCACTTCATATTGGACATATTATTTATATACCTTAGCTCCTCTCAAGGTGAACTGACTTAGCAGTGTAATCAGCTAAACATGATGAAATACAACACACACAATAACAGCAACAACAAAAAAGCTTAGACACATAGTAAGTTTAAACACAGTAAGGAAGCACCCTGTGAAAGTTGAGGGCCATAGATCTTAAGCCACTAACCCACAAGGTAAAAGATTTGTGGTCAGATTTAAATAAATGCCACTTCAGAGGAATAAAGAAAAGCACTTTTGGGCATAAAAATTGGAAATCAATCACAAAAATATTGTATCCAAGTGCAATTAGATTTTATAATGGTGTTTTTTGTATATGCTTCTTTGGAAGACATGAGAAAACTTAAACTTACAGTAAATAGAAGTCAGTCTATTTAATCTCCTCACTTCCTGCTAGTATACATTCAAACAGACTTGACTAAAGCGCTGCGATCAGATCCCATGGTATGTTTTTCAGATGGTCCAGATGATTGTTTGGGTCAAGGATGCATTAGCATTAAACTGTAGCTCCATTATCTCTTATTGGTGATGCTGTAAAGTCATATTTTTAAAAAGCTGCTTCATCACAACTTTTTATGACCTGCACACATATCAGTGACATTGATTCTGTCCAAGTATTAACCAGGTCCCCTGGTTATCTTTTTTCATTTGTTGGAATCAATATTTGACCTCTGACCTCACATCAGTCTTGTTAATATGTGTAAATTCTGGTATTAACAGGGTTCTCCAAAGCTCAAGAAGAAGAGTAGTCGAGTATAGTCACTGATCAATTGTTTAACAACAGAGATTTTCAAATAACGACGCTACATTTTTAAAATACATAACTGACATGCTTGATTATACACTGTAGCACTATATAGAAATAAAAACATCTGCAATGTGGCGGTACTTATTTCAACTTAACTTAATTCTTATTCAATATTACCCTTTAATACTTTTCATATTATTTTACTAAATATAATATTGTTCCCTTTTCATATAACAAGAAATATGTAAGAAATTAGTATCATTAATTTATCAACAATGTTGTTTCAGTGTTTTAACCATTCAATTTTTTTTTCTGTCAATTGAGAAAGAATCCTAAAATTATGTATCAGTTTTAATGCTACATCATTATATTTAAAAACAATAATCTGTGGAATAACATCTTAGTCTCTATTTTCTGACAAACCATTTTGTGTAAAATACATTGGTACATACGACGCACTGTATACACTGTAAATTTAGAGAATGATTCTCTCCCTCTTAACTGTGCTGCTGCATGCCTTTTCTTGCCCCTATGCATTATTTATATTAAAACAGCCATGTCTCAAAAAAGAACGATATATGGAGCAGAAAAAAAGGGGAACTGGTGAAAAACAAGAGCGAGGTAGGCTGTAGCTATTATTTTAATGGTTGCTAGGTGGCTGTTTTGCATGTTTGAAGTTAGACCTACAGCTGCTACCCAGCTCGGTAGCTTAACCAAACCCTTTTCTTTTTTTTCTTTTTTTTAACCAAATAAAATTATACACCAACTATTAGGCATTTTAGTTTTCGAAAAGAATTAGTGGATCATTGCGCATGTGAACGACGTTAACAACCAGAGATTCTTGCAACCCCCCTTTTTTAGACCATTTTCCTGTGTACCATTAACCTTGTCATTCAACTCTGAGTAATTACCACATAAAAACAAATACTAGAGTAAACTTTAACAACATCTTTGCCACTTAAACTAATCAAGGATGACTGCAGTATGGTAAGTTAACCTATTTTATCTTTTCTTTTTCAGTTGCATTAAACATTGTTTGGTGCCCATTCCCTGCCTGTGTTTAATGAAACAGACTAAACAACATAATTCCTCAGCTTCTGATAGGTCTTTTCATGGAAGACGCTGGCTCACTATGATGATTTACTGGGATACTTGAGTAGAACAGAGTCATTGTTAATGTGATTGGTAACATATGTGCTTTTCCTACAATGACAAGTTCAAATGTCTGCAGTGGAAAAGGCCTATTGGCTGGCAGCACAGGTAACTTGACAGAAACAAGCAGATACAAGTCCAAGTAGTATACTGTTCCAAATGGCCTCAAAGTACTGAATATCAATATTTGCTTTCAGTGTGACATCACACTGAGGAGCAGCTCTGATTGGCTTGTTCAAACGCTGCTATTTCATCACTCAAAAACATGTGTATCAGTACTGTCCTGACAGCATATTAAAAGCAAAAGAGCAGAAAAATCCTTTTCCCATACTGTGAAACCCACTTTTCACAAACTCTAAGAAATGGTGGGCATAAGTATGATCATCAATGGGTTTTTTTTATTTTGTTTTTTTTCTGATTATTTTCTGCAATTCTTCACCTTTATTGGATAGTTGTTGTTGGTGAAAACACAGGGAGAGAATGTGTTGCAGATCATACCCCAGTATGACATACAACAAAAGCTAAAATCAAACCAGGGATGTTTCAGTTATATGATCTGAACCACAAGACCACCAGGATGTCATATCACTGTTCTTTCTTGACACAACATTTTCTCCCAATAACTCCAAATGGATGAAATTTTACAATCTTTTTTGAAGAACTGAATTTTTATATTTATTTTTTATTTTTACTGTTCTAAAACAATTGTATTGAATCGATGAGTATTTCAAATGCTTCAAATTCAAATAGGTTTTTGTGAGTCAGGATTTCTAGGCCAACAGATTAGGGAATATACTGTAATACTCTCTAATTCAGTTTTATCTATTATGCCTTGGACTGTATAATAAAATAATATTTCCACATCATAAATGACTATCATAGACTCATTTAGACTTTGTACGGTAATAACATCAGTAAATTATGCATCACCATATCCCAGACCCCAATCCTTTCATAAATTATACTCGCTGTAAATCCTAAATGCTACACACCATGCTGTGTACGTGTCATTTGTATGCATGTGCGCCATACCGTTTACACATGAGGCCTCGGGTCCTGCTCCTGATGACAGTGAAGTATTAGTGTCTGGGGATGTCACTGCTCCAAAATCATTAATGACGCTTAAAACTGATGACTTTTTAAAGCCATTGATGCACAATTAATAACACACTCTGGTATGTGATGATTTCAGTTAACGACTTAAAAGGCCCGATCAAGATTTTTCTCTGACCATATAAATTACAAGTGCGTTGATATTCACATATAATTTCAGAGTTTGCCATGAAAAGTACATCCATCCATTTTCTAAACTGCTTATGCTGTTAAGGGTCACAGGGATGCTGGAATCCATCCCAGCATGCATTGGGCATGAGGCAGGGCTCACCCTAGACATGTTACCAGTCTATCACAGAGAGACACACACATGTAGACAGACACATTCACACTCACATTCACACCTACGGGCAATTTTGAGTCTCCAGTGGACCATGTCTTTGGTCTGTGGGAGGAAACTGGAGCACCCGGAGGACATCCACACAGACACAGAGAGAATATGCAAACTCCACACAGAAAGGCTTCTGAAATTCATACAGAGTATAAGAAAGCTGAGATTTTTGTGCTTGTCAGCTGTTATGGGCCTGTTTTCCAGATGGATATACAAACAGTACTGATGTAAACAGACCTTAAACAGCATTAATAACTTAGTAATTTCACTATGTATTAAAAGTTCATTTGGAAGTGAGAGGTTCCAGTTATTTATTTTCAGTTTTGGTGGTGTGGCACAGTTTTTGAGCCACAGATTGTGCTTTTAATCAGATTATTGTTTCACTTGGGACTCAAACATGAGACTGAGGTTGCACCCGAAGGCTCCCACAACACCACCACTCTGCTCTGAATCTATAAATCAATGAGCTGGTTTGGACTGCAATTCATTGTTTCCTAATGCTTAGAGGCATATGTGGAACATAATATTTCAAATGTCTCACTGGATCATTACAGTTCTCTGTGCTCTAGGTGCAGTCACATTTAGAGGCCGTTCTCTTCACCTTCACCACAGAAACATTCAGTGTAGTTCAAGCCCAGAGTGCATCCTAAAGAAAAAAAAATCAAAATGTGCTGCCATATATAGTGTCATGTCCTCGAGGACAAAAAGTCTCAGCAAAGAGTTTGCATCTGTGCAAAACAAATTAATTATCTAGAGCTTTGTAGGCGCAGAACTCAAACTTCACTTGTAAGTTTTAACTGCCCCAGACAGGCCACAATGCTACAGTACATTGTCCCAACCTGTATTACATTGTTACTCATGTTATATTTGCCAGCCATGTAAAAAAAAAAAAAAAAAAAAAAGAGATAATTTAATAGTTCCTGAATTGAAAATGGGGCAAATATTACACTTGTCAGCAGGAGTCACTTTGCGTCTTTATTCAGGAAATAGGGTATGAAAGGAGGTATATTCTCATAAACGCGCAATGTTTTATAATCAAATTAAAAGAAGACACTCTTGATTTTTCTTAAATTTTGTTATTGGACTGTCTTCATATCACACAGTCCTCATCAAAAGCAAGACACCAACTAAGAGGTGAGAGCTCTGACAACAACCTGGAATAGCAATGGTAAATACCTGATTTTATCCTCTTGTTTTGCAACATTGTATGCTATTTACCTTTTGGGGACCAATATCTTAAAATAAATTAATAAAAAGTCAAAGGAAACAATGCTGTATATTAGTCCTCAAAGGGCAAATGAAAAGACATTAGCTTTCTTTACTGTATAAGCCTTTATTTGTAAAAAGTCTGTTGTTTGAATGATAACCCTTTTTATACCACATACTTGAACACCTTGTATTTGTAAAAAACACATTTTGTTCAAACACCTAAAAAAGCTGATTGACACTATAACATTAATTTGCACTGACAAAAAAAATACAACTTCATACTACACAAATGTTGATTCCATGAGTACTGATACTCCAAATGAAATCAAACACCTTATTAAACAACTGAATCAAATAAGCGCCCAATGTGAACAAAACAATTACAGTACAAAAACCAAATGCATTTTTCTTCCAGTGCCAGTATATCAGATGAATTACATTTCCTTCTTATGATAAAACAACAACAACAGTAAGAATAACAATCCATAACAAATGCAACAAATACAATAAATCAGAAATGAACACAGAAATGAATAAAATCATTTACTAATTCATATTCAAAAATAAATGGGCTGTTGGTTTTGTGGGTTTCTTTCTTTTTGTTGCCAATTTTTTTTTTTTTTTTTAGAAAGTGTTGGAAAATCTTTCATACCTACTGGTTAAACATGAGATAGTCTCCCTGGTAGGCTCTTTCAAAGTGGGAGGTATACTGATGTGTAACTGGGAATCAGCACAGCTTCTGGCAAGTATCATCACACAGTAATCGACAACAGACCATAACCAGAGGCAACTTATTAAAGAGAAAATACAGGGAACACCCACTCAGTGTGCAATCACATGGCTTACGTTCAGATGCTACTGGTGAGCATCCTTTACATCCTTTGTAGTTGAAGGGCGATTGATGTTAATGCTTATGCTGAACCTGATAAAACTACAGCATGCACTTTGTGCATCTATTCCAAATTGCGTGATTTACAGTAAGTACATTTTATAGAAGCACACATTCGCGATTCACACGAATCACACGATGTACGTTCTATGTTTACATTTTTCCTCCAGTTTTACGAACAGTTTGTTTCACAAGGTTTATAGAGCTGGCTGTAAAACAAGTGCAATTTGAGCATGTAAACACTGGATCTTTCTTTTTCCTGGCTGTGGAGATGAATCTGATGTGTGTGGAGTAAAAATATATGAAAATAAACCTTTCAAAACTCAGGTCATGCAAAACAAAACCTACAAGGTATACAAAATAATGAATGCACCAACAAAAGTTCTTCCAACAGCGAGGAGTCTGTCAGCCTTGTTCTGGTGTTCAGTGGATGAAATTTTCTTGCATGGTTATGGTCCACTGTTTTATTAGAGGTCAGCCTCAGGCTATTAATAACTCAGCCCATTATGCATATCTTTGTTTAATTCTGTCTGGGAGTGGTGTTAGTCCCAAATGAAACGCTTTAACATGAAAAGTGGAGTCAACAACATGATTTATAACTTTTCCCAAATTTTATCCTAGCTGGCAATCATGGCAAAAATGTGAAATGGCATCTAACATGGTGCTTTTCCACAAAAAATCATCTAAAAGACTGTAAGGCTGACCAATACAATTTAAACTACACTAAAATGGGTTTAATTTACTATACGGAACAACAGGAAATTTGTGGAAATGGGACTGCGTGACATCTTGTTGTTTTTTTTTTTCCCCCAAAATAACTGTTGTGTAAAGAAGTGGAGGGTGTATAGTTTAAACGTTGATGGAAAAATTGTTTCCACTGTGTGGTTTTGCATCAAGATCTCAGAAAGATCATCTATTTTTAATTTTTTAAAAAATCTTTACACTTTATCCAGGGAACAATTTTCCATCAATACCCTCACATAGCTGAACATAGTTACTTCCGGGAGCTAGCCTGCACAGATGTAGACTTCTATTGTTGGCAAGTGAGCAGCTGCACTTGGACAATTGGCTAAGTACCTTGCTCAAGGGCACACATGACTGTTTTGTTGAGGAACAGGAAAGAACATCCCACTCGCCTTCTTAAGGCAACCCTGCTCCTCTAGCCTCTATAAGTCAACTAGGCCATAATGCCCTTAAAATTATTAGTAGATACATGGATGATTCAGTGATTTGTTGATGGTTGAGGTAAACGCTGCAGGTATACTGTGCTTAAAACTCCCGCTAGGTTAGTTCAGATATGATAAAAGGGAAAGCCAGACTAGAGAATTTCATTCAAGACAGCACCATCCCATTCGCTGACAGTGAACCAAGGCCTAGATTTCCAGGACTCCTCCACAGCATTAACATTAGCCTTGTTCTTGAGGGAATCGGTGCACCTCCACCAGAAACTCCTTCACTGTGAGAGGACTTTGCGGTTGATTTCTCCATTATTTTGTTCACACCGTGTATTTCTTGTGTTTCATTTTTTAGGTTTCGTTTGCAGAAGTATGCCAATGCTAGAGAAGCTGTCCATGCCATTAGCAGTGAGGCTAGCTGGTATTACGAACTGCCATGTTTTTGTTCATGCATTAAGAACTAGTAAGTGAAAGATATCATATTTACAGTACAATTCACATGTAATTACACATATACACTAGAGGCAAGAAAATTCACATTGAAATCGGTTCAACACTTTTTTTTCTCCTCCTCTGCTCCTTGAACATATGTGTCAAGAGAAATGTATTTTCTCTCTTGTAGAAGCAAATATCCTAAAGTAAAGCATAGAACTTAAGATCCTCACAGCTTTTGGGATGAATGTGCTGATTTCATGTCCAGAAAGCAGGTAATACATGTTCTGAGTGAAATGAGTGGTGAATATAGTTACTGCAAGCATGCAAGGGCTGCTAATGTTCCTCCTCTGGATGTGTTTGGAGTTCATTAAAGATGTGCATCTATGAGCTTAAAAAAAAAAAGTAAATACCCAAACAGGCATTTCTGTAGTCTGGGAATAAACCAACCTGAATGAGAATTTGATACTTGCGTTAGTTTGCGCTATAAAATGTTAAGTGCATTTCATTGAATAGATGGATTAGGCTTCTTTCTGGTTGAACATGTTCCATTGATTTAGTTAAAATAACACTTATGGTTGCCCTAAATCCCATATTTTTACAAATAATATGTATTCTTCTTGCACTGGAACAAATAGCATCCTCTGGCCTCATAGTCTGCCTCAACTCTTAGTAAAGATCCATCATATTGCCTTTGAACAGTTTGACAAGCTGTTACAATGCAGACCAGGATGAAATTTTGCAAAAAAACAACAACCAAACAAACAAACAAAACACCCCCCCCAAAAAACCTTTTATGTCTATTAATTATATGAACTTGCTTTCATTATCTACTAACAATTACCATCTTACTTTGTTTTTATGTATTCAAAAGCCCAAAAGGACAAGGTTACCTGAAACATAAATGTGAACGTGCACATCGATAATCAACACCTCACATCTGAAATATGCAAAAGTGCCCTGATTCAGACACGCCTATCCACATATAACATCAAATACCCTTATACCAACCATGGACTAATATAAATTGTGGGCCTGCGATCAAAATCTTCTCTTTATCTGATTGCAAAACCCAATTGGCAAAAAGAGAATTATATGTAGTAATGATGTCATTGGGAGTGGGTCAAATGAGAACTGCTTTCATCTCTGTAAATTCAAAATGTAACATACAGGGTCTATATTATGAGTTAGTATAATGAGTTAATACTGTAGGCATTCTTAAACAAGGTGTGAAAGACTACATGATTACACTTTATCCAAGTTCATTGCATTTCAATCTTAACTCTCTTCCATATGGCAACTTTTGCAGAATTCGGCATTTGTGAAGGTTACAAACTATGACGAATGTCTTTACTCTTACAGTTTGTCAGTCACGTATAATACTGAATATGTATTTTCTGCAAACACATTAGGTCCTGCTTCAGTGCAAATTCTGTTTTTTTTCTATATTCAGGCTTCCAGATGGTAAAATTTTAACCTGGGGGCCATTTTCTCACAATATTTGCTGCTAATTTACTTCGTTGTGGCTCTTGTTCGCTTATTGTCACCTTTCTCATAAATAATAAAAACATTATTTTTGTTCACATTTAAATCACTAAGTTTTGGTCATGTAATCCTTTGGACATCACAGTTGACTGAGAGACAAACAACAGATTGTTCAGCTGCAGACAGAAAAAGAAAACTCAGCTCTTCCTGTTACTCTCATCATCTTAAACACTCCTCTATATTTTTCTATGAATTACTAGATGTTTAAAGATGATCTATTTTTCCTTTTCTTTCCTACATGACGACGATGCATAAAATTTAAACAAAAAGAAATACTAAACTCGGATCACAGCTTGGGCCACATCACTGTACAAACTTCACTATGACTTATGGTGATAAATTGGTTTCTGATCAGTATTCCTTTTTGAAGATACCTTATGCACACACACCCTGCGCTCCAGAGGGGAGTGGATACTTCTGATGATAAACTGATACTCCTGCTTTACCATCATTACTCTGCAGCTCCTCCATCTTTGTCTTGTCCCCATGTGTTTGTGTATGTGACAATTTCTCCTCTCTTTTTTACTTTCGTGTGTTTCTCTGGGACCACGCTACGCTCGTATTCTAATGAGCCAATTGCTTCTCTGCTACGGGACCCAGTGGTATATTTAGTTGTCTAGGTTTTGCTCAGGGCCTGTTTCTCCCTGTAGAGCCTGTTTGTGCCTGAAGTGAAGATGACACTGAGGAAGATGCTGATCTGCACTTCACCTGCTCTAAACAAGCATTGGAGAATTTTTTTTTTTTTTTTCATTTTTGCTATTTTCTGTCTTCCCACAATGTCCACTGCGCTCCAGTCCATCAAATACTCTGACTTCATCTTTATCTCTTTAACTCTATAAACTAAATTGGGATTGCACAACCTAAAAACATAGGATTATCAAATCTGACTTATAAAAAAAAAATTAAAAATCCTTAAAAAGGTCCTACTGTCTCACAGAAAACCTTTTTTTCTCCTTTGCAAATGAACCTGAGCACTGGAAATGCAGTGTGTGTGTGTGTGTGTGTGTGTAGGTGGGAGAGTGGGAGAGCAAAACAAAATGATAATGCATGTAGATTATAGGCCTTTTGGTCGTCATTTCAATTCATGGCTATTTTTTTTTTTTTTTACACGTTCTTTCTCCCCCAAGAATCATTGTATCATTACTGATCCTTGGGTTTCAGAGCAGAGTTAGAGTTTGAGTGTGAAATGTCGTCTTCCACCTGGCCTGCCCATTACTATCCCAATCAAATAATCTTGCCTTCACAAACTGTGACTCCAACACTGAAGAAATGCTCGACGAACAAAGAAATACTGTATACTGAATGACAACTGGTCAAACTGTGGGCTGATATGTTGACTCTTTTGAATATACATGTTCTCACATCTTCACTGTGGAATAATTTCAAACGAATCACAAAAGCAACGCCCCCATCACCCCAATCCCCATTCCCACCCCACCACCATCCATTTACCTTTTAGCAAACACAAAGCAGGATATGACGTCGATGAACTCTGCATCTAAAGAGCTTGTGAATCAATCAATAGGAGGAAATAAACAGTACAAGTATACTTTCATGAGAATACTGAATGATAAAATGTACAGAATATGTTTTTTTTTTTCAAACAATCAAAATGAGTAATGCATACCTTTGACTCTTTTATCTCATAATGCCCTAGCTCTAGAACATGTTCCGACACTCTCTGAAATCACAGTATTTTTCAAGACAAAATCATATCTACAATAATCAGCATTGTTTCGAACCATAATGAAAAATCCCCCCAATCCCCCCAGGACGTGTTCTAAAAATAACATGAGAAGAGAAAGGAATACAAGTTTGCGTTGACTCTGGGCAGGAATGCGGTGGTCAAACATCCCATCCACACGTCCCCCTCTAATGGAGACCATTAGGCCAGAGCTGATGTCTGATAAAGAGAACGATATCACTTCAAAAAACCCAAGGAACAACACATAATCCAAACAAGGTTGCTGTACATAGTAGAACCGGAGATTTCCGTGCATGTTATCCATGGGTAATGTAGGGGGGGTGGGGTGGGCGGAGGGAGGGGGGTTGGGGGTGTCAAGGATCTCACTCAGCTGATGCCTGAACAGACAAGCCACCACTGATTTCATGAGCTGCAGTTGAGGATTTTTGATTACAATAAGTATCAATAAAAAGTCAATGGGACTCTGAGACATCTTTTCTCTCTCAAGAGCTTTCACTTTCTCTTTTTTCTTTTTTCTTTCTTTTTTTTTTTTTTTAGCAAAAATATCATGCAGTCTTTAGTTCCAAAAACCCCTGGTGGGATCTTGCGTTTGTTTGTTTGTTTGTTTCAGGAGGAAAAAGAAACTCAAAGCCTTGAAATTCTTCTCTCACAATTATTCTTAAACATTCAAGTCATCCTATTAATACTTTGTACAGCAGAAAGGTCCTTCAGATTTCACACGTGTATATATAAATATAATATATAGAAATATGCATATACATATGTTCAACTTGTATATGTGTATACATATTTTGGAACTGTATCAAAGCCAATTTAATGTGCTCTCAAAATATGGCCCATGATTCCTAGTGGGATGCACATCAATTCACATAGTACAACCAGTAGATTAGGTTGAAAAATCCAAAGGTGATAGGGAAAATGACCCGGGACCACTTGTCAATGGTGCTAACATCTGACAGGTTTGGGATTTTTAACTTGAGCTTGGAGGAGCGTCGTCGTAGCCGACAGTTGGCCCGGCTCCGCATGGCGCTCCGGTCCAGCGAGTGGTGGCTGAAGCCATCTCGGGGCGCCATGGGCTTCCTGAATTGGACCCCGGAGCTGTCGAAGGACATGACCGAATTCCGAGAGTCACTGACACTGCTTCCCACATCAGAAGGCATCACTTCGTTATTCATCTCCAGTGTGGTGAGGAGAATGTTTCCATACGCATCCACCTGCGAGGAAGACACTGAGTGTCAGTGAGGGCTGAAGTGTTGAGCAGTAGCCCCAATTTCCCTCAATAATGAAACTTATATTAACCCCCCCACCCATCCCCCAGGCTTTCAAGCTAAAGCAAAATGCAGTGATGATATGGAATGTCATTTCTTGCATGCCACAAAAATAGTTAAAGAGTTTCTTTATATAGACATAAATTAGTGATACAAGTAATTTGAACAGCCTTAATAATCTGACTTTATAGTGAGGGCTGGCCTACAGCTGATATGATTTCTAAATAAATGTACCCCAACTTTTCTTTGTTCCTCGAGATACAGATTTCTTCGCTGTGTAAATGACCTGAAGGTGTTGGTTTGAAACGGCACGGAAATGGAGTCCTTGCAATGTGAAAGAAAAATGAAGAGAACATTAAAACGGCTATAAAATACTGGCAAATAAGCACATTTTCATTAAAATACACAATGCATAAGACATAAAGTTAACAGGAACAACTTTGAATAAGCATAGCATTTAGTACTTCACACAAAAAAATAGGGGGCTTCATTCAGTCTGACCATTTCAACATCTGCTACTGCCAAACTGTCATTACCTCATGCCGCATTTTGAAGTTTTGTCCCATTTAGTTGGAAAACACATGTTAAAATACAAGGTAGCAGAGTGAGAATGAATGAAGCCTACAGCATAAACATAGACAACAACCTAAATAAGAAATGAGAATGTTTACACCACTGTTGAGTTAGATGAATCGCTATCTCAATGAGGAAGGCTATGCTCGATAAAAAGCAGTCAGTGCTTGGGGGAAAAGCAATGGATGATGGTTGGTGAATGCATATTGGGTTGTGGTGGCATCAGTTTGTTTCTGCAAGATTACTTGAGGGAATACTGTATATGTGTCTTTGGATGAAATGACTATGGCTAGAGATCTTATGTGTAGACATAGTTGTTTTGTACTTGAACTCTGACTGACATTAGAGTATAACAGAGGCGGTAAGATGAAGATGCAAACCTGTTCCCTCAGGCGCTTCTCTTCGTATCTTGTGCGCTCGTTGTTGGCTTTGTTCAGCCTCTCATTGATTTTCTTCTGTTGCGCAGGGCCCCGGCCAAAGAACACGTAATTTACAAAGGCATATTCGAGTAGGGCCAGGAACACAAACACAAAACAGCCCATGAGGTAGACGTCGATGGCTTTCACATACGGAATCTTCGGGAGAGTCTCCCTAAGGTGGGTGTTAATTGTTGTCATGGTAAGCACCGTTGTCACACCTGAATGCAGCGGCACACACAGAAACAAAGAATTCACCATCAGATACAGAATTTATATTTAACTCTCTTTAAAACATAAACACATTTACATTTACACTTAATAATACTGTATATAAAATCAGCTGATATCTGACAAAGGTTACTGTTGGTGGTGGAAGAAGTATTCACTTTCTCATTCAAGACAATGGGAAGATGTGTCCAAACTTTTGACTGGTACTGTAAGTGAAAGTAACAATATTGTACTGTAAAAATGCTCCATTATAAGTAAAGGTCCTTACATTTTTTTTACACATTATAAGCAAAATACACATAAATGTTATAGTACTCATTAAGCAGCAGCATGGCCCCTCTCAGTGTAATATTATTATATATAATATTATTTGATTATTACTACTCATGCACACAAGCAGCATTTTAATGTTGTAGCTGGTAAGCTGTAGCCAGTTATAACTACTTTACAGACTGTTTCATTTATAAAAATGTATCATATTTTATTAGATGATCTTAATTTTGTATTTGAAATCTGAATTTGTGAGGTAACTGTCAGATTAATGTAGTGCAGTAAAAAAATATAATATTTGCCTCCAAAAATTAGTTGAGTAGAAGAATAAAGTAGCAGAAATTGGAAATACTTAAGTAAAGTACAATTACCACATAATGGTACTTATAGTAAGTACAGTTCTTGAGTGAATGTACATTCCACCAACACTGTAATTTTATAATGCAGATGCTTTTGAAACTCACTCATTAAGATAGTTTGCTACCTAGATATTTGGATTTATTTATTGTTTGATGATGAACTAATCAAGCCAATTATACTAAAAGCCAATACACAAAGTTTTGAGAGTTTTAGAGAATTGATTGTTACCACGTTAATGTTTGCAACTTTCAACTTAGCAGCTAATTTCTGTTTGAAAACATTGTAGTTATATCCATTGTTCTAACTCGTGTTAGATGGTTGGGATTGTGCTTTGAACAAAACATTTAATTCAGTGACATTTACATGAAGTTGAATTCACAGAGCTGAGGCCTGTAAATACTCCTCATATGTGGTTCCATTGTACAAAAATAGAAATATGAGTGATGTTTTTTTCTTCTTTTTTTGTCATTGAGACATTAATCTAATTGTAAATTTGACATAACATGATGACAAATAGAGAAAGCAACTGGAATTATTATGTGTAAGTATGTCTCTCATGCATTCATGTACTTTAACATGTACATCAGTATTTGGTTACTTTCAGTGTTCAATCAGCACTAGTTTACTTAATAAGTGATGTTGCTTGTAGCCTGTAGGTGTGTCATTGATACAGTACATTCAGATGATAATCAAGGAAACTGGAGTACTGGCATTAATTTTTTCTTCCCTCAATATTTAAACTGATTACATTTCTTTGAATCAAATTAATAATTTCACATGCTTGTAAATGTAGACTAAGTACACAGCAACATTAAACATTTGACAACCAGGTGCTGTTAGTTCCTGTGATAATCACTGGATTTTAATGGGGCCAGAAGTTTAATAATGCAGCGGTGGCTATGTCTTACCCAGGGCCACCCGAGCTGCAGAGGCATCATAATTGATCCAGAAGGACACCCAGGAGAGGATGGTGATCAAGATGGAGGGCATGTATGTCTGCAGGATGAAATATCCAATGTTCCTCTTAATCCTGAAACTCAGCGAAAGCCTTGGATATGAACCTGGAAGGAGAAAGCATGGAGTGATAGTTCAGGAAAGAGCAGGGCAGAGTGAAAACACATCAGTAAAAAAAAAAAGGAGAGAAGGGGGAAATGTTGGCACAACTTAAGAGTTCCAAAGTCTGCAGTTTGACAACGCGCAGGGTAGTCATTTCTCCATTTGTTCAGATGGAGCACTTAATTTCCCCAAAGCGATGGATTCCTTTCCAGGGACAAGTTCGATTCCAATTAAACATGGCAGAAAGTCGCAAACACGGCAGATTTTTCTGCAACCCCCTATCTCGGCAGGCAGCTCCAGCATCCCTCTGAGAATTGTCACAGAGAGCCGCTTTGCTTTTCTTTTGCACTTTCTCTGTCCTCTAAATATGACTAAAGGGACATTTTTAAGGTGCATAATAGGAATGGATGCCTTTACACTACAAGAGGAAAGAGTATATGTAAGTATATGTGGTTGTGATGTGGCACTGTAAGTCATTCAATTGTAGATTTTGCAGGAAAATGACAGCTGGTTGTGCCAAGACATTAATTGGTCTTTTGATTGCACTTTAATTCAAACAACCAAAACAATGAAATGCTGATGCCAAAAGCAATATAAACATCACGGCAGGATATTTACTAGGTTGGAAAGTATACAAATTGCTCTAAATATAGTGAAATTTCATTCTAGAGTTTTATTTCCAATTCGTCACCAAAGAAAAAAGGCCTGAGATAAGCGTGATGGTTTTAATCTAAAAGGCTATTTACTATGAGGAACAAACAGTGATGAATGACCTCATCATCTCCAGGTTTCTGTAAATCTTTTAATGAATCAATACCTTAGCATACATATTTCATCAAGTGTGAGAAAGACGCCTTAGATCACCCAAGTACATTCCAGATTAATGGTGGAGACAAATGTTCACCGATTTCGTTAAACTCAAACACAAAACATTAAATTTGACTTGTGTCTTCCTTTTAGAAATGTGAGGTTGATTATGGGGTAGCTGGTGTCGACTGAAATAAGATTAATGGTACAGTCACACAAAATGTACCCAAAAGTTGCTGTGCCTGGCCAATAAATAGTCCAGCACACAACCACCTATAAAACTTTGGTGTTTTTTTATACTTTGTTAAACAAGATATAATGTGTTAATTAGGGAGCTTTAGAGGTGCTGGTTGGCAGATTTTTTCTATTTTCTTTTACCTATGGACAGAACCAGGCTAGCTGTTTCCCCCTGTTTCCAGTCTTTGTGCTAAGCTAAGCTAATCACCTGCTGGGTGTAGCTTCATGTTTAGCATACAGACATGAAAGTTTCTTCTCAGCAAGAAAGCAAATAAGTGTGTTTCCCAAAATGTCAAACTATTCCTTCATGTAAAATTACCAATACCACAGTGTAAAAATATGAAATTGTAGTCAAAATCTTTAAACAAATATAAGTAGCAACCAAAGGTATTAAAGTATCATGAATGAAAGATAATTACTCAATATGCCTTCCCAGTACCACAAAAGTGCTAACAAACACAATGTCTCTACATTTATTGTGCTTTGTTTTAATTGAAGTAGTTCTGATTCCAAATAATAATTTCAGGGAAGCAGCAGCCACCTTCAGCGTCATTATGTCTGAAGCTCTTTTATGACAGACTTACCTGTAGTAAATCTGACCTCCCTGGACACCAAGCGGATGTCCACAATGGAAAATTGAGGTAACTCTAACTTGTCAACGCCCGTCACAGCATTGTCTCCTCCTTGCCAGAAGAATACGATGTCATCTGTGGTGTATCCATCTATGTCGAGGTCAGGGCAAATTCAGAGGAGAGAAGAAAGAGGAAAATAAAACATGTTGAGTGTAAATGTGGTGAAGAAACAACCATTTAAGTTAACCATGTTTCCATTTGAAGTCTGTTATAATAGTACAGATGATGAGTGGAGGTCGCTCTGACAAATCATACACTAGTTTCTATTTACTCTATGATGCATCACAGTCATTCAGAGCTGAGTAGCATCACAACATATTAAATCTTGGTATCTTCATATGTTAACTTTTGGAGACCATTATATTGTGAAAACCAGCGACTGCATCCAAAAAAAGCTTTATGGTAACAATCTTAAATAAACTGTGTGAGAACAATTAATGACAACTAATGTCTTATAGAGTTTTACCAACTAAACGATATTGTCACCCACATGTGAAACCACACATCACACAGTTTGTTGCTATTGACCATAACTTATAAGATAAGTAAAACAAAATGAAAAGACAGTTTCCTCACATGTGCACCTTGCTTAAAACCTCTTTTTGACAGTGCTCCACCGTATTTAAATATCCCCTCCAGACAAAAAAAATTCAATTATCTGACAATTATCTGAATGACATCTAGTCATTCTTCCTCATTGAAAAATCCAGAGTCTATGAATATGCAAAGTTTAACTGCTGGACACAAGATGTCTCCTTCTTCACTGAAAAGTCAGTGCTCATTGTTTGTGTACTGGAGGCTTCAAGTTTCCACATCACACTTGTGTGAGTTGCGCACTGAACGACAATCGGCTCCAAACTAGTTGTGATGCCACAAATCCTGCTCGTAGGTACATGCATAAAAATCGGATTTTTTTAGTGAGCACAGGGAAACTTTTACTTCAGCAGATGAATGTAAAAACAGCCTTCTAGTGTCAAACTCTGCAACATCCAACTGAAGTAACAATAAGCAATACACATTTTTGTGTGGAGGCGGACTTAAAGCAAATTGTAAAACCTATCCTAAATTGTAAAACAAATCTTTGTTAGTGGATACACTTTCAACATTTGATTTGCCATAACTGTGCAGTAATTTAATTTCTTACAGTTTATCAAATTAGTTATTGTGTTCAAGTAAAAGTTGCATTTATGGCAGGAGAAGTGGTTTAGAGTAAAAAATGGAAAAAAGGTTCTGTTTCCCCCAGTATGACAACAGCAGCACTGAGGACCGCACCAGAACAAAAAAAAAAAAAAGCCTCCTTCAATGGACAACATTCCTGTCTAGGACTTAAATCTGTCTTTTCTTTCAGCCTGCAATCACATGCTTCACTGTCCAGACTCCTATAGAGCTACTGTATATCACTGCATGCATTACCACCTGCATGAATATTCATTAACATGTGTCACTTTGTATGGCTCTCCTACACATTCTCAACTGGCAGCGCAATTGAAAGTGACCACAGCAGTAGATTTATGTCAATAGGCCAGTATGCATTCACTGCAGAGCAATTTCTCAGTCCGGGAAGTGTTACTACATTTCACATTCTACTACCCCATGTCCAGACCTGGATGGCATTAAACTCACTAAGGGACCAGGATTCATTACCATTAAATCTCTCTCTGAGGTTATAGGGTAAGGAAATGTGACATTGTCCATGAAATTGAAACAACTGCCTGCCTAATCAATCAAACTGATGGTTAACGTGCACTATTCCCACTGAAGCAGAGCATGCCATGAGCATAAACAGCACATATTCCTGCAACTTTTTAATTCATGGCATATCCATATTTCATTGCTCACTGATGTCCCTGAGGGTAAACACTCTGCGGTTTTATCTTGAACAACAAGAGCCACAAATATCTGGTGTATTGAGCAAGTGTTGATTGATGGAGTGGTCAATGAAAATGATCAAGCAAATACAATTTTTAATTACACCACTAGCACATTTTCCTTCTGGGTAGTGATTTATCTAAATTAAAGTATTTGAAAAAAAAAGATGTGAAGCAACTGTCAATAAAATTATATTGTATAACATCACATAAATGTTGCTTTTTTTATCGTTTTCTCCTATGATATATGTACTTACATATGCCTGTTCACAGATGCACATGCAGGTGACAATTGAAGATTCTGCGCTACAATTCACACATGTGTCCTTGCTGATGTTACAGATATATTAAAGGCTGTTTTGAAGGAAAATTCAACTCTGACTCCTGGTTTAGAGAGCCCAAGTTCATAGTGTATACAAGTTGAAAATCCTGAATTTAAACACCAGTGTGCACACTGAAATATTTAACACTATGATATGTGAATTTATAAGTTATATGTGAATAGGAAGCTAATGCAACTTGTTTACACATCAAATTATTTAATATTTGTTTTCAGTGAAAGACAATTGACAGGAATAGCACAAAAGGAGAAAACCCTACAGCATAAAATCAAGTATATGGCATTTATCCATACACTTTCTTTCAGAAATACAAAAAATTAGCACCAATGAAAAGAAAACAGAGTTTGTATGATAATCCCTGCTCATTTAGGAATTTTAATAATGTTCTTTGATGCAATCCAATTTCAAATGGGATGCAGCAGTAAAATGTGATGATAAGATCAACAAAATCAAGGAACAAGTACAAAACAAAAAATCAAAAGCTAAATTGCTGACCAGTCCTTCTGGATAACATTGAATTAAGGATTATGTACTTGTAAATATGACTGTTTTCAAGAACTAACTGCTAGATTTGATCTTATTGAACCAGACATCTCAGAAACTACATACTGACCCCTTTTTCATAAATCTCTGAATCAGGTTCTAAATGGCTCTTAACCAATGACTAATTATTACTTTCTTGTTACTTCCACATTAGTCACTTTTTTTTTTTACAAAATATTTAAAATAATAATTATGTGGTGGGTGTGAGCAAATTTAAAACTATATTTATTCATGACACCAATGTGATTTAAGGGGCCACAGTGACAAGTAAGTAATGTCCCCGATGTTAATGTTATTATTTTGTCTCCAGAGGTGGCCCTGTCCATCTGTCACACTGGAACAGTAATCGATGCACATCACCAAGCACTATGATTTCTTCTTTAGTTATTAATGCAATCATCAACTCCAGATTTAAAACGTCTGACAATGGCATACATTGGCCAGGATGCCAAATATTTCACCAGTGCCTCTGCTAAATTATCTAATGCTAAAACAACTCACTTAATTGTTGGAAGTAGTCATGATTTTAAGGTAGCTGGCGAACCTGCTTATTGCATTTGAAGGTTGCTGTATGCACAGTTTGGAGGTTGCAGTTAGTTGCAAGAGACACGAATAGATTATTTTACATTAACTTACAGCTTTCAATTTCCAGGGTGCAGTTCTGTTCATCAAGAGGGTACCTTCTCAAGTCCATCATGCAAGCAGCAGTGGTGGTTATTCTAAGAAAAGGACAGAAACACAGAAGACACTTACAGTAGATGATATCACAAATACACAGATAGACAAGAACACAGAGTATTTCATGTCATTTTTTTTCCCGCAAATGAGAGAGAAGGTTAAGAGAGAGGTCATAGTATGGTGGATGAACTGTTTGCACAGAATGATGAGCCAACAGTTTGTCTAAAATACACAAAATAGTACTCTTTTTTTTGTTGTTGAAAACATGAAAGCACTACAGCAGTTCAACAATACACATGAAAATATTTTTCCAATACCACTTGTATCTAAGTGGGTTTGTATGAAACTGCAGAACATTCATTTTCCTTAACCTCTTAAACCTTTTAAGGGTCATGGGAGTTGGAGAGTCTCTTTGTGTCCATACAGCAGAATGCATTTTTTTGTTTTTGTTTTTGTGAAATTCAACTATTTCCTACCTTTGCAGAGACTCTTAAATATGATTTATTTTTGAAGTTTCTGTGAGTAGTCTGGAGACATATTTCCTTTTCTGTGGATCACTAACTGCTCAGCATCTGTATGCGATTTTGTCAATGTGTGTTATTTATTGCTAGTTCGGAGATATGCATTTCTGCCAGGTAGCTTTGGAAAAGATGTATGCATAGCAGTTTATTAATGTCAATAAATCCAGTAGCCCAGGAAAACAGCTTTGGCTACAAATTATACATGTAGGAGTCTTTGGCATTTAACTGAGATATTTACCGGTGCAGCACATTTTAGTAATTACATTTCTGCTGTTCATACCAGCTGGTATGTGTTCATCATACCAGCTTTCATTCGCTTACCGTCCTCCTGTGTAAGTGAAGCTCATCATCTCTGTGTCAGTGGCATATTCACAGGGGACGTGCACAGTTTATGTCTCTGTGTGTATGTTAGAGCATGATGAGAGTGATATTAAGTTTTACCCTTTAAAAGCACATTTCACATTTTGGATATTAATCATGTTTTAGTCAAAGTCACCAATGCTGCTACATTGTGTGGTTTTACGTGGATGCAGCATGCAAATGTACACAACCATTTACAGTATACCCAGAATTAGTAATACAGTAGATAATAAGCTGTTTTCATTGGAAATATATTGCTTGAACACAGAGTTTGTAAATTGGTCATGGTGGGGTGAACAGAGTGCTGTCGGCGGGTAATTGGAAAACAAAATATGTTCCACTAAAGCTGATTGGGCCAGATTAACACAAAAGGATGTGGGGCTGATGATGGCAGAAGGTGCCAGAAGGGTAAAGAAAAACATACATAAACAAAATGTGTGACAGGTATATATTTATTATTCACAATGACACTGAGCTGCATTCTGCTGCACAAGCATTAAGCTGCTCAAACGGCATTCTGCTCTACTCTACTGTACTGCACCTCCCTGCTGCCTCACAGCGCTCCTCTGCTGAGAGTGTACAGCAGGGCTACTACTGATACACACTGTGAGGAGATAACATCATGCCTAATTACATTAATAGGAAAGGTCACTTGGCAATCATGATTTTCCATACAAAAAGTTGAATTAAAAAGCAACGTTGCCATTAATAACATGGCTCAGAATGTGTGTGCATAGTGGGTGATATGCAGTTTTACAGTAGTAGCAAATTAAATCTAATGACAATTAATTTCAAGCATACAGTAATGGAAACACATTATAACCACAGCCTTTCATAAAACCTGCAAACTGTGGCCTCAAAAAGGGAACTAATCGTAAAGTAAATATATAATCAAAGCTGCATCTTTCTGTACACAACGAAAAATGGGACAAAATAAAATATAGAGAGAACCTACTATACAATGTGCTGCCTCAAGCCTTAAGCTGAAGCGAGGCCCGTGCGTCCTCTGTGATCATAAACAGGAAGACATATCCTGTCAAGACACAGTTACTGTTCTTTAAGGACAATACCCCTGGTAGAATAGTGAAGCAGTAAAATCCTGGTAGCAGAAACTCGGAATAATGGACAGAAATGAATTCTTTACCCCTTGGCAGAAAGAAGAAGAAGAAGAAGAAAAAACCCACTACGAATAAAATTGCCTTTATGTGTGACAGTTAACAAGTCAGGGGAGAATCGTCATTGAGTAGGCACAAGTTTAGGATGGCTCACAATGAGGACCTGGGATTTGGAAATGTCAGCAGATGTAGGTCAGCAACTTACAGTCCCGCCAGAGATGGTCAGCAGCAGCCTCAGACCTGAGCAGGCACTGCAGTCCAACCCTAAGCAGTCTGTTGACTTTATAGATTTCAACATGATACGCAATTATTAGTCAGTTTGTATTGGTGTGGTGGAGACTGTAGCTATTGAGGAGGTAAAACTTTTGTCCAACTATTAAAGGCGCATTCCATTTATTTTTACAGGCCACTCCTGGCATTTCTGAGCAGACATGTTTGTGCCAGCGCTACACGACAACTAAAAGCAATCTGGAGGTGGATCCCAGCGGCTCGGCACTCCAGACAGGGAGGCCTTCTTCAGATATGTGAGCAATAGTTTTGACACCTACGCAGTCTACTTCTGTATCCTTTTCTGTGAGGTAGCTCGCTTACCAAAGAAGATCATTGTACTACACTGTGGTTTAATAAACAGAGGAATATGAAAGAGTGGATTCACAGGAATGGGAAGAGAGACAACACCATCTGGCGAAAGCTTAACTCAACAAAGCCCTCAGTGCTCACAGGACCCAGCGTGCTACCAAACTAGATTGTCAGTTTGCTAATGATGATTCAGCCTCTCAACTCACTGGCAAGTTAGAAAAACCTGCTCCGTCGTGCACATCGGGATCTACACTTTCTACTGACACCGACTTATTTTATTGATGTTTTGAATGACTTTGTTTCTTTGCAACACCCAAATGCTCTCCTGCACCTCCCGCACTGCTCAGCAGTCTTCAGATCCAGCCTCCTCCCTCCTCTCCGCAGAAAAATAAAGCACAAGATTTAAGTCTTGCTACAGTGCATCTCAAGAACAAAATTAATTCTAGTGTGATGGGTTGGGGCAGTTTTCCAGATTGGATTTGACTTTTGGACCTACAGTACACATGTACCATCGTTGCTCCATTAAATACTTAATGGCAAATATATGTACACTTTAGAAAATGTGACGTCTCCAATCCATTTAACTGACATGTCTTTGGACTGTGGGAGGAATCTGTGGCATACAGTAGTAGTAGTAGTACTCACATAACCACAGGCCCCTGTCACCTCAGAAGGACTTAGGCAAGGCAAGGCAGGTTTATTTATATAGCACCTTATCATACATAGAGATTATTCAAAGTGCTTTACAGGCTAAAGATAAGAAAAACAAAAAGACTTAAACATGATCTGAACTGGAACTTCTTGACTTGGTAATGTTCACTACTGCACCACCTGCAATCCCCAAACACTGCCGATGCATCAAAATCTGAAAAAATTCAGGACAATTATTAACTAAGTCTATCACTCAACAGTCAAAATCAGATTTCAGTTCTTTGAAAGTTAGTTGTGAAATACCAAATTATTTGTTATTTTGTCACTTTGAATTTTTTGTGATTAGAGCATCTATATAACATAAAATGATTCTGATTGCATAAGTTTTTCTTTGTAAAAAAAAAAAAAGACATTACTGTTAAAAAACTGGTGCAGTCTGACTAGTTTAGCCACAGAATAGAGACTGCAGGTACAGAGAATGCACCATTCAACAGTCGATTCAAGATCAGCGGGTAAAAAGATGAGGACGCAGTTGTGAAGCAGAGAGAATGTCAGCTTGTACTTCAAATGAATATAAAAATAAAACTGGTTGACCAACACAAATCAGCGCAGCTCTGAATAAAATCACTGTAAGCAGTAGGAATCGAGTTAAATAAAGGCAAAAAAACAGACAAACGCCAGTATCAGCACATTTCACAGTGAGTGGATAGGTGAGAGCGCAGCACAAGGTGCAGCAGAGTGTGTAATGTGATTGTCCACACTTTGTATTCTATTGTACTCAAGAGTAGCACAGGGGATACATTCAAACAGGCAGTCTTTACAAGAAAATGCAGTTAAGACAACAAAAATCTCAAGCGGTCAAACTTGAGAGGCACAACATCCAAATGAATTGAAGTGAGAATACAACATCTATTGTTAAAGTCACATCCATTGTTCTGGAAAAAAAAATGTTCACACACAACCCTTGGGCAAAGTCAAACATTTCAACAAAGCGATTTAATTACATGCTTACAGGAGGCTGGTAAAGGTTCTGAAATCACCATTGCATGTAGATTATGCTCTTCTTCTAATTACTGTATACTGTTGGAAAAAAAATGGTCTGGAGGACGGATCCAAGGGCTTGACGCCATCTGTGGTGTACCATTACTGCAGAGGGTGATGATAACAGTAAAACCCCGTGCAGTGTGTTTGGAGATGAAATGTTGCAGAAATGGTTGATGCTACTGTCCCTAGTAACAGTCTTAGCTTTCTGTTTTCATGCAGGCACAAAGCCAGTAGAGGTGTAAATGCAGGTGTAATGCCATTTTCTTCTGGCATGAGTTCATTTCACTACGCTTGTGCCTGCTTGGTACTTTTGTGGCTCCAGAGGAACCTGCATGTGCTGAGGTACACTGAGCAGAGCAGCTGGGAATGTTTATTCAGATTAGGTAGTGTAGTGAGATTTTGGTACCATTGTCAGGAAATTGTTCCTGTGTTTCTACCTGCTTTATTTGGTGGCACACATATACCGTATATAGTTTTTCATCTAGTGCACATTTCAAAATAATCAAAGCTCTTAATTTTAATGGGATTAAAGCAGAGTTTGCCTCTGATTTGATTGGTCTTTATTGAGACACATCCAAACTCTACCTGCTGTAAATTTATTCCTCTAACAAACAATATATTCATCCTGATCCTGCTCATTCTCAGAATTGCACTCTTACACCTGATCACCAAAATTGCAAAGATTACCTGGCCACGCCCATGTGCAACTGTCATACAGGTTGAAGAACAAATCTGAAAATTCATCTGGCGGACATTTGCAGTGTGCTCTTCAACAGCACAGAGACTGCATTTCTACTGTGCTGATACTTTAATAGCCTTGTGAAGAGTCATAAAAGGAAAAAGAAAAAAAAACGTGTTGCTGTCATATCTCCTTTAGTGTCAGCACCAATTCAGTAATTCAGAGTTTCTGAATACTGATTATTGCATTAATAATTCATTACTTCGTATGATCTAAACCTTGTCAGTGCCATTTCCTTTTATTCATGGAACAAAACACATTCCCAGCTTGCTTGCCTCCATCAAACTACTTTATTTTAATGACTTGCAGCGATTCATCCTGAGTTTGAACAAACCTCAGGACACTTCTTACTTTTAGAAGCCCCCAAGGGATTTTAAATGAGTCCCTCTGTACACATTTACTGTTGACTGAATTGTCTAGTTTGTCATGCTGATCTGGGACATTTAGGTGGTGAGCATTTTGAACCTTTTTTTTTTTTTTCTTAGCTTTCTGGGCCAACATATTTTGGAATGAATGTGCCCTTCCCTTCTTCCAATATATTGTTATTGTTGGTCTTGAGTCACACTTAGAAGTTTGTAGACTATTAACTTTATAAATAAAAAATAAAGTCCAAAAATAAATCTGTCATGATTATCCTCTCACAGGCCCAATTGATGCATACTAGCAGCTTGTTTTTCTGGTGCCACTTGTGATCAAACGTTATCAAAATTATCACTTGCTGTATTACTGCCACATGACAGAGGCAAATGACAAAAACAGCAGTTATCTAATTAAAAGTTATTATTTGTATGTCTGGGTCTTTGGCAGTACAATATTTGCAAAAAAACACAACTCTTTCCCATCTGTCAATTAAGTGCTGAGGAGAGATGAGAGGACCATTCACAGTACCTGTTTAGGGTTAGAGAGGGGTGAAACGTCCCAGCAGGGGTATTTTTCCTGTACATCCAGATTTTCTTCTTGCATTATTAAATCTTTCCAAAAGTAAAATTTAAAAAAGGCACAATAAATCCATCCGTTCCTTCTCTATACTGTAATGGCTTCCTTTTTGGGGTTACTCCCAGCATGCACTAGTGGAAAGACAGAGAATCACCCTGGACTGGCAAACACGCAGTCACACTCACAGTAACACATTGGGACTATTTAGAGTGTCCAATTCACCTGAACCTGTTCAGTCTTTGGACTGCAAGAGCCAACTGGAGCCATATAGAATATGTAAAATATCACCCACTTGGCACATACATGCAGTTATTGATTTACAATTATCACTGTGGACATCTGTTCCTGACTATTGAGTATTTACTTTTTGTGTCAGTTTGTGTGGATTAAAATCTTACTGGTTACACAAAACATCAACAGCCATGTCATTCCTTTTCCTTTTGTAAATCAGCTCTGAAAATGTTAACTTGTACCTGTAGTTCAAGTTGTAGATACATGTTGAAATAGAACCCCACAGCCCCCAAAACAGGACGTAACAGGACAAATTACAAGCAGAAATGCTCATGTAAACCACTGGACCAGCCATATAGAGTGTATGAAATCACTGCACGTAATAAAAAATAACTGTATAACTGTATAAATGTTGTTCTGGCATGTTAGGTTTACACTGTTCTTACCTCAGCCCGTATAAGACGGTGCCATCAGGGTGCAGTCGGATCATACGGTTTTTTACTGTCACACCATGAAGAAAGGACTTCTTGTCATTAAGGAAGTAGGTGTCAGGGAGCCAAAGCTGGTCTGCTACACGGTTATCCAGAGTCAGGTTTAGGTTCAGCTCGCCATAGGCTAAACGCTTATCTCGCCAACTCTGCTGGAAATACATTGTGATGGTATAGTCCTAGGAAAAAGAAAAAAAAACTTGCATTAAGTCAAAGACAAAAAAAACAAACAAAAAACCAAACAATTTGACTGTACACAAAGTCACAAGTTCTTCTAACAATTTTATGAAAAAGCTTGTCTGCAAAGACATTTTGTTAGTGTTTCCAGTGCCTGATGAAACTAGACATATAGACCTGAGTGACCCCTTTAGATATAGTAGGCATTCATCAAACTGGGAGTAACACTTGAAAGCAGACCTGATCGCAGGCACATTACGTCTTGGTTCAAAAAAACAGAACAAAACTATTCAATGTCAGTTCTAAAATCACAATTAACAGATATTACCATAATTTATGTAGAAGAAAGAACAAGGTGGTGTGTGTACTAGCATGTAAATGTAAAAAATGATAAATCCCTATATTCAGTGCTTTAACACAATGTAATTTAATGAAGTGCAAAGAGTGGAATGTGCAACTTTGATAAGGCTACAACAGCAATAAAAGAAATGCATCTGCTATATGGGAATACAGCACTATTTGTAATGCCCTCAGATGATGAAAATTGTTTAGCTTTTACACAGAGTCAGAAAAACTAATCAGCTCAGCATTTGTAGAATAGGACATGGGCAGCAAACCAACAAATACAGCTGTATCTAACTGAAAAAGTGTTCAAGTGGAGACATAATGTCTGCCAGCCAATGCATCATTGCCCCTCTGGTCAAAGTACTGTAGTCTACGGGCAGAACCACGAAAGATGCACATTGGTTTAATTTACCACACACATAGTCCAAAATTTACAGTGATTTTGAATATTGTGTGCTTAAGTAAAATTAATTTCAACGAAAGGTGTTTATTTCCTCATCACATTCGGTGGCAGACATTAGCACAGCTGGTACTGACCAGTTTTCTGCATGCCATTTATTTTGGTAACTCATTTAACACATAGTACAGCTCAGACGTAACATTGGCAGCTGTGCTAAATGGACTAGAAGCACTGTATTTCTTGTTTTCCTTAAATATTTTAAAACAAACAGAAAAGTCTGCACACCATGACAGAAAATATTATTTAATGCATGCACATTTCAAGCTGAGCCCTCAGTGTGCTTATTGTTAGACATCAGGCCACACACAGGTGATGGTTATACCATAAATACTTACCTTAATCTTATTGCACAATTTCTGGCGCTATATCTCAGACTATTTCTAACAATTAAGATAAAAAAAAAAATCACCCACACTTGATGTGATTGGACATGATGCATAGGAGACATCTAGTATTCCTTATGGCTTCATTTGTTGTTAATGATACAAAGTGTTTTCTTTGAAAAGTATCACTTGTTACCAAATTCATGAACACAAAACTCTTGATGAGCACTCAGCCCTACTACTGATAAACAAATTAATCAATCTTTTCTATCACATCTGTCATTAAAAATGAACAATTTCAAATGCAGATTTGAGGAAAGGTACTGTACATTGCTTTGAGAAAAACACATGACAAACATTTTGACACTTGACTGTCTACAAAAATATCGAGCAATTTATCTGATTTTTACTTAGTCTGAAGGAGCAATTTATCATGTTACATTTAAAATGCACACAATATCTGTTATCACTGAGTACACATTTTGACTTATTAATCAAAAGTGTTCCTATGTTGGCATCTTAATCTCATAAATCAAAGACGGTACAAGAGTGAAGATATTTCAGGAAAATCATGAACACATATAAAACAAAGTCTGCTGTTGCTTTGAAAATCATTTGATCACTCCAGAAGCAAAGGCCAGACAAACGAAAGAAAGGAATAAAGAAAGAAAGAAAGAAAAAAAGAAAGAAAGACATTGAAAAGCTGTCTCCCCACATGTGGGAGGAGTGAGCTTCGCTATGAGCGACTATGTCATGCTGAGTGAAATAAAGAGAGTGCTAAGAAACAGAATGACGTCATCACTCAAGACACCAGCCATATTGCCTCCTTCACTAGTCAGCCTACATTTCTGACTGCTCTCAAGTCTGTGCCAGAGAAAAAGAATATGTGCTGTATTTCCTGCAGAGTAGTGTGTATAAAAAAAACAACAACTGTATACTGTGAATGAAAAAGAACCCTCTATTTTTATAGTTATTGTGAAAATCAAGTTTTCATTCAGTAAAAAGATGAGTAAATTTTTGGCTCATCACCATACACTTCCTGTAGTGCTACCTTTGTCTTGGTCATTCAGTCTGACAACACAATTGGTCGTGTTTGAGGGTGTGAAGCCAGTGAGAGATCATGTCTTGGTACTTCACTGGTACTACCTGCTGGTTGTTCAATGTGAGGGTGAATTGGAAACATTTTGGAAGGAACCAAAAATAACAACAAATAACATAAGAAGCAGAGGTATCTTACCATGTTTACTTCTGAGATGGAGTCGATGCTCGCTATGTTGATGCTCATTCCTACGATGACTGGAGGACCTGAGGGAACAAAGGAAAATCTGATGTCACTAAAAAAGTACAAAAGATGATCATGTGCAACCACTGTACTCTGAAAACACTTTTGTGTGCTCTGTCTGATCAAAATATTGCACCAAGCAAAGTAAATTTATGGAGTAGTGATAATGTTAAATTCATTTTGATTACCTCTTATTTTACAGCCTTAATTTCACTGATTATCTCTGGTTAAAAGGTGTTAGCTAGGTTTGTTTTAGTTGTGAATCAATCATGGCTAGTAGTAACCTTCTCCTCTTTAAAATGCACTGTACCTTTAAGTGCAAAACACATTTTTTCGCAGTTCGGATACATGGATTCCACTCATACGTCTGAATGCAATATTGCAGGTTAAAAAACCAACATCAGATGGAAGACTTGCATTATGCATTATTTGCCAATGTAAACTATGTTAATGAAAAATGACATTTTCAAACAAACTACTGCAGAAATACATAGGCTACTCTATAGTGTACAATACAGCAGTGACAAAGCAAATTTAAATCTGTTTTTGCTGCTTCAAGAATGTATGTAAAAACAGAAGATAAAGATCAGTTACTCTGAGAAGCTTCTGAAACAACACTGAGGAAATGCACTCATCCATACTAATTTGTATGCTAGCAATTCATGTAAAGGAAAAGGAAGAGCCTCATTTACATGATTACAGTACATGCTGTAGACATGTAAACAGCTATGCCCAACGACTCCCTTACATGCACTGTAAACACTTAGCCCACTTCAATATTCAGACAACTTTAGGTTTACAAGGATAATCCATTCACAGTGTCCATGTACTATACCCGCAGTAACCAACAGTAGCTGACTTCAGACATACTGTGGGGCTATATGATCATTGAAGATACAGTCCTAAAACATAAACTTATGTTTTAGGACTTAATGAATATGCCTATTTCACATCTTTGTGCTTACGATATATTTTAAATAATTACCATGTACAGTATCATGTGCTAGTGTGTTCCCTGAGCTTCAATATGGTAACCCAGGGTTTATTAATCTTGTTAGTATCAGCTCTGTCAGATTTGTTTCCATCCATACAAACTTTGGGATATTAGCATTACATTACAAGCAAATTTTCTCTTTGGTCAACACAGACAGGAAACGTTGAAGAAGCTAGATGCAGAACTACAGAGAGGGCTGAAGACTAGAATCTGTTCAAATACATATTACTTGTTTTATTTCCTTTGTCTGTTCCTCAGTTGATACCTTGTCTAGCAAGTAGCAAAAGAAAGATTCAGTTCTAAGAAAAGTGGCACCCACGACTCAAAAGCTGCTACCCCCAGGCAGTGGTCTTTGTGAGTGAATAGATTTGTTGACAATGATTCTCAGTGTTTTTTCATTACAAAATGTCCTTCTCTCCTCACATTTTTAGTCCTAATGCGATCCTTAACATCTAAACACCCAACATCTTCAACCCATGTCAGCCTTGCATTGCTTGAGTGAGGATGTTTAGGCCGTAAAATATGAATTGCTGACAAAGAAAATAGAAACAGTGGAAACTGTTCAGTGATTGGCTGTGCTGAATCAGTGTATTCAGATAATGTTCCATGGTGTAATAGTAGAAATGCCATTAGCATAAGGATCATAAACAACAGAGAAAACAGCTCTACTACAGTATGTACTTTATTGCGTGCCTCGTCAAATTTAAAAGGTAGAAGAGAACTTATGACCCTCTACTTCTTAAATGAAGGATGGCAGTGGTATGGGTTTGCAATAATTTCATGTATATTTGGGCTTTTCCTGTTCCATCTTCCATGACACCCTTTCTGTCTATATCCTTTTCACTGACTCATTACACAAGAACAAAACAGAAGTGACAAGAAATGCAATGAAGAGTTTTTATACCACCCTGGTCAGAAGAAGCAAGAAGTTAATTGTTTGTTCTTTGTCAGATTTGTCCTTGCGCATCTGTTTAAATCACTTGTTTTAACAGTTCTTCTCTTTTTCAAGGCTGTCCTGAGTCAACAACATCCATGAGCTACAGTCACTGGAAGTGTAGGAAGCTTTAAACATATTTTTGAAGTTCAAGTGGTGTTGAAGTGTCAGGTTTGAGTCATCAGTAGGAATTTCTTAATTTTGGGGGGTAATAATGTGATATAATTTGCACGTTTTATGTTAAAACACCAGGATCAGGTACAGACAGTTATGTGTACCCTGTCCTCTGTGACTCACAGAGGACAGGGTGATTAATTTCTTGACTCAGCTAATGGATGTACTGCATAGGCTCACATAATAGACAAAGATTAAAAATAAATAAATAAATAAAGTCAACACCTTGTCTTTCTTTGATTGGAACAGATCTACAACAACTTTCCCTCCCTTCTGAATCCTCTTAAAATACAACACTTTGAAATGCAGAGAGAACGGAAGAAGGATTTTGACAGTTACTGTAGATAGCAAAAAGTCATGGGTTGCAGACTGGCAGTTCAGAGCCCATAAAGATATTTGAAAATGTATAACAATGTATAAAACTAGTAATATAACCCTAATCTGTCCACATTTCTTAAGTAACTTGAAATAAATGCACTGGGTGCATAAAAATGCTACAGTATACCTTCCTCTGATTATTAGATATGGCTAAAAATACATTCCAGTCAAATCTGTCTGTCTGCACTTTACCCTCACTAACTATGGTAATTGTCACTCTAATAACAGCATAGACCCACAAATTGTGTGTCTGCCAATTACTTAGAGCATGGAGCTCATTGTACATTCTGTTAAATAAGAGAGGAATGAAACATTTTGTTTGAACAAATATGTTGATGAAAATAATTTCTAAAAGCATTTGGTTTGATGACCAATTAGCCAATTGAAGCTCATGCATTGGGTATGCTTAAATCACACCGCAGTTTGCTCTGATGAAACAAATATCTGATTTTTTTTTTGTATGGGCGAGTCTTCGCCAAGCACAATGTCCACTTAGTTTATTAAATATTTCATTGCACACTGCTTCTGAACATTTCAGCGTATCCTCACACTTCAAAACAAATAAGAAACTAAACTTGCAAGAAAGCATAACGGACTCCAAGCATCCGAAGGCTCACTGACCCAAAGCAATCATAAAGTCAAGAGCATCATTGACTAAGGCTTAAACAGGCGCTTTTGTTTGTATGCTTGGGCAGGGTCAGACGCCCTCCTGCAGAGCATACTGTCAGGATCTGATCAAGCCTTAGACCACAAGGACTGGCTGTGTTTTGATCAAAAGTACACTCCGTAAAGCATTTTGTGATTTAAGTGTCTATTAGTTTAAGCACTTTTCCCTCAAAACCTACTGGCAAATATCCAATGAACGTACGTACATCAAAATCCCTAACTACATCACACATTTCAATGCATGAATCTACCTGAACTACAAGTACCTATTGTGCTTGCAAATGTAATCGTATTGGCACATATGCATGTGTTAAACACCACCTGGGTGTATAATATTGCTAAATGCTTGGAAGCTGTGTGGTGGGTACTGCATGCATATGTGGACACAGTACAAGTTAACAGCATTTTTCAGTGAACTCAGTCAATCAGTAGTCAGTACGTCTGTTTTCAAGTTCACTGTAGAAAGCAACATCTGAAACAACCACTGCATTATGATGAAATACTACATGCAGGAGTTACAATAAAGTCATAAGTGTAATGTAGTGAATACATGTAATTCAATTTTAGTTGAATTGAATGGAATAGTTACACGTTTCTGAACAAAGTAGACATGCCAGCAATACCAGATGATTTAATTTGCATCAGTGGATCACATAATCAAAATATGTTATTAATTATCTCAACAGTGCAATTTGGTCAGAGCTTTGATAAACCGCTATATTAGTTATCATAATAGGGTCCAAATGAAACTACATACTATCCTGTACTATCCTTACAACCCTGAGGTATCAGGGTCAGGAAACTCTCCCATTTAAGTAAGACAGTCATGACTGTACTAATCTATGACATCACAGAGTTAAAAAACAAATTTTCTAATGTAAAACTAGTGCACTATTGGAGAGGAAACTGACCATGATATGTCTATCAGATAGTCAAAAGGCAAACAACACAAACTGTTTTAAACTATGATGATATGAAACTAACTTAAATCCATTGTCAATGTAAAGATGTGCCCTGATTCATTAAAATGCTTCATCTCAAAGATCATTTCTTCCTATGGGGCCCTTCCTGAAGGTATTGGTTAATTATAATGTTTCTCCAAATACTGGCACTAAAATATTAACCGGCAAACCACTTGACTAAAAAGACCCATCTATCCTCTCTCTCTTATATTCTCTAATCCCATTTCTTCCCCCCACTCCTCCCACTACACTAAATGCCCTGAAGCTTTGTCATATTCCCTGACCCATCTCTTTCTAAAAAAAAAAAAAAGGGAGGAGTAGGGCCATTTTCCATCGCACTTTGTGAAGGCAACCAGTAACAGTTTTCCCCAGAGATGTCAAAGTACATTCGTTCCCTAGATGAAGACAGAAAGCACCAAATCTCTCTTTCTCTCTCTCTCTTCTCTCTTCTCTCTCTCTCTCTGCATATTTTGAC
This sequence comes from Thunnus thynnus, assembly GCF_963924715.1. NCBI lineage: Eukaryota > Metazoa > Chordata > Actinopteri > Scombriformes > Scombridae > Thunnus > Thunnus thynnus. The sequence continues at coordinate 8,065,454 of NC_089529.1, read as the reverse complement.
CCTGCTTGAGTAAAACAGAGGCACTCACTTTGTCACCACAGTCATCTCAAAATAAAACCGCTACCTGTACTTGCACTTCACAAGTTGGGAGAAAAACAACAGTCCTCTAAAATAACCTCTAGATCTTTAAATAAGCATTTCTCCGCTAATTGTCAACCAACATTTAAAAACTGTGTCTACAAAACACTTATATTTTTCCCAAACTGAATACTTAGAAATGATTTGATTATATTATTAATAACTGATGAACAAAGTGCCAACTACAGTCATCTTTTAGTCTATCCTTTTGTTAGGATTTTATGCAAAAGCAGTGAGTGAGAGAGGTGGGATCATAACATCCCGAGGCAAACCTAGTATGTCTGCACAATTACCATATCAGCGTGTAAATAGTTTTCACTACTTTTCAAAGAAGTCACTGAATGTGTCAACCTGCTCTTGTTTGCTGACTTTATTCAGATGTCAGCCAATATCACTATAGGAAATGTTTCCAACAGATGTCTGATATAGATGTGGTACATTATGCCCTGTAGGGGTTTTGACCACTAGTGTCATGTTAGTGTAATGGTCATGTGTTCTACCAGCATGCACATGAGAATGCGTATGCTCACCATGAGCACATATTGACCGCAAAGGGTGGTAACAGTTGGTGGCACCGATGCACCAATAACAGAAAATAATCAGACTCGAAGCCGACGTAACTAATGTAGGCTGAATAAAGCTGCAAATGTTTCATGAGGTAACCCTCGATACCTTTAAGTGATAAAGAAATTGAACTTTGGAAGAGCATTTACATATTAGTGACCATCTCTCACAGTTCATGAATGGACAACCAGCACTGACTGCTTTCCAGAAAAATGTAAATTCAATAGCTGATAATAACTAGTTAGCAGCTTAACAATATAATATAAATGGCAACATTTTGCAATGATTCATTTAAATTCATTAGAGTAAAAGTTTTAATCTTAGGAAAGTTTTATACCACTCTCATGTCTGTCCAGTAGAGAGCTACAGCCAGCTACCAGTTAGCTTAGCTTGGCTGTAAGACTTGAAATAGGGGGAACCAGACCAGATTTTGACCCAGAGCAGTAACTTCCAGAAGTCTTGTGGTGTTCAGTGGAGACTTCAAGATATCACTGTTCCTGACCAAGAAATAGTCCCACAAAACTACAACTTGTTGTTACATTTTAGTCTGATTACACAAATGAGGTAGGACATTAGAGGTGCTAATACTTGGAGTTTGTTATCTCTGGACAGAGCCATGCTAACTTTACGCTAAGCTAGGCTAACTGGCTACTGATAGAGAGCAGTAATGATTTTTACATCTAACTGCAAAAAAGCAAATAAGTGTTTTTCCCACAATTTTGTAAAAGCTCACGTTAGCACAGAAGACCTACTGCTATTCCTCGAGAAAATTTGTTTGGATGTTACAATGACCTTTTTTTAATTGCCTCCTTGATGTATAAAGATTTTCATCATATAGTATTTGCACATTTTAACTGTAGATGTAGTTGCAGTAGGTTACTAAGGCTTAATTTATATTTTGTGTTCAACACGCAACTGTTGTCTCTCACAAAGATGATGCCCTACATTTATACATTACTGATAACACATAGAAAGACAGATAAACAGAGTGATAACAGTTAAAAGTGAAAGACAATGTACAATTTTACAGAACGAGTCATTTATGTGACAACATTTTCTTACTGCTCTTGTTTAAGGAAGTGGTATTACCATGGCAACAAACTATCCCTATAAATACGTAAATAGGTGCTATCCAAAGAAACAGATTTAAAAAAGAAGAAAATACTTTTATTGAAGCTTTTATCCCATAAGCATAATTTGTCTCCAAATTTAGTCAGCCAATAGGAGAACCATGCAATCAGCTGAATATGACAAAAAGACTTTCTAAGCTTCAATCATTACCTAAAATCTGCTTTGGGCATATTCAGATATTCCGACACTCTACCCAATGGCTTACTACAGCACTGGGACTTCTGGAGGTGGGCATCATGTCAGGATGCACAATTTATCCTCTAGCTATCACTATGGCAACAGAGGTGATTATTATTAAATCACAGTGTGAGAATTAACACTGTGAGCAATACAATAAAGTCATCTGAAGTACATTTAATTCTTACAGAATTTCAAATTCAGCTGATGTTTTGACAGTCAACAATCTTGTTGGTTGCCAAAAACTGACTACCATGCTCAGACTGTTGTTTTCTTGCCAATGGCATATTGATTATTGAGTGCAAAACGGATGATAAATTGCCATGTACAGTAGATATCTTACAGGGAGGATGTTAAAGTGGTACATTGTATGTCAATAAAAACATCAGTGGAATTTGTTTTCACCTAAGCTTGTTGGTATTTCACCAAAAGTCATTTGGTTTCTGGCTTTCCACAGCCACCTTTATCAAACAGGCTGTTTTGGGACCATTCAGTTAATATTTGAATTATTTATTGTCAGTCCCTCTGATTGGGTAACAGTACTGCTGGCTTCACCCCTTACCTTGACATTATTAAAGCAATCTATAAAGAGTCCTCTAGCAGAACAATAAGTGATCACTTCAAAAAAATTTTGAAAACAAATAGTCATCACTAGATAAAATGCATAGCATAATAAAATTGCGTACACTTTTCATGAAAGTAATCATGTTTGAAACGGTTAAATGAAAGCGGAACAATTAGTTTTTCATATGATGTGTTTGAAAGACAACTGCTTTTTGTGGGTCCTTACTGGGTCAGTCAGTCCACCACTTTGGTCCAGACTGAAATATTTCAACAACTATTGGATGTATTGCCATTAAAATATGTACAGATATTCATGGTTCTCAGAGGATGAATCTTACTGACTGTGGTGATCCCCTGACTTTACATCTAGTGCCACCAGCAGGTAGACATTTTCACATCAAAATTTAAATCTGAACAATACTTAGGTTTATGACTAAATACCTGCAAAACCAATGACATTCCCATCAGCCTCAGCTGCACTTTTGTGTCTGCTGCTAATTAGCAAATTTTAACATGCCAACATGGTTAACTAAGATGGTGAGCATGGTAAACATTATAAGCATCAACACGTTAGCATTATCATTGTGAGCATGTTAGTATATTGACGTTGGCATTTAGCTTAAAGCACCACTGTGCCTTGGTACAGTCTCATAGAGCTGCTAGCAGAGCTCTAGACTCTCAGTTCTGGTTACATTTATTGACTAAAAGCAGGTAAAGACATGATTGGTGGCTAACATTTTTTCAGTGTTTCTAACTCTCTCCTTCAATTTTTGCTGCTTCTTTTCTTTCAAATAACATGAAAAGGCCAAAAATGACTGCGCAAAAAATCTTAAATAAGACGTAATTAGGTTAAGGGGAAATATGGGCAATGTAGGTGACTATAGCACTAAGGTGTGAGGACTGACTCTGAGATGTCAAAACTACTGCTGAACCTTCTGGCGTGTCCTGGGCCTAATTCCTTTTACAGTATCTTTAATGGGAAATACCCTCTTATTAATATTAATAAACCTGCACACTGAAACTAAACCATATAACATTTACATTACACGGTTAGTGAATGGTACTGCCTGCCTGATGATCCCTATGGTAGCTGTTTATGATTAGCTCATCATCCTAAATTGGGTGTCTGTATGGATGATTGGCCTGGATGATGGCTCAAGAAATTATAAGCTGCTATGTCGAGTAGATTCTCTTGATGGTTCAAACACCAGCCTGCCATGCCTCTTGCTGTCCTTATAATGTTTTCACTCTTTTTTGACAGTTGCTTTTCTTATTTAGCCTAGCTGTCCCCTCCCTCCTTTGCTTATTACCTATGTATGCTGTCCTCTTAAATCCAACAATGTGTTGCCACATTCAGCTTCCAGTTTGACAGACTTATCTAGCCTCAGGGCAGACAAGCTTAACTGATGTAGTAGGTGGAGGATAGTGTTTTACTTGGTAATGGCATTTCATATGAAAACACTATAAGTCCAGTTTCAGGGAGTGGTCAAGACATATTCCAACTTTAACTGAGGGAAACACAGAAGTATCACTATGGGAGCAAACTCTTGAAGGGATCTACTAAGTGGATCATGTTCGGGCTCACTTGGATCACATACAACAATGGCTGGACTGTGGATATTCAACACAGTCAAATCCCATGGTACCTGTCATGTTGTAGAAATCTGACAAATTCTTAAGAAACCATTCTTGGTTGTAAACAGACTCAAAAACATTCTAAAAAGTAAGTACATGTGTTTGTATAGACAATGTCAGCAATACCCAGACTGTAATAAACATTCTAAAAATAGCCAAAATCTTATGCAACAGTAATTCATATGCAACAGTGTGAATTTTTAACCCATTTTAAGTATGCATTGAAATTAAATGCTAGTTTATATGCGTGTGACCTTTACCTGTACATTCCTTTACTAATAAGCAAAGCATTATTGAACTGCAAGATTTCTGACGTTTGACATCACGTTCTCCACGAGGGACAGTAGTGGACACATCAGGCCTGTTCTTACTCCAGCATTTGTTAGGGTTCACTGTGTTAATTCCAGCCTCATGAAATGTGATATAAGATATGTCTGCCATTTGGATAATTACAGGCTTTATCAGACGTCAGGGGAGTGGAGTGGTTGTGTGCCAGGGACTGTGCAAAAGAGAGAGGAACACAGGTTTGTGTAAATCCTTCGTCAGACTACTAACATTAAATAGACTACATGGACAGAAAGCTTTTGTGCTGGTGATGAAGCCAGGGGGATGCAGAGAGAGTCAGACCTCCCTGCTGATATCTGAAGCTTGTGTTTTATATTTTGCTAATTTGGCATTTTTTATGTGAAAAAAGCCCCATACTAGTATTTATACATTATATTGTGAACAGTCTGCTTTAGAAATGATGGTGAATCTCACTACACACGAAGTGTCTGAAAGGAGAACTGCAATGCAAAAGCAGTCATCAATAAAAAAAAAGGATTCTCCACTAATAAATGGTTTGATCAGTCTGATATCTGTATGCAACCACAAGAGGGCAACATAATGATATTCACTCACTATCTCCACTGCTTAGAAATTGGATATTTTACTAAATGAAGCAGCATAAATTACCAGCATACAGGTGCTGAGATTAGGGGCTGAGTAAACGCTTTTGGCATATCTGGGTTGATTCAGTATTCGTGCTGAGAAAAATGAGATTTCAACAGACAAGAAGACATCTCGTTTCACCCCATACAGAATCAGTACATGATGAAATCTGATTAAAGAGGCTCCTTAAGGAAGCACGACAGTCACAGATATGGTCTTGTATGGTATACATATGAGAGTGAAACACTGCTTATCCCCTACACCAATGTTTACCAGGGAAACCTTTCATGATGTTTACATTTCATGTAAATATGGAGTGTTTGAATATTCAGTATGCCACAAATTTCATTCCAGAGCATAAACAAAAAAAAAACTGGATAAATTACATTCAAATTGAGGATAGCCTTGTCATGTTATTACACAGATCCTGTTAGTTGTAAAGCCTTCTGAAAACAAATTTGCTGGACAGCAAAGAAAACACCACTCTGCCTCTTATATAAAAACTCTGATAATCAACCCATTGCCTAGCAACAGAGGGTTCCATAGCAACTGTGCAGCATTTTCCCTACAGTGTTGCAAGAGAAGCATGATGATTTATCCAGTGGAGTCTGTGTTTGCTTTTGTTTTCAATGGCTACCACTCTCATGAAACCCTTTCCTCAAGAAATGAACAAATAAAACAATATGTTATATTGCGCCAATTTCCTCCCTTGCATTTAATACAGTGGCCTCATCAATTATTTCCATCTCGAAAGAGAGCAGCCAAAACAATTGCAGAAAAGCCACCTTTTCCTTATACAACCAGAAGATATCTTTGATAGACATCGATTGTGACCAAATACAGCAGATGTACAAAGTAACAATTACACCTTAAAATTCAATTATTGAACACAGCGTTCACTTGCATACTGAATTCAGCTGCACTATTGTACTGGAATTCATCTCATTGTGTCCATCCTGTACATTGGCAAATGGTTTTTGCTAGTGTGATCAGGTTAGAAAAACACATCTACCCTTGGCTGTGATGAAGAAATCACTAATTATGTGGAAACTCAATGATTTTGAGTCCTATGTTTTCAATTAAACACAGTATACTTATAGATCAATACAATATATCAAAAGAAATGAAAAATAATAAAATGTGCTTAACTAAGCTGCCTGTGAGGGGGGAAAAAAACTATTTTTGAGTTTTTGTTAGTTAAGTCAGAGACCACAACAAACACATGATGTTAAATCTAAAAAGAAATCATTACGATAAAATACAGTGTAACATCTGTTATAATATTCCTAATAAATTATTCCAATTTAGCCCTTAATGAATAAGAAAAGTCTGAGATCTAACAACCATCGTGTGTGTCTTGTCACCTAAGCACATATTGAACACTTACTAAATACCTACACAGCATACACTAAAAGATGTTGGACAAATGCAGTTTGAGTATATGGCATCTAAAGGCTGGTTACATACTTAAACATGTGAATAAATAATAACATCTGACTAAAAACCTGTCATATCATGCTTGTTAACGAGGTGGAGATATTAACACCAGGGAGAATGCATACATCATGTACATTGAGAGGGAGGTAGTTCTACAGTTGCGATACATAGACCACAAGTTTGTGAATGTAGATTGTCTTTATGAATGAAGCTATTTAGGTCACCACAGGGAACTGCTGTAGATGTCTGTGCTGGCCGAATCTATTCATACTGCACCCTCAAGACCTTAAATATCCCCACAAGCTCACAAACTGAGGATACTTGAGTGTGTGGTGCTCTATTCACAATTCAGAAATCATCAAAAACAATTAGATATCAACTTCACCTCTAAAAAGCAGTGTTTTATTTGCAGGTTCAGCAATAACAGATAGTTAGATAGATAAATCATATAAGAACTTTTTTTTATTGCCATAGATGAACAGTTTTTAAATAAATATTATTCAATTTTCTATACATGCTCTTGTTCAGCTGGAGCCTCTCTCAGCATGCATTAGGATGTAAAGAGTACACTCTGGACAGTTCACCAGTGTATCACAGGGCTAACACACATATAGACTGACAAACACATTCACACCTACGGGCAATTTAGAGTTTCCAGTTGACCTAACCTGCATGTCTTTGGACTGTGTGAGGAAACTGGAGCACCCGGAGGAAAACCACGCTGACATGGAGCGAACATGTAAACTCTACACAAAAAGATCACACCACATTTGAACAGACTGGCAGATTTGAAGCCAGGACTTACCAACAAAAACATTTCTTCAGGCAAATATATCGAGGCCTACCACAAAATGTCTGTGTAATTGCCTCTCCTCCAATGTGGCCACCTGTAACCATTAGTAACCACTTTCAAAAGAATGAAGAAATGCTTGTTTTCTGCATTGCGGTTAAGGAGGTAAAACACTGGAAAAGTAGGATATCACTGCTCCAATGCCTGTTTTTTTTTCTTTTTACAATATGCAGCTTTACTGTAATATATCAATTTATTACTGTTGTTTGTATATTTTTCATATATGGACATTCAACAACCATTGTTTTCTACATAGCCAGTGTTGTCCCTTTCACCACATATACTGTAGAGTAATAAAGCATTTCAAACATTCTGTTAAAAGTCTTAAATTTTCACTGAGGTCCAGATTCTTTGCATGTCAAAATGGGAGACTTTGTGCATGAACTAGGTCAAGGCTTTTTGTGCTTTTAACTTGAGATATATATAATTTGATCATCTATTGTAGAGTACAAAAACATAAAAAATGATAAATCAAAAAAATTGGATTTGACTGTATAATTACTAAGTCCAGACAGCAGAGTTTTAACTGTGGTATATAAAGCCTGTGAGTTAACTTAAACGTGCTTGTATTGTGGGTTGCACACAGAACAGCATTACCCTGCATTAAGACCTTTGTTTGACTGATGATAATGATGAGGGGATGTACACAAAGATGGCAAAGATGGTGATAACCAGGCTGAGTTGAAAGGCACACAAGGGGAGAAGATTAGGTTCTGACTAGTCTGACAAAACATACTTAAAAAAAGGAAGAAAATGCACTGTTATGTGTGTCTTACGCCGTCGAGGAGCAAAAGGAGACAAAATTATTAAGTCTGCAGTTACAAGGTTAATGCTGGAAATGGTAAACTAGATATTTCAGCACAAAGGTACCCACATTGACTTGATCTAAGCAGAGGCCTATTACAGGAACAGCAACAGGAAATCTACTGACTTGATAGTCCGTGGATGATGACCTCCTGAGCCACAGACTCTCTCTCCCAAATCTTTCACAAGTCTTGGTCCCACCTTGAACAAGTGCTCATATTTTATGTACTCTCCTCATTCAAATAACAATCATCGCACTGGACATGTCAGTGACATCCAACTCTAACTAGACTATCTCATTAGAATAATAATAATTTTTAGACAATGGGGTTCTGATTGTCTTTAACACTCACTTACTGACCGTGTATGTCAACTTGCAATAAAATGATTTGACAACTGTATGTTCAGCAGGTCACATGCATGTTACAGTGAATATATGTTTTTATTATGATTATTATACCTGGCAACTTTTACTATTTTCCAGTACATAATATTGCTCTTCAGTATCTTGTAATTTCTTTTTACATGCACTCAAATCTCCCTTTAAAATGAAATCTCAATCTTAATGGGACTTTCTTTATTACAGTCATGTTATGTGACATCAATCAATATTGTCAGGGGATATTTAGCTGTAAAACTGCTCGCTCAGACACTACTGAACAGCTACAGCTATGCACAGTATATTCAGTACACTGCTACAGCAACTACGGATAAAGAAACAGCATAGTAAGATAAGTGATAGCTGGTGAATAAAGGGAAATCATTAAAGCAGCTCAGGCGCAAGGAGTGAAAAAGGACAGAAGAGGAGGCAAAAGAAAATGATGAGGTAAAACAGGAGAGCAGAGGCAGTACATCACAGGAAGTCAGAGAGACAGAGGATAAGTAAAGGTGGCCTCATCTTATCGTCCTATCCTGTCACAGCCTGGACCTGATATATGAAACCTACTTAGATTCTACACTAAAAAGCTACATAATATGAACAATGCTTTCTACTTACATATACAGATTTTGTCAGTGAATTATGAAACACTGCACATATTACCAGTGGACTCTCCAGCTCATAAATCACAATCCCATGAGGAACATTATTAATATACTTACTTGAGTAATGTATTCATACAATAAAATATTGATGTAAGTAAATATAATTGTAATGTTTGAGATGCTGAATGATCCATTTTGTGGAAAGTAAAACAGAAATACATGTCCATTCTCGTACATATCGGTCAACCGTAAGATAACACTAAAACGCAGTATGCCTTAAAATGATGCTTCATACCACTGAAAGATGAGCAGAGTTGAATTTGACGGCTGAGTATTGTACAGAGGACAGAATGTGCACAAGGAAAGTTGTGAGTCATGATTTGTTCATGTTCTGTTTTAAACTAAAATTTAAAAAGAAAAGTAATAAAGACTGTTGAAATTGAAATTTCTTTACCCGTTGTAAATACAAACTGAAAGAAATGAAGTGTGTCCGTGTACAGTAGGGTACTTGAGGACAAATTGTGCCCACTGCAGGATTTATCCCGAAGCCATCAGGAAACTTATTGGCTAAAGAAGTGTATAATTCATTTAATAGCCCTTTGTGGTCCAACTTATATTTTATTTACTCGGCCTAATTTATTCAGCAAGTCACACACTGACACTCCTAATCAATGCCATTATTTCCATGTGGGACATGGGAAAAGTAAAGATTTTCAGGTAAATCCATTTTCCTCTGCAGGGACAGTTGTCTTGTTGTTTTGTTCAACAGATGCCATGTCTCAAAGCTAATCTCCTCAGTAACCTTACATGTATAGTAAATCCCAGTTACTTCAGTGGCTTGCTGAAGTCCTGCCGAAGCTGCCTGCCTAATTATATTAATGTGTGGTAATTATGTGTAGATCCTCCTCAATGATCACAGCTAATATGTCTCAAGAGAGTAAGAATCATGAATTAGTTCTTTATTAATATATTAATTTGTGACCGTTACACTAACTCTGGTGCGCATGCAAGGGAGTAGGGGAACGTGTTGTTGGATGCCATTTGGACAACTGCGTTCATAAATGACAGATTCTTTTCTAGTTTTTTGTTCAAGTTGTTACGACAGTAAGAGCGACCTAAAAATGTTATAAAAAATGAAGACAACCATTGAACCTAAAAAGAAAGAAGGCAAATTATATTCATGGATTTAAAAAATTGTAATGTGCCACTATAAAACACACTATACACCATAAAATTTGATATTTGGTGTTGCTCTAACATAAAACATACCTTTGTGTTATGGCAAGCAAATTTCATCTAGTCTAGAAACTCAGTCTAGATACATGCCATTTAAAATCACACTAATGAAAATAATGTGACATTGTCTGAGTAGTGCAGAATATAAATGAGGTGGGATACCTCTATATGAGAGTTATGAGAAACTTATTACTTATTTTTTTAACCCATGTGAATCTCACTACTTAGTACTCTTTGCTTCTCCTGTACTGCCATCTAGAGTTTAGAGTTCATTTATTTGCACATAAAATGAAGATACATAAAAAGACCAGACAAAGTCACTTTGCGCAGTGGAGATAAAAAAAGAAACTTGGAAAAACATCCCACCTCAAACGAAACCAAGAAAAAAAAATGTGACAAACAAAAGTCAACAGAGCTGGATAACAGACACTAAATGACAAACTCAAAAACAAGGAAAAAATAGCATATCAAAAACAAGCCGCATAAATGTAAAGTTAGGAAAACAAAATAAACTTGCACAGACCAAATGAAAAAACTGGAATCAAAAGGAAAAGTGACAGTGTGGTCTAGTGAGTGTGTGTGTGTGTGTTCAAAGACTCAAAGGAAGAGGAGACAGAGAGAAACAGAGAGGCTGTGTCGTGCTACTAGAGGAAAACTTCAGTCAGTTTGGCTCATCAGTTGAAACGTATGTCTATATTTGAACTGTAGGTGCATGCGACCTTATAGGCAAAATGGATGTATCCGTTCCAGATGGTAATGGAGACCAGCCAGAATAAATTATAAACTAAATGAGCACTTTGCATGTAGTAATTGAAGGTAGTCCAGTAGATATTTGAATTTACTGTATAAATAGCACTATATGCATACAGCAGTTATGTTGTGAAAAGGAGAATATCTGACCATTTGAAGATCATCTGGAGGTCATTTCACTATGAACCACATCAGCAGAAAAACAGCCTGTCAGACTGACCCAAAAAGATATACTCAAGTCATTTCTAAATGTTTGCATAGCGATCTTTGATTGAAACGGATGACTCCATTAGAGAAGCCTGAGTATAGATGCAATGTCAAAGCCACAATGTATCCAGCTAACAAAAACATCTTAAATAATGGATCATTTTTTGAAAGCATGCACTTAAAAAACATTGCCAACAAACAGCCAGCAACACAAGTTCTTTACTTGATGATGACAAAGCTCCTTTGAGCTTCATGCTTGCTCTAAGTTAATGTGCATGATTTTAACATAGGTGTGATTGTAGGGTAGTTAAGAGGAAAAAATCTTATACCACCAATGTGCATTATGTTGCAAGTCAAGGAGCTATGCAAAGTCAACATCACCAGCCTCAAAATTATTTCAGTACATTAACATCAAAATGTCTGTAAATGTCAAAACTAAAGGACTACAGTTTGGCTAAAGTTTGGCAACTGCTTGCACTTGAACATCAATGTACTGCATTTCCTCCATTGACACTGAACGTTACCACTGTACATATATCGTTGATGCAGTGCATATAAGCGATAATACACATAACGGTGTCATGGTTATTTTCTATATATAGGACACATCAGAGTGTATTATAATGCTTATGGTCTGCACAGCACAGAGTACTGTTGTTACGGTTACCTGCAGTTTATTTAACATTGTGGTCTGTGTTTAATATGTTGATTGAAACTACTGTTAGGTTGAGGTGTCCTGTTATACAGTTTTCATGGATAACTTTATAAAAAATAAAAATTTTCCATGTCCTCAAATTAATATAATTTGTAGGAGACAGTGGGCTCAATTATCAAAGCAATTAGCAAACAAAAATTTACTGTATATTTCAGACATGACACTGTATATGGATCTACAAACTACAGTTCATCTTTTCCAAATGTTGCTAAATGTCTTTGTGCTGACCCATCACACACATGAGAACACAATGCAATTTATTTCCACCATGGTGTAAAATCCTAGAACAGTAGAGAAATAGATACTAGCACAGTCGTAGACATGACCAAACACTGGAAAGGATGCACCAACATAGTCCAATTATTAAGATCTCTGACCTTAAGCATATTAGTGCAGTATAAGCCTACCATAAAATCTAGCCTTATATATTTTTATATATATTTTGCCTTATATTGTTGACTTCAACATCTACACTCCTATCTGTTTTTCTTTTCTCCATCTCTGCATGATGCACACATCATTTTTATGTGGAAACCCATGTTATATGGCTGGCTGTTGAAGTTCAATAATGAGATGGACTTTTAAGCGTGCTTCCTGGTAGTGAGGCTGACAGCATCTATCTCCAGATGCTGTAAAATGACATTTCATTCCTTGTTTATCTATGTGAAACAATTGGATAGCTGCATCTTGCCCTTGGCCAGCCTATCCCGGACCTGTCAAGGGCACACCTCCCATCAATCACAGCGGGTTCAAAAAGTGCGTCACTGGGGACCTTAAGAGGAGAGTCGAAAAAGGGGAGGGAAAAAATGCCCTGCATGCAGAATGCCTCACCAATGTCTGACCTAGGGTTTTTGTACTTTGCAGTCCACTGCGATACATTCTGGTGCAATTCTATCAGCATTTTTCTCCTTCATTTCAAAGTTGCTGAAAACAACACTTTGAATGGGAAGATGAAGTATGTCCTTTCTCCTGCATGCTATCTCTCACCACCCTTGCCCCCCTCCGCCTGCCTACATACACACCTCATTTAATTCAAATAGAAAATCTAAGTGAAGGGAAAAGGGAAAAGCGCCCAGCTTGAGCATTTTTCCTGTGTTTCCTCTGTAATAAATCACTGGGCGTTCTCTCTTCATCGGGATAGATATCACTTGTACATGCCCCAACATCCATCCTGGGATTCTGACAACACACTCCTGTTTTGCGCTGAATAGGCATTACATTGAGACTGAATTACGATGGCCTGTGCTATCAGCCCATATGCAAAACAGCCCACCATTTGACATGTGGCAGCACACAGACGAAGAGGTTGTCCTCAGTATTGAAAAAGTGTCGACTGGTCTTGAAAGAACTGCTGCTATATATCATTTAATAGCCGCAGGTTGCAACTGATGTCCTGCACACATCAATCAGGTAACAGAATCATGCAGGAAGTGATTTCTGTAAATAGCTGCACAGATATGTGAACAGCATTTAGCCTGTTATCTTGTAGGCAGACTCAAAGGATAGCCTAGATCAATTACACTTGCATTACATACAGTAGTGCATTGGAAACTGAATATAAAGTGCTGCAGCTCCTGCTTTTACTCACATGTGTTCGGGCCCTCCCTTTCATATTCGGTCAATTAAGTGTCTATTCTACTCACCAGTCTCACTGCAACTGATCTGCAGTTTCATGGCTACATTTACTGCTTTTCCATTACAAACAAGATCAAGCTGCAGCTGGGACTCATTTGGGTCAATGGGAAATGAGATCAGAAAAACCCAGGCTGCGTACGGCAGACAGGGACAGGTGACCATACTTTGATGACATGGCTGCAGGCTGAACTGGCACTGAGCTGCATCAGACTGGTAAAACAAATGCCACCCATAGCCAGAGATCAGGTGCTTACAGTTATGGCAACAAGCTGCCTTACAGAGAGAGTCTGGCTCTCACGTTCCTGTGGTCCTGGCACCTATTGATGCCTTTTAATGTTCTAGATCGTTAAACTGCAAAATGTACGCTAATGTTCCTTTGGTTGGAACCATTAAAGACTTCTGTCAAATTCCTTTACAGTACATTGTGATAAATACCCAGTCGAGCCCTAACTGAGTCCTGAAAAACAGCTGTCCTGCTGTGGAGAAACATGAAAACAACATTATGTGCGGCTATGGGAGCAAGACAATTTACTGTATATTAGAGTATACATATAATTTAATATTTAGTGTACATGTAGGTATGCAGAACCAAACCATGGGCCACTGAAATACAAAATTTATATATATATATATATATATATATACCAGGTTTTTCTTTTCCTTTCCAGAAGCAAAATAGACTGCACACTAAATTAACTTTCCTGGTGGTAAATGTCTTTTTGTTTCTTTATTCCATCACTAATCCAATAGCTCAGCAAGATTTGTAAAGCTAGTGTTTCAAATCCATTTTTAAAGCCGTAATTTGTAGTGTTGTTGGATCATTAGGTTTTTCCATCCATGTCTTGTGCCTTTTAGATTTCGGATGAAGCACCTCTATAAGAGCCAGGTTACATACATGCATGTGTTCGGTAGTATGTGATGTGACGTTAAAGGGAGTTTTGGTTGGCAATTTTAAGGCAGCACCAATCAGCAACTACTGTTTCATAGTTAAATGCTGAGTGCCTTAAGATGCTGTTCCTCTAATGACTCGCAAACACCGGCTCCTAGACAACTCCAACTGTATGGAAGTAAATTGAAAATTTCCCACTATTTTTCTGGTAACGCAGAGTTAAGATGTTTTTTTCCAGATGCAGTTAAGGTCTCAGTTACTTTTACTTCTTCTAGTGTATCTGCTTTCTGGTGGCAACTTTAAAATCATTGTTCCAATAAAAGAAGGATATGTTTGGGGACACTTGACCCTTTGCCCAAATTTGTATTTTCTGGCTGCTGGTGGTCCAACTCCAGGCTTCAGGAAGTCTCTTCGGAGAGTTATGGGTGATATCACCGGCACTGCATCCATGTTTTTATATAATGTGGGATGTTGTTGTAGCAGTAGATACGGCAGCAGTCAAATATAGTTTAATTCACTATGTTACACTGTAAAGTTTAAGATTAAGTAATATGTACTGTATATTGGTATACAAATTACTTTTTATATGTACAAGTTAACCTGCATATATACAAGTTGCATATACAGTATAATGTATTGTATATAGGTAGACAATATATTGTTTATAGCATCTAAAATTTGAATAGTGATGGTGCTGCATCAATAAGTTTACATACAGTTCCAGAAGAGTTTAGAAAATATTAGTGTAACTTGGAAGAAAATAGCTAGTTAAAAGCACTGAGGACACTTTTACCAATTTAAATATGCAAAACTCATGTCTATGTCTGATGTCTTGACCTACAATAAGTAGTACGTAGGACTTTGTGGACACATTGAATGTTTACATGAGACTTCTCAACCAAAAATGTTTTATATTATAGAGCTCATAAACATCGTGAAACAGAAAATGCTCCCACAACCCCAGAGAAACCCCTGAGGACTCTTACAGTCACCTCTTTCATCTTTTGTTTTATTCGCAGTGGACCTATACATTGCTGTGACATTACAGTCCTTGGCCAGGGCGTATTCTTTTCTGTCCTTTCTGCCTAAAAAGGTACCGACATCTTGTACAGAAACCTTTTCTGTACTGCATCACCAAACGCATATCTAAAGCACTTTATTTGAAGTTATCAAAAATAATCACAGGACAGATTATTACTTGCAATTTTGAGGAGTCACATGGAGTTCTAAAATCTGAAGTGCCATCCACACCAACAGAGAACATGTATCACTGGTTATTATACCAGATGAAGAAAAAATAAGGGTGAGTAGCCTAGGAAAGCATGACAGCACTGTATTTGTGCTAATAATATAAATTATTTTCTATGTTCAGTATTGGGAAGAGAGACAATGTAAATGCTGACATAATCAGCTACCCCTGCAAAGAAGCTGAACGTATGAAAAGTATGAAACAGCCCAATACACTAGATACTGTACACTACAACTTTTAGAGCATTATATTTATACTGTTATGATGTTGGATGTCTATCTTAAATGTGGTCAGAGTTCTGAAACTTGAAGTGAATGTATGTAAAAATGCTCCCTGAAAGTCAAAAGCTCAGTCTGCTCTGAATGCTTTGTTTGCAAAGTTCCCTCTAGTTCCTTCTCGTGATGGCGTCATATTGTTCACGCATGCCCACAAACGGACATTTGTTCCATAGCCTTTGTTGCTAAGGTTGTTTCATGTGTTGTTCACATTGACCACTTGCATAATTTGGATCAGATTTTGGCTCAGACATGTTCAGATTTGTATGAGAGGTTGACATTTGGAGTAAAGAACGGGAAAAATAATTGAAATGCTACTACCACCGTTTGTTTGCATAGCATCTGGAGCCAGAGGAAGTTTGCTGTGGGGCAGCTTCTGGAATCAGAACAGAGTGGGCTCATCGGGAGGAAGCCTAAAAGAGACAAGAGCTAAAACAGCCTGTTTCAGACAGAGGCTGAACTGAGGGGCTGCATAAAGAGTTAGTATAAGATAAATAAGTTGTTTTTTGAACTGTAAATCATGCAAATATATTCCAGTAGAGGCCCAGTATAAACATATAGGCCTAGAAATGTGCATGATACGTCTCCTTCAAGAAAGATGCCAGCAGTTTCAGTTTCAGAGAAAATCTCTATGTGGAAAAACTTGAACGACAAATTATATGGCAACAGCATCATCCAACCAGTCACAACTAGACTGAAAATGTGGAAACTACACTGAGTGTATGCAGAAGTGCTCAAACTTCCTCACAGTCCAAGTTAAATTAACTTTACTGTTGACTGTTGAGTTGCAGTTTATGAGTCAACACTGGATAACTGAGTCAGTTGACACCAAACAGATCTAGTTAGTTAGATTGTCATTAAAAACCTATTCTACCAGCAAGTTTTTTCCAGCTTTCCAATATGATGAAGAGAAAAAGACAAATGTGGACTTTAATCAGTTAAAGAGCTTCAATCCCATTGCTGAGTGATCATCGCCTTTAAAGTAGAGCAGCTTCAGTGCTCCTTGCCAAGTCTGTGGAACTCTATTGGAGGAATGAACACCATTCCTCCACAAGATATTCCCTCATTTATATATACAACCTTTATTTAATCAGTAAATCTCATTGAGATCAAGATCTCAACCAGAGTACAGCAGATAGAAAGACGCAACAACCACAGCCATAACAAAAGGACATATAGCATCAGAGACAATCACTAAATACATTTGAAGATGAAAGTTTATATTATATATTATAATATATTATATCTGTCTTATGGAAGATGGTGGTGGAGAGAATTGTCTTACACATTTGTCCAAAATCTTCAATAGTTGTTCAACTAGGTTGAGATTTGGTGACTGTAAAGGCCCTAGCATTTTATTCACATCATTTTCAAACCATTTAGTGAACCCCAGTACACGGAAGCATCTGCATTATATATGTTTCTCTACTCTTTTATTAAGGTTTTTCCTTTTGTCCTTTTTTAATTTGTCCCCTGTATATATATGTCCCCTGTATATATATATATATATATATATATATATACACATACACACATATATGTATGTATATAATTAATTAAATTACAATTAGCTAGTATGCTGAAGCTAGTCTACATTGGGTTAGTCATTTAAAAATACACTATCTCTATGACTACAAGCTCATCCCAAAGTCACCATTTCTGTGACTTTTCATTTCAAGTGCTTGCTCAGAATACCCCCTGGACATTTGTCGACTATATTTAGTGAGGGTGGGGGGTTTCAACTTCACTGCACTGTATGCTCTTCATGATAAGCGCTTGTGTTTTAACATATACAGTATTTTGCCATTCTATGCATTCTATGTACAGTCTACTTTTCAAAAAAAGAAATTAAAAAAAAAATCCTATCATAGCACATTTAACTATGAATATATCAATAAAATCTTGTGATTTCGATTAGTGTGGATAAATAAGATTTGAACAGATCCTATTCTTTGTGGTCCAGGGACGTCATGCACTTTTAGGGCTCAGCAGGAAGAATGGCATGTTCACAGCATGATATGTCACCCTTCATGCTTTGTTAATGGTGGAAGCTGAGATCATAAAACCCATTCCTGTGATGATGACAGCTTGATTTGAAATATGTCCTCCAGAAGGACAAATGTGTGAACGAGGTGAGAGCTAAGCATGGGTACTCGTCCTCATTTCTCCGCACTGACTGGACGTCATGTTTGGGTTTTTTTATTTTTCTTGTTCAGTATGAGATCAATACAGTGAATTTCTCTCACTCGAATCCTGGGCAAGTCTGCACACTGGTGTTTAGGGCTGAATGATTTTGAAAAAATATCTAATTGTGGTCATTTTGACTGATATTGCAATTGCAATATGATTTGAGATATTAGAGGGAATGATCATTTTTACATCATAATTCTCATTTTCATTGAAAAACATATGAAAATGATCATGGTGTGATTTTTGCAAGGATTTTGCAGCGTGACAATATTTAATTTAACATGGTATTTTGACACACATTTCGCCTTTAACAAATATTGCGCCTCCTGTGATTTTGATAAAATTTCAATGAATTGTTCAGCCCTACTGGTGACCCATTATTCCACGTTTCTAGTTCCCATGTGCACATCAGTAATGGCTACAGAAGCAGTGTCGAATCACCCCACCCTTCATCCTGACCAACAACTAGATCACATGCAGAAACAGATAAAGACATGCATGTGACCACACCGCGTGGCCATCCAAAGCATGTCTGTCTTTACCACCATCTAAAATAAACAGCTATAAAACATTAATTTTCTCGTTGTTGTTGTTATTTATCTAAAAAAAATATATAAATATATTAATTCATCTACTAGAAGGTAATACCATATTTGTAAATGTATTGAGAGAATGATTAATAATTAAATGGGCCTCTTATGAAACTGATTTAGCTAGGTCATGTATTTCATTACTCTACTTTATAAATTTATTCAGATACATTTTATGGGTCATCACTTTTATGAAAACCACTTCATCATACAGCATAACATCCTACCGTGCTAACACGTGTTGAGGCCATGTGTCAGAGACACCATGCCATTTGTTTCAAGGGGTTTGTAGGTACCAAGGTGGGCTGTGTCATCCGGGATAGGCAGTATTTGCAATCGTAATTTTATTGTAGTGGTGGACAACTCGACAGAGAAATAATCATTTGATGTGGAGACATGCAAGGTCTCAAGCACTCTTGAATGCCTACGTGTGTCTGTGAATATGAGCGCATGCATGCAGGGCTGTGCGACTGATAGATGGAATACAAAAAAGTGATGTGAGATGGATGGAGGAATGCAGAAAATATGAACAAACAGAATTTTCTGCAGAAAATTAAATGTGTTTGCTTGAACCAAGAACATGGTTGCAGTGAAATTTTGTACAGATACACAACGAGTATCTCAATTGCAATCAATTTGTGATTTACTGTGAATAATCATGTATTTGTTTGCATACATTGTGGTATACAGTGCATATTACCAAACTCGTGAGGTTAATGTGAGTTCTAATAATTCTCGGCTTCTTTCTTAATGTGTAGCAAAAAGATCAATTTAAGTATATGTACATGTAAATAATGAGAAACCTGAATAATTAAATTGCTTACCAGAAAAAAATACAAAATCAAATGATAAGGCCGTTGTTATTTTAACTTTTTATTATTATCACCAATTCAAAGGAAAAGAACCAATTCATCCCACTATGCCACTGTACTATAGAATTTCTTGGAAATCCACATCCGTGGCCAACCTTCTGCCACGGAGAGCTGACAGTCTGATTACCTCAGCAGGTGATTCAACATTGAGTTCTTCCCTTCTTGAGTGGAGTACTAATCAGTGGGAGGATTCTTTGGTGGGTTGGAAAACCTGCAGACTGTTGGCTCTCCACGGCATGTTTGGCCACTTCTGCACTTGGCGCCTGCACCTGAACAAATCCTTGTGCCTTTCAATGTTGGCCTCATGTCCATTTGTTTTTCTTTTGGGGCTGATACAATGGGTGACAGCCACCGGTCCAATGTGCAAATGCTCTAACTTCTCCTATATTTTTCTCTTCATGGCATAAGGTGCAAGCTGAGTTTGTAAAGGCACAGAGTTGCCTCTGGATTGACGTGCAGCCTCACTTTAGATGGTGGATTACATGTCCTTATTTTGTCCATTAATTTCCTCATTGACTGATAATGATGCCCCAACAGTCTCAAATATAACAACTCTCAACATTTATATTGATCTGTGTCCCCTCTGAATACTTCTAGCATTGTTTGCAGTCATCTTCAGGTCACAGAGAAATCTCAAGTGTTTCTTAAAAGTCAGAGAAGGGGGCTCTCCCAACAGAAGGCACTGTATGCTATCATCATTAAAACTACATGGACAGTCTGTTATGGAGCCTATCATCAAATGCAATACAAAAGTCAGAGTGCTCAAAAAGTTGCTGCAACTCCCCCGCAATAGACTACAAACTGCCCTTAGGTCCTAGAAGTCTGTGAACTTCTGGAAAATTCTGAAAATCAGGGGCCACATGCATAAAATTCTGTAGATTCATGACTAAAACTGTGTGTATGCACAAAGCCAGAAATATGCATTCTTTCTGTCAGATTTATAAAGCCGTGCGTACACATGGTTCTGTTTTATAAATCTCAGTCATTGTGGATCTGGGTGCACATGCACAAGCCTTATTTCCACTCCCACAATTATCCATAAATGGATGAAGACGCACCCTTAACCAGCCATTTTCATATCAATTCGCTGCCTGCTCCACCATTCTGTACACCTGTCAATGAAACAAACAGAAAATAAAAAGTGCCATTTCACCGATTGTGTTACACAGCGAGGTTCTCCAACAGCTGAACAGCTGTCATTATGCGCGACCATTACACACGGCTGTGCAGCTCTTTATTGCATCCATATCATTAATTCATCACATGGACCGTAATCCATTGTCGGCAGTGATATCTCAGAAATTAAATCAATGATTAGTTTGTAGCTCTCATATCTAAACTGATTTTACAAGGTGACAAAACTAATGATAAAATAAAAAGAATATTAACAGCAAAATAAAATGTTGACTCCTATGTAAGTTAAAATAAGGATAAAATTAATCACACAAAAGTCCCTATCTCTCAGTCTCTCCTAAACACTCCACAAGTTTCTCTCCACAAGTTCACTGACACTCCCAAACTAGGCCATTGTGCAATGTAGCCTATTATCCCATTCATCCTCACACCCTGTAACACATCCACTTGAATCATCTGCCTAACCAGCTAACACACCATCAACTTGATCAAACTACTTAAAACTGCACACACTTTTCTGTGCTTTTGAACCAGCTTTACTGAGACTAACCCCACATCAAATTTTCCATCTAAAGCCATGTCAAATTTGTAATTCATACTTCCTAAACAGTGTTTGCCCATCTGCTAAAGCTAGGAATTGGGTTTTTATTTTACTAGCCTACAAAAGCCATCGATGAGTGAAAATGTGTAATAAACAGAAACTGGAACTGAAATGTGTTTGGCCCTTATTTTGATAGGATTAAATAGGGATGGATAAAACAAATCGATACTGAGGTAGCAGGCATGCAGGTACTGGGGACAGACACTGCTGAGATGCCACTGGCCACTTTCCAAACATTAAACATGTTCAATGCAGATAAGACCTGACATAAGGTGTATTCAGGTAAATGTGACTTGAGTCCCAGCTGAAAGCTACTTGAGCACATTTTGAATTGATATCTGCCCTAAACAGTGACCAACACATGTTCACAAAATGATCTAGTGTTGATGCCAAAGCGTAATCCAAACCCTGGTGTCCTTTCTCCTGTCACTGCACAACATTCATTTAAGGAACCGAGTTAAGTAGTAGTAACACTATGCATCAGTTTTAATTTTACACTCTGATATCCCAAATTACTCCCATGCAATGTAAGTAAAGAGAAACCTTGTGTACTAAAGAGGCTTAATCATTCAAACTGGGCAAACATATATAAAAATATGTTTTCTTAGCCAGGTCTGCGATGCTCTGGTTACTTGCTGAACCTAAAACAAAAAAAAGAAAGAAAGAGGTGCACCATTTGTGACTAATGCATTAGTCACAAAAACAATCGGTATGGTTTTTACACAATAACAATAAAAACTATAATTGCAATTGCACTGCAAAATCCTGAATAATGGGATAGCTGAGAAAGCAAGTGAAAAGAGGTTCTAAAGCCTGCCAATTGGGATTTATTGACCATGTTGGAACTTTGTTTCTTGAACTCCAGTTTGGCTCCCAGATCAATGGGGAGAAGAGGGCAGGGTCTGAATGGAGTGACTGCAAAGTGAGCTTTTCATCTGGATATTCTGGAGGTACTGTACAGCAAGCACACACTCCGTACAATCCTACGGCATCACTCTTGGCAACCTCTTTCTGAGTATTCAAACCGCAGCCTTTTTCCATCAATGTACACCTCTAAGCTAGTTTTTATTTCAATTCTTGGTTGTTTGTTAGGAGCCACAGTCAGAGTCCAGCATTGTGCCAAATGAAAACTCTTTGTTCAATCTCCAAGAGCTGAAGGTCGTCTGCAGTTGTGTCATGACAGAAGTAGCTGACTGATGTTGGAAATATCAAGACATGATGGACTACAGCTCCCTGGCCTGAGGGTAAAGCACAGCTACTCTCTGCCTGGGATACTCACTCTTTAAAACTTGCTCTACCTGCTCCAGTGCGTGCAGGCTGCTAGACAATAGCAGGCTATAACCAACAAACCTTTAAGCAAACACCAAAGTAGATATGTTTGTTGAAACCATCCTCAAGTCAAGGTAACTCTAAAATTGTTTAAACGTGCCAATAAAGAAGCATAATACAAAAAGAATTCAATCTAGTACCATAAATCAAAACAATTCCTCGTTCATTTCCTAACATTTAGTCTGAGAGGTCAAAATATGATTCCTTTTCTTCTTCTGTTGCAGATAAGAGGCGATTAATGCAAATTTGCCTTTCTTATACTCATAATTATTGCATTGTTTGATTGTTCTTTGTGGACAAGATAAGTGTTTTGAATTGTTGCTTGCATGTATACATTTTTATGTGTGATTTTATAGCAAAGTGAGGTATTTTTTTATATCTGCTGGCTGTTTTTTAGTCAACTAGATGTGAATCTGACCTCCCGCATTCTTTGACATTCTAACTGCTGTGTCAACAAAAATGTGCCTCAAAATTTGAGAGGTTCCCTGCAAAATTCAGTTGTTCCTTTGACTTTTAGAAATGGTGAGTTACAACACTGTTGCTGGTGAGGATGACGCGAAAGATGGAAAAACTGTCATTTAGATTAGTTGAAGTTGCTGCAGACTGAAGGCACTATTTGAAACACCGAACACACAGAGTTGGCATTCGGTAGCACCAACTAGCTACATTAATGGGGCAGAGTAACATGTGTTATAGAAACACTAACTAACTGTTGAGCTTCATATGCTTGTTTCAACAGTCAGAGACAAAGCAAATTCCTTTGCTGCTTAATCTCATTTTCTTCCACTGAATCTATGATAACAACTCTGGAATGGCAGCACTCCAAAACACAGAACGAAGACGCAACCTCAACTATAACATATTTTTACAATGGCTAACATCAGGCTAACATATTTTGGCACAAAAGCCTTCATCAGAGCATCTGTTTTTGGCAGAGCACCCAACCAGGGGAAAGGTTATATGAGGAGGCGCACCTGCTATATGTTTTCACTGCTTGCTTTCATTCTCATCAAGCGTGGCGTTGTTGCAGGACTGACAGGCTGCTGCCTGCAGCCTTTTTAAAAAAAGATACTGGTAAATAATGAGCACAATTTAGGTTTTACCCAATAAATATAATAATAAGCAGCCAAATTAGGTCTGCAGAATATAAATGCATGTACTGTTACATGTAGAATTATATTGAAACTAATTCAATATTCTAACCATATAAGCATTACAGAGAAAAAACAGCCAAACTGCCACAGTGAGTTAGGATATGTTAAGTTCTTGAGGCAATGAGCATCATCATGTATTGTGTAATCATTAGGATAACATGACTTTGTTTAATGTAGTCTTGCCTTTTTACACTTAACCTTGCTGAAAAGCATATTCAGATATTCTGTAGGTGAGTCATGACACATTGGGCCTCATGCAAGAACATTTGCGTTTTTTTATCCTAAAACTCTCTTACTTTTCTCTGTGAGATTTGCTCGTATGAGTGTTCCAAGTTGGATTCAACAAACTCTTTTAACTGCCTGAATTTGTCATAAATCGCTTGTTTCAGCCTGATGAATGTTACCTGTTCATGAGGAGTTGCGCATTCGTGAAATATGGTCATTAGCATAATCCATGCCCCTAAAATTGCCATATAAGGCTCCATGTTCCACTCTGTTTGTGGGTGAGTTTCATTCACAAAAGTTCCAAAAGAGTAAAAACCCAGCGTAGCATCAAGTCCTGCTTTCAGAACTAAGAAGACAAACACGTAACAAAATTAGGAGTGTAGGGGACCCAAAACAATTAGAAAACATGAATCCAGCTGTCGATGATGTGTCATCAGAGCAGTGATGTACTTTGACAAAAATAAAGAGGGAATGCTTCGACATGAATTTAGATGCTAAAAAACATCTTTCTAAAGGAAAGCGCACCATGGTGGGAGGCGGTCAAGGGATGTGACAGTCACAGAGATATTAGAGGAGAGAATATTATGGTCTACGGGTGATGTCACACTGTCAGCTACAGCACAAGATGATGCTGGACAGAAAGCTGCAGAGAGACACAGAGGCAGCTGTCAGAGTGAGAGAAGTTTCCAACAATTACTGAAATGCAGAAGTTGCTGTGCCAAAATATGGCCATAAAAATCATAAAATCTAAAAACCCTTTTAGTAAATTGGCAGCCATGATAATGAAAATATGGTAAACATTAGTTTTTGTTAATTTCAGTGTCATATTTAAACTTCAAATTAATCCAGATAAGGGCATTATAACTGTAAGTCAAACAAGTGTTTCTCCCCTGTGAAGAAAGGCAGAGACGATCTATTCATGACACGTACGACAGGTCTGGACCACTCGTAAATTTTGTTCGTTCCTAAGAGAAAATTGATGAATGCCATAAATGTTCTTAAATCACTCGTATGTGCATCTTAAGAATAAATCTATTCCTACAAGTGGCTCTTGCATGAGGCCCTTTCTGTCTACCTACCTTTCATTAAAGTTCATTTTTTAAAATAAGTTGAATATCACATTTATCATTTCTGACTTTATTAAATTGTACACACAATCCATCCTTGCACTCAATCTTATACTTGGAAGCACAAAGTAGTGATATGAATGTCGTTTTTTTGTGGACAGACTTGTGATCTGACCACAATTAATAAACAGAAGAGCTGATAAACTAATATTGGAGATTTAAAGTGATTGTGACTAAACATGAGATGATCGTTCATTTTATAAGCATGGAGTTTTTCAGCATGTTGATATGTTGCCAGATACTGTAGATTTTTGGCTGTGCAACACTGGAGCTGGGACAAATTTAAGTGGCAACAGACTATTGTGTGTCCCGGCACTCGTTAAATTAACATCACACTCCATTAACATGTCCTGGTAATGAAAAGCCTCCTTTGCTCTTTGTTTTTCAGGCAGGAACTGCAATAAGTGGTCATAGGCTTTTCTGAACACGAAAGTTTTTGAATACATGTGTACAGCGGGAAAAATGAAGCTGGTGCTAAAATGAATGGGTAGAATCATAAATTCTGTATAGGTTTTGACATTAGAGCCATCATTATGACTGCCAGTCGGTGCTGAGTTATGACGTCATCAGTTACACAGGCCAGGCCCTAGATACTAATGTCAAGACAATGAAAACCTCTTTAAATTCATCCCATCCTTTTATACACTGTAGGAACAGGTACCACACTTAATCTGCAAAATCTGTTTTTTCTCCCCAAATTTCTCTTAACTTTTCATTTTATCTTAAAGTACACCAGTAACTAGCTAAACCATTAGCAAAAGCCTAGCATGCAATCCCAATATCTGACTATTTTTATACTTCTTAACGTCTATTGTGGTTAAATAGTTTCGTAAAACAATCAACCCAAATGACATACTCTAATGACTTGCCCCCCACGTCTTCTTTTTCTGCAATTATCAAAATAACCATTATTCTAATGAGCGGATGTAAAAGATGCACAATTTCCGATAAAAGTTAATGGGCCAAAAGTGTTTCCCTGATCTGCAAATCAAACGCCCAGCAACACTGCTATATACTGTGATATAGAAAGGCCATAAAACATCTCTAATCAGTAATATATTAAAAATCAATACATTTGATATCCCTGATTTAAAAGACAAAAAACAAAAAAAAAAACACGTTTGACTGCTCTTCTCCATGTGTCCCCTATTTGTCCAGGAGCAGCCATCTTCGATATGTGAATAGATGCATAGTAATGACACGGTAGTCACTTCAAAGCTGTTCCCTATATTTCGCCACAGGCCAACAACAGATTTCAGAAGAATGACTTGGAAATATCCTTGTGTACAAAGTTTGACTTGTCAATACCCTCGACAGCAGAGCTTGAGCCCCTAAAAACAGATGGCTCCACAACACGTACCTCCAAAATCAGGTCTTAAACGGATGTCATATCCCTTCAGCAACTTGTCCACGGTGGTCTTGGCCACAGACATTCCAGTGCTTCCAGTGGAGGAGCTGAGGGCAGAAACCACAAATGTAAGAGAGAGAGGGGTAGGGGTGGGGAGCAGCAAAAACACTGTCTAATACTTTTGTCAGGGATATTTTGTTTCTCTACAGCGCACCTACTGTAAAATGAAGCCCGAGAATGACTGTACATACTCTCTGTTCTCAGCATTAATGACATGCACACCATCTTTACATCAACGTGGAAACTTTGACAAGGGGGAAATAAATTAAGAACCCTGCTCCTTCTGAAGTAAATATTAATATATTTCATCAAATTTTGTTTGGTTCATTCTTAATATTAGTCAGCTACATTTTCACATTCTTGGCTGTCATCACATTTAAATTTAAATTAAAACTAGACATTCATATTGCAAAGATTTAAGTCACAGCTAGCAGCTGTTACTGACATTTTTTGTGTGTTGTAGTCAGTTATCAGAGCTGACAGTCAGATATATTGTCCTGACATTCTACATAGTATTAAAAGCATGCTCAGCATACTGTTGTGTTGTTGATCTCTTATGGAGTATTGTAGAAGGTTCAAAATGTGCCTTGTGTATGAATTTTCCCCTCAACCTACAGTATTTTCATCTAAACAGTTGAGGAAGTGTGATGATGATAATGATGCATCTGTCGAGCATTTTATTCATGTCAGCCCTCCAAAACAGAGGCATTAAAACTGACAGTGTCATAGTTTCTTTGGCTCACCTATGCCCAGTCTTATTCATAGAGATGTATTTAAATAAGCTCAGGATGATGCTGTCAGAGGCACAGGCCTCCTCTGTCTGAGCCTGAAGACAGACTATCCCCAGGAGGAATGTATAGTCTGCACTAGTCTGACTGACACCTATAACATTGGTGCCATGACCTGCATCACCTGGCCTAGACCAGCACTCCAGCTGAGGTTGGTTGTTACAGGGGGAGGGTGTGGAATGAAACGTAGGGAGAATGAGGAGAGGAAGTGGGTTAAAATTGCTCCCCTAGGAGCACTAGCCCCTGGCTCAGTCAGGGAAGCACTGTTCAATTAGCTCATAGGCAGTGCAGCTGTTCATCAAGCTGGCCAGCTACCGGACTTGTGGGTTTGACACCTGAGAGCATCATTATGAGGGAATATGAATGACATCTGAAACGCATACTGTAGCTACAAGATTACGCACCTTTCCTTTGTTATTCAGGGTTATTATAATGGAGTCAAAATGTCAAAAAGTGCGAGCCTGTCCTCCTTGAGCACCTACATCTCATAAGTAAGGCTGTGGGTTACTGCAGACAAGGAAAAGGAGCAGGCCACAAGGGATATATCAGTGCCTTTAACAACGAAACAGCAAAGGAATTGATCAGGAGATTGTGTCTGTGATGGTTTTGTGCAGTGATTCATACTGTAAACATTATACAGCCTATAGAGGAGAAGCTATTAATTGAAATCTTATACACTGCCTCCTATCTTGAGCGCATCAGCAGCTGATGACCTGCTGAGATTATTTTTCGATCTTGACTGATTTGGTTCCGGTCAATAAAAGGGGCAATTAAGATGATTACAGGAATAGCTTATGTATTGAGATGGAAAAAAAAATAAGTAGGCTTGCAGGCCAAGTGGCTCTGGCACTGTAGACTCATACATGAACCATAGCGTAATCAATCGATCGTCGGCTGATTGATCCTATCATCTAATCATCAGCTGAGCCGACATGGAGCCTACTGAGGGCTGTCATTTTAAGTAGGATCACACTGAAAGTCGCCCTATCCAACACACACATATGTATATCCCCATTTTGATATCGGGAGTAGGTTACGTTTCACAATAGGCTTGATATTGTGCACGCGCATGTTTTTACGCTCGCGCGCGCCACAGCTCCGTCTAATAGAGCATATATCGGCAGCAATGCCCCTAATAAGTAGGCCTGGGTACCCCGTTAATGCGATTTGCCACATCTCAGCCTTTTATTGACCGGTAATCACGTCTATTGGTGTGAAAGGTTTTTCCAAGCGACGTTTCCTTACCTTTGAACAAAGCATGCAAAGGACAAAGCCGCCAGAGCAGAGAAAATTCCACATAATTTATCTTCTTGACGACCCAACATCTCCACAAATCCTTATTTATAGTTTCTATAATCCAACCAGTCCAGTGGTCCTCCCGAAAAAGCACAAAGTAAAAACTGGCAATCCAAAAAGAACTGCCTTTTAAAAATGTCGAATAAACTAGCCTACATCTACGCATGCGACGTCTTCATTAAAGTAGGCTTCTCGATTTTTAAAAATCTCGTAATTGGCCCCCGCTGTTTTCCCAAGCTATGGAAATCCGTGCAGGTCACAGAGCCCCTCGACCAACACCAGAAGATCAGACATCTTGCTCAAAAAAACAGCATACACAATACTTTTAAAAGTGATGACAAGTATTCTTCCCCTTAAAAAAACAAACACTGGCATGAATGACTGAGCAGCAACCTCTTGATGATCAAATTGGTGGATGAAATTTCCCAGTCCAAATCTGCAGAAGAGGCATGGTTCCAGCGATGCTCTGGCGCCAGACTATTCCACAACGTGCTGTTGTTAAAAGATAGGCCTATTTGTTTGAGCTGGGAACGCTGGTCGGCTGAAGGGAGCGGTGGGTTTAAAAAAAAAAGAAAAATGAAATCTTCATTCCCTTTTTTTTTCCTCCCGTTGCTGCTGCTGATGATGTAGATCAGCGCAAAGTCACTGAGGGGAAAATGCACATTGAAAAAGCACTGGGTAATATCTGATGCAGACGTCAGAGCAGGCTATATCACTCCTCTGGTGAAAAAAAATAGATGCCGAGAAATATGGATGGCCCCTGATACGCCAATGCATGTAGCTATCACAACGCCGGATTTCATATCAAAGATGCAAACCTATTTGAAAAGTCCACTTGCCTCCGCTGTCCAACGTTAAATGGCGTTTGAACACGTTAATAAGGTCCGCTCCTCTTCTCCTCGAAACACTGCACAGATGACAGAGATTCAACAGTCCAAAGAGACATGATGAGCGAAGCTTGTCTCTTGTTTCCTTTCAATTTTTAAAGTTCTTAGTTGAAATTAAAATAATGTCCTATTGCTGGGGGGAGGGGGAGAAGGGGGGGACACCTAAGGTGAATTCCTTAGCGACAGCCTGTTCATGCGCTGAATTGTCTGTCTATTCTCTCTGAAACCTATTAGGATGCTGTGAGTGTGTGCCGGTGCGTTTTCATGCATTTCTTCCACTTTGCCACAATTTTGAAACACACACACATACACACCCACACACAGAGTGAGAGAGAGAAACACGCACGCACCCACTCACATTTCTACATATAGTCACACATGCGCGCACACATGAACACGCACAATCTTTTTTTTCTTTCTTTTATTTAATTCCTCTTCTCAAACAGGGACTCGCTTTTGTGTTTGAAACATCCTTACTGGAAATCGCTAACACGCGCACATCACAATTCAAGAATCACACGAGCTTGTGTTTTATACAGAGGAGGAGGTTTTCTTCAGGGATCGCTGTGCTGTCCAGTTGCTAAGCAACCCAGCCAGCACTGATGCAGTTGTGGTGATTCGAAGGCTATGCGCAAAGGCTCATTTAAAGGAGTAGACCCGATGCTGTCACCACCGTGGTGTCAGTGGGACAAAAGCAGACAGCAACTGATGTACCATGGAGCCATTTCTGTTATGTTAAACGGGGGGAAAACGCCATTTACTATAATACATGTGGAAGAAATGTGGCGTGGCAGGGATATCACTCTACTTTTGCTTCATCATCACAGTCCTCCTCCTCACCATCATCCTCCTCACCATCATTGTCAGGGCCACAAGCACTGTGACAAATAACCGAGTCAATCAGTCTATATAGCCTTTCATAGTTTTTTTTTTCTTTTTAGTTTTGAAACATGATATACCCAACAGGCATCTGTTGCTATTACTGAATTTTCTCTGCTGTGCTCCATACACAGAAATAAGGATTTTTTAAAAAAATTGTCCCACCCATAGGTGATGTCACAGCATTGACCACAAATGATATGAATTGGCAAAGAAGGAAAAATTACAGTTTGTGTGGATTTTGGACAATAATGTCATCCTTTAATGTAAAAAGTAAATTAATTGTGCGTTTGTTTTGTGCTCTAGCTTTGGGAGAGACGTGGTTCATGCTCTTAATAAGTGGACTGACTTCAATACCTCAATCGTACGACTGACATAATGTGGAAATTATAAATAGAGTGCCATTCCAGCTACATATTGTACATCAAAGGGCAACGCCATGATTGACCATGACCTGGCACTGAAGGGTGGGCAATTAACATAACATGATCTTCAAGACTTAGCCTGGCTTGCTCAGCTCCTCCTGAATGATGCTAAACTAGACCAATGACTGTTAATCTGTTGCAAAATATAAACTCAATCAGTAAACTGTGTGTGAAAATTCATTTGTGACATTGGAAAGAATAGTTAACAAAGCTAGTTAATGGACTTTGAGTTAAGATTATATATTTATTTATTTATTTATTTATTTTATTTGTTTATTTTTTTTCAAACTAAATCAGTGAAGCACTTTAAAGTTTGTTCCAAATACTTTATCTGATATTCAAATAATACCTTCACTGCATGGTCTACTTCCTGAGTGATAGTTAAAATCCGGTTTGTTACAACCACAATCAGCCAATGCAAAGAGGTTTTCTCTGCAGCAAAGTGTTAAAGGGGGGTTCAGAGAGAGTACGGTATCCTTGTCGAAAACTTTGTCTGAAAGTTTATCTTTCTATTTATCTTCGACCACTAAAGAAATCATCTTTTGTGGTCAGAGACAATTAAGAGTGGTTTAAAAGATACTTAGAAACAGTGAATCATTAAATATTGGAATACATTAGTCATATATACCATAGATTTATAAGGCATGCAATGAATAGTTTATAACACAGTGTATTAAAGTGTTTATTAATGTACAGTATTTGTCAACAATTGTAACTTCTCGCATGAGGACATATTTTATATTATTAGCTGTGTTTTACCTCAACATATGAGTGTCACTATTCCTGCCTCAGTCCTGTGTCTCCCTATCTGTTGCCATTTCCCCAGTGGCTCTCTCCTCTCACCCCCTGTGTGTGTGATTGTGTGAGTGGAGACAGGTGTGCTGGAGTCAGAGCAGAGCCCCACCAGCTGCAACCTGTTCCATAATCAAGACCTCTACTTATACTCAGCCCTGCCAGATCCACACTGCCAGATTGTAGCCTCTACTCAGCCAGTCTATGCTTCAAGCCATTTCTCCTGCATTTATCAGTTTTCTTGTTGTTGCCTCTTTTCCCTAGCCTGTCCTTGTCTCCTGTTCCCTGCAGTCTTGTCAGCCCTGCTTCCCTGCCCTGGACCCATACCCAGCTTCCACTGATTCTGCTCCCGTTGCCCCAGCCTGCCTCAGCCCCAGGTTCCCAGCTACCAGCCCAAGCCACCATCTAGGGGGTATCTGACTTGCTAGCCATCAGCCTTTTTCTCAGCCTGCTAGCTTTGGACATGCTAGCCATCAGCCTGTCTCCCAGTCTGCTAGCTTTGGGCCTGCTTGTCACCAGTCTTTCTACAAGTCTGCTAGCCTCCAGTCTACCTCAGCCCCCGAGTCGACTAGCCTCCTCCCTGTTCCTGCCCCTGAAGACCCCCAGCAGTCCCCCTTCTATGGATCTCACCTTGCCATTTTCCCTGGGTACCCTCGTTTGGGACCCTCCAGAAGAAAGTGTGGTCCCAAGGCTGTCGGTTTTCTCTGTTGCCCAGCTCCTCCATTGCCCAGTGCCACTACTGAGGCCCAGCTTGTTCAAGTTCCTGAGCCATCAGGCCCCTGCCAATGCTCAGCCTGTTCCAGTTCCCAAGTCGTCAGCCACCCCTGCCGACACCCTGCCAGACCTCCAGCCGTCGGCCACATCTGCCAACACTCTGCCAAACCCTCAGCAGTTGGCCACACCTGCCAACGTCCTGCCATACCTCCAGCAGTCAGCCTTCTCCACTGACCTCCAGTCTCTTGGCTGACCTAAGTAGTTTCCCTGATGCCTTGGCTCTCAAGGTCTCTGCCTTGAGCATGTCTGTTGACCTCTAGAGTGGCCCTGCCTACGTCGTCAACCTCCAGAGTGGCTCTGCCCACCTGTCCTGATGTCTGGTCAAGCTCCTGAGCGGTCTCGCTCATCTGTCCTGCCATCTGGTTGACCTCTTTAGCATTCCCGCACATCTGTCCTGGCATCTGGTCTACCTCCAGAGCAACTCCACCCATCTGTCTTGCCTTTAAGTCACCCTCCAGAGCAGTTCTGTCCATCTTTCCTGCCTTCAGGTCGACTTCTCAAGCGGTTCCACCCATCTGTCCTGCCTTTTAGTCACACTCCAGAGCAGTTCCGTCCATCTGTCCTGCCTCCTGGTTGCCCTCCAGAGCGGCTCCATCCATCTGTCCTGCCTTCCGGTCGACCTCCCAAGCGACTCTGCCCATCTAAGCTGTCTTCCAGTCATGGTTTCCAGCCCCTGGGCCATCCGCCTGAGGGTCCATGCTCTGCCCCTGTTCTGTCCTTGGGCCGTCCACCTGAGGTCCCCTGCCCTGCTCATCTCCAGTGTCCAAGTCATCCATCGCCTCGGTTGTGCTCCCTGGATCTTGCCACCAGACCCCTTCCACCTGCCCTGCTCTGTGAACCCTCTTCGTTTCTCCCTTTTGACCAGCCTGGAGGGATGTCTGGGAGCCGTCCCTTGAGGGGAGATTACTGTCACATTTCTGCCTCAGTCCTGTGTCTCCCTATCTGTTGCCACTTCCCCAGTGACTCTCTCCCTCTCTCTCCTTGTGTGTTACTATGTAAGTGGAGACAGGTGTGCTGGAGTCAGAGCAGAGCTCCACCAGCTGCAACCTATTCCATAATCAAGACCTCTACTTGTACTCAGCCGTGCCAGATCCACACTGCCAGATCGTAGCCTCTGCTCAGCCAGTCTATGCTTCAGGCCATTTCTCCTGCATTTATCAGTTTTCTTGATTTTTGCCTGTTCTCCCTAGCCCGTCCCTGCCTCCTGTTCCCTGCAATCCTGTCTGCTCTGTCTCCAGTCCTTGTCTCCTGTCCCTTTTCTGGTCAGCCCTGCATCCCTGCCCTTGTCCCTCACTCTACCCAGCTTCAATGGATTCCACTCTGCACCTGCTCCTGTTGCCCCAGCCTACCTCAGCTCCAAGTTCCAAGCTCCAGTTTCTCAGCTACCAGTACTAGTTTCCCTGGCCTGCTTTAATAAATACCTTGCCCTACCATGTCCCTGTCTCCTTGCCTCTGTATGTCTGCACTTGGGTTCACCTGCTCCGCCCCCACGTGACAGTTAGTGCCCACAGGAAGAGTTTACTATATTAGTAAACAATTATATCTGCTTGCAAGTACATTAGTGTTATACATCATTTATGACATGTTTATATACTTCTTATAAATGTTAACCAAGTGACGTTAAATTGTTATATCATTTTATTGAGAAGCTATGTCTTTGTTGAGCGTGATCGTAATCAGCAACAAGTCAGTACTGCAATACTGAATAAACTGATAATTATCTTCACATTCAAAAAGCTCAGGTATTTTGCAAAACATTATATTCACAAATTCTGAAATTCATATGCTTTTTTTCAACATGAATAAATATGCTGAGCATATTTAAATTAATTTCTGTCAGTTTACTTGTTTCTGAAAAGTAAACCTTGTAAATCTACTGTAGTGATCCATTTGCAACCAAAAGAGGTTCAGTTGTCAAAGGTGGGAGTGTAGCAGAGCAGCATTTATAACAACCCCAGATCTTAAATGTATCTGTATCTAACCCTACGTGAAGATTTGCTTTTGCCTTACTAATGCAAGATTTTTTTTTTGAA
Source organism: Thunnus thynnus (assembly GCF_963924715.1). Lineage (NCBI taxonomy): Eukaryota > Metazoa > Chordata > Actinopteri > Scombriformes > Scombridae > Thunnus > Thunnus thynnus. The sequence goes on along the minus strand of NC_089529.1, from coordinate 8,030,840 downwards.
ATGGGATTCAGTGATGCAAATTATTCACTTGGCTTGACGTATTCCCATTTTTCGTGAATAGGTGCCAAGACAAAACTCATGTGTTCTGGATATTTTCTGAAAAAACAGGCTTACAGGCTTGTGCATACATGTATTGTTTGAAGGTAGTCCATCTCCCATAGGTTATACTGGTGAGAGCCAGGACAGAGCAGTGTCAGTACATAATGGAGAGTAATATGGAGTTGGAACCTGTGTGACAGCACACTAGATGGTTCCCTTCAGTCTCTGGGCATGCTCAGTCTGCGCTTTCCTCTGTAGTCACTCTCACTCATAATAGTGCTTCCATTCACAGCATTCCTTGATTAGTGCAATTAACTATAATTGGCATCTCTGACAAGGAGATCCAAGCCCCTGAGATGTGCATGTACCATGCTCTTTTTTGCTCCATTCATATGTTGCATAACACATGTGAGTTACTGGGTCACCCTTGCTCCTCTGATATAAATAGTATCACATGGTTAATGCATTGGTGCCTTCCAGTCACTCGCTTTTCCTCTTGCTGTTCATATCTGTCAAACACCCCAATCGACTCCAAGTAATAGATGATACATTTCACTGAGGTGTTTAGAGATGTTTCACCATGTTTCATCCTTTCTTCTTGCAACTTCACCATCAATCTGGGACATAAGTGAGTATGTATGTATTATGAAAGGCAGCGACTTAATGTGGGGTTCAATTAACATTAATGTGGTGTGGGATTTTGTGCTCTGAATGATTAGAGAACACAGTCAAGGTTTCTCGTGAAACTGTTAAGTTTCATGTAGTTTGTAATGATGGAGGTGAGATGACATCTTGAGTTCATGCCCCCCCCCCCCCTTCAAAATTGGTCAAACCAGAGGGAAAAAAAATGCATCAAAACTGAGAAAAGATACCAGAAGGGAAACCAAAACGTATGCAATAAGTCACACAAGTCTCCTTCACACACTCCAGTCTTGCTGCGTCCTAAGATCCACAGGTGTTTTCAGTTCTGTCAATGATCCTGGCCACACACGAGCCAAACTGACCTGCTGACTTGTGACTTCATTAATATTGACTTATAAAATCCCTGTAAAGTCAGAGTGGAATTAAAACATGTGATCTATGTGAGCATTGTGCCAAGATCTGTAAACAGGAGTTTGACAGCAGGTGAATCAGCTTTAATCTGTTTCAGGCTGAAGGTGTACTATACTGCATGACTCTGCTTCATGATTATCCACTGTTCACCGTGGTATCTTACACTATGATCACACACAGTGGGTCAAAGCAGCGCTGCGAGAGCTCACCTCCTTGCTGTGCAGCTGTGCACCTGACAAGCTTTGAGAAAATGAAGGTTCAACTTCAATGTACAACACGCCACTCATTGACCGCGGTGATGAGATTGGAGGCTTTGAAAGCACACGGCACATGGCTCTGAAGACTACCTCGAAGCAGGCTACCAGGCAATTGTTGCTATGCTACCGTAGAAAGCCCAATCAAAGTGCAGCATGTTGCTCGTTGAAGCTGAACTGCACCACAATGTTCCAAATACTTGTGAGGAGTGCTGTTTACACTCAGACCACAGAAAGCACAAAGGAAAGTAGGAAAATGCTTGCTAATTCTTCTGCTTTGTCCACCTCAGGTATGTGCAGAGAGCAAAAAAAATCATGTAAACAGCCAGAATGATGCATCACATGAATAATATCCGCTACTGATCATTATACATTTACTATATATACTACTGGATGCCTGATGGAAATTCTGTTTCAGATTTGCATGAATGATGTCCACTGACATCCATTCATGACTATTAAACATCATATAACATCATAAAAATGAAAGACATTCAGCTTCAGCATTTACTACATGGTTTCATGCTCGATTGTTCAGTTCTGATGTTAGATCGCTCACAGCAATATACCAATGTTCCAACATAATTGGGAATTAATGAACATGTCCTGATTGACCATAAACATGAAAGTCATGGCCCTTGAAGAAAATCAGAAAAAAAAGATCAATAATGATGGCATGAGGTGCTTGTCCTCAGGGGGCCTGAATAATACTAATCAGACTAAGCAGAGGCATGATGTGTCAAAGCACCCTCTGTAAAATAATTCTCTCTTTGTATTTTTGTGCAGTTACATATAATACAGAGCACACAGCCAGCCAGTGGTTTAACACACAGTCTACCTGTTCATCCTTCTAAGTGAGTAAACCAAATGCTTGCCACCCTGCAGGCAGCACACAACTAACTGACCTGAAATGCTCATCTGTCCTCTACACCGGAGGAGTGCACATCTCAAACAGTCACATGGCTCGCCAGCTCCAGAATTAGCATGGGTGAGGCGCAACACTTGATGCTAAATAGCTATTGATGGAGGACAAACACTAATACGAATCTGTAATTCTGTCCCTTTCCTTATTCTGTCCCTTTGCAACTCTCAGCGCATTTCATTTATAGAACATTTGGGGTGGTGCATATTTAACCAGACCCTCATGGCCTTTTATTGATACAATCAAAATGAATAATTAAGTGTTTGTAAAGGTCTGGCATGAGGTTAATCTTCTCAATGGTTTATCAATATCAAAACAGCGCGTCTGAGATGCATACCTTGTCCAGCAAAGTCTTTACTCGGTAACAGCATTACCTCTCTCCCTCTTGAGAGCGTGTGTATGTAAGTGTGCTTGTTTGTCTTTGCATGTGTGAGTAGGTATGCTGTCTGCATGTGTATGTCATATATCCCTCTTCGTTTTTTTATACTCCATCTATCTTTTATATTACGCCGTCTTTCAGCGAGATGGATTTCAGCATGGCATTGATTTATCTTTTATCAAACACAGTCTTACTATTTCTCCCTGTGAGGATGGCTTAAAGCTGCAAGGTAGAGGCTTCAGTTGTTCCTCTGGCAAAAAGGGTAACTCATGCAATGTCCTAATTTGCATTCGGAGAGTCCTCATTTTAGTTTTCCTAAAATTAAAATGTCAAAGCCTGACGCAACACCACTCAGTTGTCTTGATAACACAGAAGCCCAGAATGTCAACACCAAAGAAAACATGGATTCACCACTATATGCCAAAAATATGTAGCATTTCATAAATAGTATCATTTTGTCAAAAATAGCACTGTAGCATCCCTTCTTCTTTTCCTATCTGTATTCTACGTGGGATTTCTACACGGAACTCCTGCGAGAAAGGGTTAATGAATTCCTCACACAGATAGATATTGCCATGGAAACAGCTGCGTGACTGCTTGCAGCTTGTATACACACAGGAGAAAAAAAAACAATGGTGCCAAAGGTATTTTAAAATTCAGCAAGCAGAAGCTTTCCAGTGCACATAGCTGCATTTAATTTTTTTTTTTTTTAACAAGCACAGAGCCACAAAGAGTGAGGAGTAGCCACCTTGCATCCTCACCCGTGGTCCTCCTCCCTCCCTCCCTCCCTCTCCCATCTTTCAAATTCAAAGGAATGTGATTGGCATTGGAGATGCATTTGCAATAGCCATGGAGTTAATGCATTCAAAAATATGAGGTCTGGATGTGGTAGATGGGAAATAATACTCTGCTCTGTCATTTCCTTTGCAATAACAAAGTACACACACAGACACTAAAACACACACACACACACACACACACACACACGCTCTAACACAATTCCAGCAGAGAATAATTAATTCACAATATGAAACAGACCTTAGGCAATATGCCTTGCGGTTGAGCTGAAAAAGAAGGCATAGATTGAGGGCCGCGATGCTGCTTACACTCTTAAATATAAAAATGTACAAATACGCAAAACCATGCATGGCTGCACACACACACACACACACACACACACACACACACATACATATTGTGCACATGTACATGCAATAATTATTTGTCCCTTAAGATTATACAATCCCGCCCATGATTTCAAAATAGGTGGTACAGTACACTATGTGCTGGTGGGATAACCTAATCCATCTCAGCACAAAAACATGTTCTTTTAGTGCCATTAGCCATCCTCCCAATAGCGAGTCAATAGTCTCTCGCGCTACCCAAATGGACTTTTATGCTTGGGTCTGCAAATATGACTCTATAGGTTGGTTCCTGCAGCATTCATCGCTGGCACTCAGTTGCTGAAGCAAAATAACTGTGTTTAGATTCATAAATATTTTGAGATGCATTGAAAAGCTTTTAAGTCCATAGAGGGGACTTGGCATGGCGATGCAAGGAACTGTACGTGCAGCATACATAGAGCGCAGCGTGTTTAGGTAAACAAACAAACAAATGGAAAAGATAAATAAACAGGGACACACAGTAACGTTAAAAACACAGCTGAGCCTGTTTTGTGACTTGCAGAAATCTACGTGGCCTTCTGTCCATTTTGGAGTAAAAGGTTCTCATGCACTTGAGGTTGTTTTTTTTTTTTACTCTCCTCCAATCAGAAAAAAGACCAAGGAATTCTCCCAGGATCTGAACCACATTCCATCAGCATGTGTCTTGTCCATTACGCTGGATGTCGAGTGTGTAGCATGCTCCATTTTTTCAGATACATATACTATATACAGTGATATCGCAACATTCTTAATGTACAGAAATGTAACAAAGTGCAGGTTTAAGAGAGTCTGCAATCATACAGTCAGTTGATTGAAATATCTTCTTTTACTTTTGTTTTGTTATATATGTGTTTAGAGTCTCTGCAGAAAAGGAAATTTACTGAAACCCATTTGCAAAAGAGCCAGTAAACTGTGATGCCTCTGCAGTCTGAAATGTTGCTTCTCATATTCTATCCCCGTTTAAATAACAATGCAATAAAAATTAAACATGAAAAGAAATCCAAACAGGCACTGAAGAACACGACCACATCAAGTGTTCACAATCACTTGACAGAAATTAAAAAAAGATATTTTTCAGAAATCAACAAAAACATCGGATGTAATTAGTCAAGAAATGTCACTGGGGATCAGTCAATTCATAATTAGAGCTCAGACCAGTGCATCGGCCTATTCTATTAAGTTTTTGAGCCACATGCATTCAGGTTAATTAAAAAGAGGTGGACTCCAGCAATCCCCTCATCACACAGCAGGACGAAATGTGGTCAAGTATAATTACACAGCTGTAAGCAGATCATAATTGGATAATATTTTTTTAGTAATTCCTTTTGGGATCCAATCCTCCACTGGGAATTTTTAATTGATGAGATAGCTTCACAGCTGCCAGAAATTACAAGATTAGGTGACTATCATAGCTTATCGCTCAGGCACAGAGAAGTAAGTCATAAAGAAAATTAGTGGGAGGCTCTGTGACTTTGTCAGGCAGGTACGTGAAGTGATATTATCTTATTTGCTAAATGAGCCATGGATGGACACTATCATTTTTTATAGCTTGACATTACACGCCAGGCTTATACAGTGACATTAAAAGGTGCATTTTTCAGGCCTTAGAAACATCTTCATGTTTCTAATTATTAACAAAGAAAGATAAGATAAATAAATACTGTTTTTTTTATCTAGAGTATACTGTATAATATGAATTTGTTTGGCATTTTCTCCAAAACACATTCTCTACACACACTGCATACTGAGTCAGTGATGTCAGTTCATGAAAAATGGGCTTTTCTGGGGTAGAAAAAGTGGATGATGTGGGCAATCTGAGGGTCAAATTTCAACTTAATTCAGTGGAATAAAATGAAGGGAATGTAGGCATATTACACACACAAATTAGTATTTTGAAGGGATAATTTGTAATTTGTCAGAACATCTTGTTCCTGACACCTGCCGGGCTCACTAACTTGGAGATCTTGCATATTATAGCTTTGTTTTCTCATCCATGACCTGAGCAATTACATGTCTCCCTCCAGATGGCCATGTATGGAGGACATTGCTCTTTAAACATTAAGTAACATATTGATACAGTGGATGCATAATTCAAGTGGTTTGTAAAGTAAAGTTTATATTTTTTACTATTAAGGTTTTAGAATTTTTTGGTGCAAGAGCCAGTAGAACTTTTGAAACTGAATGGAAGTTTCAAACTCCGGAAAATACACGTGACAGAGCAACAATTTTGATTAAAAAGGAAGATCAAACATTGAGTTTGCCTTGTTCATCCTTAAAAAACAGCTATCATACATCATTTAGTGCCTTAATTATGAAACTGACCCCAAAAAAACTTCTTTGATTACTTTAGGTAATAATGGCTTGCACAGCTTTAAAAGTTGCTGTGACTTCTCTCATTGTCTTTCAGCACCAACGTTGTCAGGTCACAAGTCCCCATCACCCACACCTCCAGGATAATGACTACCAGCAGTTGTCACTGACATAAACCATGAAGTCACATTTTCTGAGCTCCTAATTACTTCTGAGACACTTGAGCCATTTGGGAGTAGAGTTGCATAAGAAATGTAGGTAATATGCAGTAACACAACGCAAAATGAAAAGGCCCTTTTTTGGTTATGGGACAAAATGGCTTGTGATGCCAGTCGGTCGCTCATAGCACCGTCCTCCATTCTGGAGCAGGTGAAATTGGAAGTAAGTAAGAGAGAAGAAACGTTTTTAGATTCCAATGAACAAGAAGGTTCAGGTCAAAAAAAGGGAGGAAATCTCAGCACCTGGTGACTTGCGTTGATTCATTGGTATTGATCAATAATCCTATCAACCCACTGCAGATATATTATGGTCATTTTGTGCAACGGGGCAGTAAAATCTTACTTATTACCACCTTTACAGTAATGTGGAGCTGTTATTTATTGCAGACATTATTTAGCCTGATATTCGCTTTTGAATCAGCTCCGGTTGTATGCTGACCTTGAGGCCTGAACCACAATTCTTTCATTATATATATCTGTACATATGGCACACAATCCCAAATCCTTAAAATGGACGTTTCAGCAAAATTTTATTTTCCAAATTAATAAAGATGAAGAATGCAAATAAAACAGTGACAATGTTCTACCAAAATGAAATGTCACTGAATAGATGGGTTATAATTTCAGTAGGTGTAAAATCCATCAATCTCTTTTTATGTAGCTGGTCTGTAGCATCTGGAGGGAAAAGTGCTGTCTTCATGTTTTTTGAATGTAAGCTGAACTGCAGCAGTCAGTACATTTATTGTATGTTCAGTAAAGGACACCTCTGGTAAATATGTGTGTGCCAACAATACTTTATAACTTTAACGTGTAAGAGAAACCTCATATTCTGAACTGTCACATACTGTTCACTGCACATGAATCAACTATACTCCAAATGTTTTACTGCATGTTTGTTCTGCCATTAATAAAAAAAAGTTTTCTTTGTATTCTTGATTTTTTTTTTCTTTTACTAGAATGATACAGCTCCCAACCTGGGGGGCGGAACCCCCACAAGGGAGCCGTAAGACAAATTTGAGGGGCTGCTAAAGCAGAAAAAACACATCTCTGCTACAGCAAATGTCTTCTAATATCTTCTCTTGTGAATTACTGGATAATTTTACCCATAATAATTTTAAAAAATCATCAAAACTCATCTCACAAATGCAACCTATGATGATGGATGTTTTAAGGAGTTGCAATCCAAAAAGAATAGGAAGCACTGAACTATGAAACACTGGTTGCCCCTGTGGTGTAGTATCCTGACTTTATTCATATGTTGATCAATGAAAAAGTGAGTAATTCTGCTGTTTTATTGAATGGTAATGTACAGCACATGTCATGGTTCAAGGGCATGTCTTCAGACACAGCTGCTTGCTGACCTTCAAACCCTTGCCTAAACCCAGACAGCCAATCTGAGCCAATCTGTCAACATGCTCATTTCTATCAACACATCCAGTTGTGTTGACACGCCCACTGGTTTCTGTCAAAATGGCCATGTTTCAGGGCCGCAGCTATCTGTAGTGGTGCACAGAGGTTCTGTAGCAAATAAATCCTTGCTTGTCTTTCCTCTCCTATGATTAAAACAAAGGCACACGCCACACAAATTTTATTGCCCTCTGGATGGCATTGGGAAAATCCACCTGAATCTCAAATATCATCTCAGTGGCCTATTCAACTTATCATGTTGCTTCAGTGCTGTTACAGGTGTCAACCCAAGGCTGAAGGTATTAATCACGGCAGCCTACAGTACATCCTCTTGCCTTCATATGATTTTATGTGGCCTGGGTGGCTGCTCCACCGGTTCACTTCTACATTTGGCTAGAGGACATCAACATTTTCCTTTCTCAGTTACAATTATTCCTGTTTTTCCTGACTTTGTCAGCAAGCTAAACCCATCCTTAGGTGCCCCCAAGGATGCAGTTAAGCCTTCCTTGGCCCAGGATTTAATCAGATGGAGACTCTGGAGCCATGCAGGCTAACTATTTGCCTCCCCCCCACCCAAGACCAGTAGTAGTAGGCAAACCCACGCTTCTGAAGAAGGTCTTTGTAACTTGTCAGCCACTCAGCTGGACAGATAAATTACTGTGCCCACACACTCAGAGCCAGAGCAATGAGCTTAGCTGCTGCACTCCAGACATGCTACTGTACATTATGTTTCTAGCTGACCTGTACCAAAGGTCGGTCACAGGAGAGGAACACCAAGCCCTGAATGGCCATTGTAATCCAGAACCTGTTTAATATAACTATCATCTTTAATGGGGGAGGGAGTAGGAAAGACAGTGCTCGGCCACTGTGACAGATGGCTTATGTATAATGACCCACAATAACCACCATCATCGTGTCTTGTGGATTCGAGAGTTGTATTCTATATGTACAACGTCCAACATAAATATGAAAGCCCCGGGGCTCCTCTTCCAGGCTGTCTGGTAAAAATGAATCCCTATCATTAGGTAGTTGTAACTCCCAGTCCACACAGAGGCAGGCTTTGCAAGTAAGCCTCTGAGCCTTTTCTAGTTACCCATGGTTGCCCACCTGACTACCACAAACATGCATTCACAATGGTTAAGCCCGGAAGTCAGCGATGCCATAGAAAACACGGAGGAACACAGTAGAATCCGTCCATAAACTCTCAGATCTCTCACAGAATCTGATACCGGGGATGCACTAAATAACTGGAGCAAGAACAATGGGAAATGCAAGTGTTGGTGCATTTTTACTGAGCTATAACTTAGTTTATTAAGGCAAAAAAAAATCTGAACCAGCTGTAAGAATATTACCACAAAGCACAGAGTTTTTTGAATTTGAGGATATGTTGATGTGTTATCCCTGATAGCCAGCAGTTACTCATGCTGGTAAACTCTATACCAACATAACAAAATTAACTGACAGAAAATATCAATTGTAATCACTATTCTATCCTAATCTATTTCACCGCATTCCTCGTGTAACTCGTGTGAACACCATTAAGTCCAATCACAGCCACAGCTGCATTAGAGTTTATCATATTTATTGTATTTTTTTCCTTCATTTCACACCTGCCGTTAACCTTACCTCCATTCAAAATGCTATCCAATAAATAAGTTGTTCAGTCATTAAGTGGTCCAGTCAATAAGTTATAACAATAGTTTACAAGCTTGCTGCTCTTGAATGAAAAAAAGTTTCTTCCATGGTTTTTACCAAACATTGTTTAAAGGTATACTGTGCAGGATTTTCCTTAAAGACAATGACTCATACGAAAATAATCCCTCACTTCTGACCCACTAGGTGTGGGCGTGTTTATTTGTGCTTTAGAACGTAACTGCCATGAAACAATCAGAAAATTATTTTTTATTTATCTGATTCACAGTTTTGTTCTTGCCAGTGCCGCTTGCTCTCTTCAGTCACTCTCTAGCTCACTCGGCCGCTACTCTCTCTTTCTTTTGCTAGTTGAGCCGGGGAGGAGGGGCCAACTTTGAATGCTCTGTGTTTGCAATCACCAATGACAAATCCTGTGTCCTCTACCTTTAACAGATCTGGAGTCAAAAATCCTTCTGAATAACATCTTCATATTGAAGGCTATACAACATAGAAGTCATTATGACGCCTTTATGATTACATAGGACAGGGGCACTTTTAGGCATCTACACTCAGGCCCATCTCATAATCTGTATAAATTACACCATTTATCAGCAAGTGCCATTGCTCACATACTGGATGCCACCACCTTAAATCACACAGGTAGTAGACCTCTGTGATGTACTACAGTATGCTGCATCTCTCTCATATTTCAGCCGTGTGATCCCCTCAGTGGCAGGGACGGCACAGGTGTCATTTAAAAAGAGGAAATCCCCCCTGCTGGAGAAACAGGAGATCAGACTAGTTCTCCTGGCAGAGATACAATGCTGGTTTTACAGCAAATATTTTTAGTGCCAATAACATTTTTGTCTAGATGTCTGAATGCATATATCCAAACACAAAAACTGATTTACAGAAATTCAAATCGTTAGACATGAAGCATAGTGGTGACAGCAGATGCCTCCTTCACACACTGTGGATGGGTAGTGAATGAGCGGCCGTGGTCAGTGGACCACAGTGCATTCCAAATGAATTATTTGGAAGCTTCTCACCGTCTCTCTTGCTCTAACATGCTTTCATAAGGAAAGGTGTGTTACCTGGCCACCACATTCTGTCATGTTCTGGCAACAGATGTAGCGGAGCACAAATTAACAAACATGCAAGAATACAGTCTTTTCCCATCGCATTAACTATTGACTTAGCTGAATCATATCCCAGAAGTGATGAATTTACCAGAAGATATCCTCTCTAACCGAGATCCTATAAGCAGAAAAGAGAGCACGACCATGGGTTGTATCACAGTTGTGTAAAGTATTGAACTGACAAATGTTTGTTTGTCCTCTCCAAATACAATGTAATTGTTGTTATGTGGTATTCTCATGCCAGGGTCAAAATGATTGCTGTTAACCCATGATGTTGCATTCTAATCATCATCCTTTCCCCAGTTAAGGCTGTGTTTGTATGTTGTGAAAACATACTTATAACATATGCAGTTAATGTACTACACAAAAACCTTTGCCCTCACCCATGCTCTCATCAATAACTGTTAGTCTTTGAATCACTTGGTTAATATTCATGCCAAAAAACATTTAAAAAGTCTCTAATAATGAGGTAAAATGAGCACAAACTTCTCACCGACAGAAGTCCTGAGGGATGAGGGTTCACTGTCCAAAACAGATATGCTGTTTCACACACGACCCAAAAACATACTTTTCTTCTCACTGTGAAGATGTTTCAGGTCATACTTAAGAGCAAGATAATTGATTTGAAGGCAAGGTTTTAGGAGGCAATCATAAAAATAGGTGTTGTGAGACTACATTTTTGGGCATTAGAAGCTACAAAAATGATTCGCTATTACATTGCCTTCCTTCTTGTGATTTATTTTACATTGCTTATATGAGCCGTGTAACTATATGATTCAGATCACTATATAAACCAAACCACTAAAGCACATCATCAAATCACAATCCAAGTACCCTGATCCACCAGTTCATCTATGGTGGCATAAATGATAGGAATTGCGGTGACACAATTGAGGCCAGCATTGTCTTCCCTTTTGACACAATACTAACTATGCCAAGAGTTCTCATGTTTGACTCTAACATATGCATAGTCATAGTGGCATATTGCCACTTTCAATTCCGTAGTTGACCCTTTTTATAGATTTCTTGCTGTCTTCCCTCCCCATTCCTGTAAATTGATAATGAATGGGATGTTGTCACTTTGATTGGCTTGCTAATAGAATCAAGGCATTACTCTGAAATTGCCAACTTTTGCAAGACACATTTTGTTTTGTTGGTCTAGGCTGAGAAAGACACTGTGTGTGACTACAGAGTCTAATCTATAAAGCATTGTTGCTGTTGAGAAATTTCCTCTCTTATAGTACCAGTTAACATAATTTTAAAGTACTGGGAAATTACGACAGCATTTGAAATGCAGGAAAAATAATTTCCATAAGGAGTCATATCACATTTGAGGTTAACTGAGGCATTGTATGTTCTTTGCAATATGTAACAGATGTATGAAATTACCTGAGGCCAATGCCATTTTAGTAGTGAGCAATCAGCAACCACTGTACTGTCCATGCCTCATTGGCCTCACTGATTGTGATGCGATCAATATATGGATAGAATAGTGGAGGGAGAGACTGGGTGTTAAATAGCTTTTATTTTTCTTAAAAACTGTACCATTTGATTGAGTAATATCAGTAATGATAATAATATACTTATTAATTATTTTATTAATCAGAGCAATCAATATAATAATACTTTTATTAATTAATTATATTAATTGATTTTAGGTGTACTTTCAGACTGAGTACATAATCCATCAAGGCTTTGATTAAAATAAAGATTACAATATAATGTGCCTCATCTTGCTGTCTATTAGCTAGTTTATACAGCATTGAAATGCATATAAAACTGTCTGTGAGGTATGTCAACGTTAGCTTTTACTCCCAGTATGCACAGTGTGGTACTCTTTCACCCAAGTCAGATTGTACTTGGTGGAGAGAAGGATACATGATACATGCTAGTGAGAGATTATTTTTTACTAGTTTGTTTTAGTTACATAATGGGTAGTATAAGCCTGAAAATAATGTGACTACAATCCCAATTTAGAATTCCTTTAAAAATATAAAGTCAAGACTGACCCTATGTTTAAAATGTTCCTCAGTTGATATAAGTTCAAATCAGGATAACAATCAGGATTACCAATTTTGTTACCAATTTTGAAAATAATGACTAATTATTATTACTACTTAGTAGATAATTTTATGTGGTTAATAAATAAGTATCAGGATTGACATATATTGTGAGGTGAAAGATAAATATTGTGCAGATGGGGCATGCATTTTAACAGCAAACAAAACAAAGTAAATGTTCCGCTTTGTACGGTTGTCCTCCAAGACAGCCAAAAATAACATGAAACGGTTTCACAGCTAAAAATAAGAATTTTGTTAGTGAAGCAAATTATGTCAGTAGTGCCTTAAATTTCCTGGAATCTTTTTTTTTTTTTTTTATCACAGAAAGATACAGCAGAGTATCATCTGCATAGCAAAGAAAAAAGAAAGAACTAAACCCTGTACTATAAGAATTATAAGAACTATAAGAACAACAGTAAATCCACAGATGTTCTTTGATGAAGCTTTGTTATGGATTAGCTCCTAGTGCAGGTGAATCCCTTTCTTCCATCTAATGCATGATGTAATGAACCATGCCCCACCCCTGTTCTCTAAACCCAACCCAAGACTGAGCACAAAAACTGCACCAGCAGTTTGGATAAGAGTAAGTTAAGCACTAAGATGCTGAGAACCAGCTGATGAGGTCAAGATGGCCGAAAACCTTTGGTGAATAAAACAGTGTACTGGAGAAGAGTTGTGCGATGTGTTTTAATTTGGACAGTGCTAAGATGTTAACAAAACTACTGACATTTGTTTCATTAATAAAAGTATTTACACAGTATTTTACAGTATACAGTATTTTTTTAGAGTTGTTTCTGCATGACTTTGGATGTAATACATCATTTTGAAAGATTTTTATAGATTAAGTCTGTTAATAAAATAAACATGAAACTTGTTTTATTATGCAGCTAGTCTGGCACAATTAGAATCAATCCTCTTTTTTACATGAATTTACTCAGAGAATGTTGGCTAAGCATTAATACTTTTTCAGAAATGCCCACAAAGCCACAGTCTAATGTGATGGCCACTAGGAGCAACCCTGGTTAAATGCCTTGCTTAAGGGCACTGGTAATTTACAATACAATACTTGCAAGATATTTCCAAAAGCATCACTACAGATGTACAAATTCACAGAAATATGGAATATATTTTGTTAATTTTTTTTTTTTTTTCATTCACACTAATCTTCCTTAAGGCACCTATTTTTCCTGACATGGTGTAGACTTTGTTCTGGCCCAAGTGATCCAAATCACACAGACTCCCAACAGGAACAGCTGCGGAGTCTACACCAGGGGAAAGGAGGTGTGTGTGTGTGTATCTGTTTGTGTGGTGGGGTTCAGCCAAGGGACCTGAGCCATCTCAAAGCAGCTGCGCTACTCTTAGAGAGGTGGCCTCACAGAGATGGGAATGAATTAATCTGATATAAGCAGCATATATTAGCTTGATATGTCTGTTCATCATAGTCGGAAACATGAAAAAAATGACTAAAATGAACTCATTTAAACCTAGTTCTAAATGCTTAAAATGATTAAAATCATGTAATGTACGTTGATATAGCAATATCTGGCTTTATCAGCTATTAAATGATTTATATATAATTAAGCACACAATACATATAGTATACTCACAAATAAACACGACTGACTGACTTGTTTTCTCTCTCTCTCTCTCTCTCTCTCTCTCTGAGATGGTCAGTGTTGAATTAAGCGCACTTGAAGCCTGATTATGCATTCTTCCGTAATGCGGCCTTCAGTGGCCACTAATTTAGAAACAGAATCTTCCCTAGGGCTTCTTTCTGCTTTACTTGGTATATATGGACTCCTATATAGATGATTCACCTCATATTCCAAAGGCACGGGGCTGTGAACTCATGGGCAGGTCCTACTGGGTCAGGGTTTGGACCTCCATATTTCTCCTGGCAGGCCATGCTTTCACACTAAACCAACCCAGAAAGTAGTGGTCGTTACTGCAGGCAAGCCGAGCCCTTCTCTTGTGGTGTCAAACCAAATGTAAACTAATCTGTCAACCTAAATGTGCACAGCTCAGTATTCTGCATGTCTGAGAGACCCGAGGGAAGAAACTCATATACTGTACAGTATCAAGCAAAGACAAGACCAGAGCCAACTAAGGGGCCTGCAAAGCAAATGGATTGTGCAGCACAAAAGGGAACAGAGAAACAGAGATTTGAAAGGGAAATTATAAAGTGCAAGTTGTGATTGTGGGGAATTAAAATATGAGTAAAAATCTGATTTTGATGCATGCATGTTAAAAAAATTTTAGTCATCCAAATGTGTACTATATTGCAGCATTGCTTTATTCTCATCTTATTAGTCATGATACAACAACAGTATTGTGAGGATTATATTTTAATTGAGAATTTAGCGACTTTTGTGGCCTACTTCTCTCATTGTTTTATATTTTGCGAGACGTGTGAAGTATGGCCAGAATCACCTGTCCCCTGGGCAGCCTATGGTTATTTGTGTGTGATGATCCAGTGTAGGTGCATAAAACGTGGCACATTTGTGCCTTCTGATCTCATCTGACAGAGCTGAGAAAAAATGGTGGTGACAAAACAGTGCTGATTTGTGCAGATGTGAACTGTCCTAAGGGAGCCCTTTTGCGCACGCGCTTCATTGATTTCCCAACTGAGGGTAACTGTGGAACCAGAGGTCAGAGCCCAGTACCCTTGCACAGATATTCACCCTTTTAGGTGAATAAGATGTACACAGTGAGTGTAATATCACACATTGCCCACACATGCCACCACTTGTGTCAGCTGGCCTGAATGGACAGCAGCCTTTAAGGTGTACTGAGGAGATAGAAAGATAAATAGACAGATAGATAGATGTAATTCCAATAAGTAACCCTTGACATATTCTGGTTAGTCTTGTAGTGGTCCAGTAAAGCTATTGGTTTCTCTTCTAGTGAAGAGCGTTAGAAGCCACTACATCATTCGTCCCACACTGTCAGCTGAGAAGTGGCATGCGACTGTCTCCCCGCACATTCATCATGCCATTAACCGCTGAGGAAAGGCAGGCAAAGTTAAAGGAAGGAAAAAGAGTAAAACATATCATTTTAATGGCATCTGGAATTGATTTAAGTTGTCAATGCTAAAACATTAAGTACCATTCATTGGACCAGTAGTTTAATATCAAGGTGTGCTCCATCATTGTCATTTCTCTGCTCCAAATCATCAATTTGTTTGTCAAGTTGCATCAAAGACTTACAGTGTAATGTTGTATTTTCTCCATTCAGCAGTATTGGTTTTGTTGCTGAAATACTGTATATGTAGAGGGGAGAATGACATAATCTGTTTAAAATAGATCTCTGCTACATACTGTGCAGTAATGTAGCAGTTAATAAATGAAGCAATTTCATAAGATTTTATTAACATTTTTGCTTAGAAGGTTTGTTTTTGTTTGGGGGGAAAAACAGCAAACTGCTGACATGCCCTCTTGTCCTGCTATTGTAAGTGCTCTTGTACAATCAGAACCTGAAAGACAGGATTGATTTATGAATCTACCTCCTTCTGCCCGGGGGTATTGATAGACCACTCGTCACACCGCATCTCATTGCCAATATTGATTGCGCTGTATTTCAGGGTGGGGGGCTGTGACCTTAGATACTGTTGTGGATTGCCTGACTGTCACTCACTTCACATCAAGGGTCACACGCAGCCCTCATACAACCCATAATACTGGCATAAGATCACGTCCTCCTATTTAGTCTTCACGAGGAGCACTCTGTCTGATCATCAAGGGTGTCCTCTAATACTTTCTCCTCAGCTGAATGTGGAGAGTTACAAAATAAAGGATCCACATTACATATGTAAATGCACTACGCATGTACCCTATAAGCCTGAGGAGAGGAAAATACAAAACAAATAAATAGCTCTTGTTGTGATGAAAAATAGAGCATAAGGACATACTATACGTATGCTTCTGCAATAAAACTGTTCTCACAAAAGAAATTAGCTGTGAAATCCAAACAGACTCAGCTGGGCTGGCTTCAACATATGCTGTCAGAGATTTTTAGAGACAGAGATGATGACAAAAGCTCCTTTAAATCAGCACCTATAGCCTATCTTATACCTTGCAGTCTGCATGTGCTCTAACCACATGTAAATATGGCTATTTATAAATGCTTGCATGTTTACATGTGTTGGTGGGTGTGCAGCGGGGCTCCATGTGTTTTGCATAATGAAACCTGCTTGAAATATCACAGCTTTGGACTATTTTGTGCCTCCGTTTATGTTTGTATTGGCATGCGTGGGACAGCTCTGGAAGTGTGACAGGTGAAGCCTCCACCTGGCCCTGCTGGGTCCACCTGCTCCCTCGCTGGCAGGTGACACACAGGGGGCCGACTGTTGCCATAGGGAACGGGCGGACCGGTGAAAGGCTTTCTTTTAGGGGAAATCTGGTGGACCATGGGTGAGCATTTAGTTCCTCAGGGCTACTGGCATCTGTCAGCACTTGTGGACTGGCACAAAAGGCAACACATAATTAACTTAATTATCTCACCTGGCATTGTTAGTTTGGGTGCTAGCATATTCTTTTACTCTTTAATCGTGTGCAGGCTGTATTAAATATGAGGGTGTACATCAGTCGGCTGTTCGCCTCAGTGGTATATTTCTGTCTCTTGCTTATATTTCATTGGAGCGCCTCCTCAGAAGCCCCCACCCCCTTCATGTTGCTACCATTATAGCTCCTATGACTGTCTGTACTCCTCCCTCTATGTGTGTGTTTTTGTGCACCTAACGCCTCTGCTTCCATTGACAGCATATGTTTGTGCTGCCAGGCCACGTGACCAGAAGGAATCCCGCAAGTGGAACTGAATGCATGTCCTGTTTCTCAAACAGAAAGCGAGTTATAATGGCAGAAAATATTTTGATGAAGAGATGACTAATAGCTGGGAAATCCTAGATGGAATAATGCGGATGCTGGTTTGTTTGCACTGCTTAATTAAGTGCACACAGTGACACGATGAATATATTTGACTAAACAATTCAACATGATTTTTGCAGCAGAAAATAGGGTCCTAATTGCAAATATTGAAAAAATACTACATCAACTGCTATCAAAATGCATACATGATATGCATTTTATTTAACTCATTATATTTCCAGATACATACAGTGCATAAGCAGGGCAAAAGCACAATGAACTTAAGAGTGATAAATGTCTTCTATTAATCAAATCATAAACAAAGCCAGTAGTACAGCATGTGTTTCAAAAGAGGGTGCCATACTGCAGTTATTGACTGGGGAAGATGCCAGTAAATTTGCATTTCTCAGCAGGATCCAGTAAAGGGGGAAAAAATGGGGAAACCCCCTTGAACCGAACAAAGCCCACAGAGATTTTTGGTCTCATGAAAGTAGGCCTCACAGTGGTAGAAAAACGAACAGCATCCAAACTGTGTCTCATGAGTGAGGCGTGGGTTAGTAGAGAATTACTCTACAACAGCACGCCCATTGGTTCAGAGAGGAAAAGACAGCTCAATCCGCTCCTGGGGGGAGGGGGCTGGTGAGGGGTGGACGGCGTGGAGAGATGAGGATCCAGGGGAGGAATCGTGCATGGGAAAAAAAGACGTTCATATAGCATCTGGAGAGGAAATGTCATAAAATATAGGCCTGAACAAATCTGATAATAAGATAAAAGCAACAAAGGTATATAACAAGAAAAAAAAGACTATGTTAGACAAGGAAGGCTTGCAATATAGTTGCCATGGAGATGAGCAAAGTCTCCCAAGCCTCGTCATTTCTCTGACTCCTCCTGTGAATGCTGGGATAAAAATAGACATGGGCAGAGAACAAAGAGCTATTTAAAAAAAAAAAAAAAAAAAAAAGACAAGATGAGTGAAGAAGAAAGGTTGTGGAAAAATTGGGACATGTGTATGTAAGTGCATGTGTGTGTGTGTGTGAGTGTGTGTGTGCGCGAGTGAGTGTGTGTGTGACTGGTGAATGAAATGGTGTGAGGCAACCATGCAACCATGCTTCTCCGTCAAATGGTGGAGCAGAGTGAGTGACAGATGTAGCCCCGCGTGTCTGGGCAAGGAAATCCCATCATTACCAGTTGGCATTATTAAAGCAACAGAAGAAGAATGTGAGAGGCAGCTGGCTTTATCTTTACCAGCCACAACGAACACATACATTGCTTATACATTAATTTTCTTCTTCCTCTGTATTTCCCTCTTCCTCCTCTTGTTCCTCATTATAAATTATTATCATTGACAATAATTATTACTATTATTAATTTATTATTATATTTACTATTATTATCATCAATAGTAGTTGTTGTATCATCATGCATATAGTGTGTATATTGTGTGACAAGAAATATTTTTATTATCTATTATTATCCAAAGACACCTTATTGTATTATGTATCATTTATTGTGTAATTATTTATTGTCTAATTTTTCTACAACTCCAATACTCTACCACAATTATTAATAATAGCAATAATAATAATCATGAAATCTACATTTTGATTCTCATCTGAAGAATATTTCCTGATTATGACTAATACATATGTGTATTATCTATTAATATCCAAAGAAGGATTATTGAAATATTGTTTATTAGTATTACAAATACTACAACTACTACTACTAATAACTAATAATAACAACAACAATAATCATCCGCATCATCATGGCAACAAAATCTACATTTCAACTCTGATCTGAGGAATATTTTCTGATTACAACTGCTATGTTAAATATGTGATACTTTTTTAGATAAGATTTTTCAGTAAGCCATAATGTTTGTTTTTTTTTTTTTTGCCTCTGAGCCCTTCACGTTGTTAGATATGATGTGATCTAGCTGCTCCTCACACTGGCCTGATATTAGTGCTGAAATTAGGAAATTAGATCAGCAAATATAAAAACACTAGTTGGTAATACTTTGACAGATAATGTACTGTCAGTGTAAAAGTTAGATGTGAGCAGACAGTTTCAAATACTGTGTTTATGTGCATAGTGGGTTCAAACGGAAAAACAACTTGGACTCCTGCTGTAAACCTTGTCTGCTCCTTATATGCTGTTTCACGTGTGCAAATGTCATGCGTAAGCCATCAAAACAGCAAACATAAAATGAAAAAAAAGGTTTATTCTGTTGACTCAGGGGAGAGGACGGGCCCAGAGAGAGACCCAGAGAGTGGCAGCTGGCCCTAGCTAACAGGACAACCGCTAATGGGACACCCCATCTGCTGCTCCCGTTTCCCTGCCCACCGCCCATCCCAGAGCCTACCTCAGGGGCCAGATGCATAAAACTCTGTGGAGATTCATGACCAAAATTGTGTGTACGCACAAAGCCAGAAATATGCATACGCATGCTTTTCATCAGATTTATAAACCCGTGCGTACGCATGGTTGTGTTTTATCAATCTCAGTTATTGTGGAACTGGGCACACGTGCACGAGCCTCATTTCCACTCCCATAATTATCCATAAACGGGTGAAGACACGCCCTTAACCAGCTGTTTTCATACCAATACGCCGTCTGCTCCACCAGTCTGTACACCTGTTAATGTAACAAACGGGAAAGAAGTGCAGTTTCAGATTGTATTGCACCGGCGAGGTTCTCCAACAGTAGAACAGCTGTCATTACGCACGGCTCTGCGGCTCTTTCTACAGTTATTGTCATTAATTCATCACATGGATCTGTAAACAATCGTCGGCAATGAGAGCTCAGAAATGACAATGATTATTTTGTAGCTCTCATATCTAAACCGACTTTACAAGGTGTGACACAACTAAGGATAAAGTAAATATATATATATTATATATTAACAGCAAAATAAAATGTAAATTAAATAAATTATAAAATGAATCACACAAAATTATTAATCAACATTACGTTTGTAAATGTGTCTTTGACTGGCATTTTACAAATCTCTGTGTAAACGCAAAAAGTCACACAATCAGTGCAACTGGTTATCAAACTATACAATGTTTCACTAAATGATTCCATCTCTCACCTCATATTTCATCTCCACCTCATCACATCACCCTCAGATCGCTTTAGAAAAACATGTGTACGCCTGGTCTGAATAATGCGTGAGGTGCGCACATTCAGATACCAGTTTATGTGCGGGGAATGACGTATGCATGTTGTGTGTGTGTGTGTGTGTGTGTGTGTGTGTGTGTGTGTTTGCGTATTTGCCACTGCAACTTGTAGTGCGTACTATTTGGTTTAATACTTTTACGTCTTTACATTTCAGAAGAAAATTTTGCCTTTTTAATCCACTATATTTATTGACCTGCTAAATTGATACTTTACAGACAGTATTTACATGTGCAGCTGCTTTCCAACAGTGTAAGGAAGCTAAACTGGACCACCACCGTTAAGGTGCTGCTTTTCAGTTAA
Organism: Thunnus thynnus; assembly: GCF_963924715.1. Lineage (NCBI taxonomy): Eukaryota > Metazoa > Chordata > Actinopteri > Scombriformes > Scombridae > Thunnus > Thunnus thynnus. The sequence goes on along the minus strand of NC_089529.1, from coordinate 8,009,919 downwards.
CATATTGATAATTTAACACCAGAAAGACCATTCAGTCTTCGGAAAGAGCAGTTTTACTTTTTACTCCTTTTGTTTTTATTAATTTCAACACTGTTTAACACTGTGATGATTTTTTCTTCTTTTTGTGCTCACTATCTTGTTAATTGTCTTTAGTAACATTTTAGAGGCCCACCCAAATAAAAAAAAGTAGGACTTTCAACCACAGACTCCCCACAATCCACCCACCACTGCTTCTCACCATTTCCATTCATTTGATGCTCAAACTGACGAGTGTAGTAAGAATTCTCCGTGGTGATGATATAGCTTTTCTAATAAGAAGTAAGGAGCATTGTCCCCTATGACCTCTCTAATTTCTAAAGTGCAAAGCCTCACTCTCCTCCACAGCATATATAATGGCCTGTTTTCTCTTGTGCTGGATTTACAGCCGCCATCGGTCACTTGTCTGCATGCCAGACACCAGAGTTATGATGATTATCTTGATGCAAGTGCCCCTCCACTTCCTCATTCCTTCATCCTCATGACTGGTTGAGCAACACATGGATCAAACCTGCCTTTGCAGCACCATCTGGTGACCACTGCTATGATTCAGGAAGCCTTCTTGCAGATGAATGAGGGGGAAAGTAATTCCACTCGTGTTTTTGCTCCATCCTTGTAATACCACTCTGATCCTCTGGATGGTGTCTCAGTCCTGTAGTCCTTCCTCCTCGATGATGGTCTGGGGGAATTGACAGCCGGCAGACAGGCGACCAACATGAGAATTTTTATACTTTTCTGCGTCATTATGGGCACAGCTCCTCTGATAATTATTACTCTTTGCTTCATACGGATGCACTCCTCCTTGAAGGACTTGTGTTGGCCCTCACATGGCCCCTGTTATTATCTCACCCCCCCACACAGCTCCTATTAAAGCTGCTCATTCTGATGGTCTCTACAAAACTCTGTATATCACCACAATTTAAATTAAATTAAAAAAAAAAAAAAAGACTGTTTGAGTCAAGGTTTTTTACCGCCAAAGAAAAAACTTGGATCCTAGATTTCTGTCCTATGCAAAAAGCAGCATCAAAACTGACAGAGTTAAGAAAAAACATTGAGTTAAGTTTTATATTTGTTGCACAATTTGTCTAAGGTTCTAATACTAAATGGTCATGAACTCTTCAGCTTCAAGCATATTTGATAAACCTGAATCAAACTCCATGATGTGTGATGCCATCATAATGCCACAGATACAGTACAGACATTTTGCGAAAGACAAATAGACACTGAGATAATAGAGGATGTTATTTCCCTGAATTTTCTTTTTGTAAGATATTTTTTTACTCCAGAAACATACGTGTGCTCTGACTGGAGATACAACAGAGGAGACAATGAAACCTCTGATTTGAATGGTGACTATGATTCATGACTTCACTGAGCTGGCTTCAGGGCAAATAAATATGAGTTCACTGTTTTACACTATTTTTCATTTTGCAGGGAGCTCCCGGGTCATGGTTAAAGAAATTGAACTTTGAACTGTGGTTCTTTTAGGTGAATACACAAACAGCAGCAGCAGCAGCAGCAGCATTACATATATTGATGGTGTCTAGCTCACTGTCTCCACAATTGATCATGAATGCAAAAAAAAAAAAGCTGCCTCATTACCACTCTGAGAATTACATTTCATGGTGAAGTGCTCGACTAAATATCTGCCTCAATACAGCCAGATTCAAGAGAGCCCCTCTCATCTCAGAGAATGTAACTATTCACACATCTACCCCAGATTACACTGCAAAAAGCCACCTTGTAGCTTCTCTCATCACTATAATTTCCCTGAGGCCTTTATGTATGAGAAAGTTTTTAGAGATGGGTACAAGCTACACACACATACAGTACAGTACACCCATCCGAACACTACTGCAGGCTCCTCTGCTGTCCTCATTTGCTTCCCCTTATTCCTGCAGCACGTCTGATAAAAGCCCGTCCTTTCCTTTTTCACCATTTGGTATTCCCAGCTGCAACCTCAGTTTGTCATATTGGTTATGATGGCAAGTCATTCAGTGTGCACTTTGCGCTTACTTTCTTTATGAAGGACACACACCAATTAAAATCAGTACATAAACCTGTCATTCTCTCTTGAGACCTGTTCTTGGTAGACAGATGCATTATTTGTGGCACTTTTTGCACCCCCAGACTCGGATTGGTCGTCTATATTTTGTCCTGTTAGACTGCATATGGCACTCTAATCAGCTAAAGGGGTACGTGATTTACATTCACTGTCAGTTCTCTCCTCCTGTATCACCATTCCAGACATGGCCAAGGTCACTTTGCATTCAAATCCAACAGATAGTCCGTCTATCCAGTGTTTCTTGTAAGACGTTGGCTGTTAACGTTAAGGACTCTTCTATTTTGCCCTTTGTCTCGACAGAAGAAAAGGCTCCATATTGTCTATGTACATGACATGCATGACATATCTATGGTGAGGTCATGCCAGGGAGTCCGTCTGCATATGCAACCAGCTAATATTGCAAATCCTGTGCCACATAAGTTACTTTAAAGCATTCCTCACATCGTGCTGATCATAAAATAAATACGATACATTTCTTATGTGACACTGATATTTACTGTCACAGCACAGCAGACAGTTATAAATGTGGCCAATGTAATGTTAGCTGCAGTTATTGCCACAGCTGAGGGTGATCTGGAGAAGCCACATCATGACCAAGAAACTCTGAAACAGATTATGTGTTATAGATATGAGCAATATGAAGTTTAGTTTCCTCCACCATGAAAGTTCTTTGTGATATGAAATGGACACACCATTTCCAAGTGTACACTGTTGTATTGTCGCAGGAAGGCAACTGTATACAGCCATCCATCGCCAAGATCTCCGCGACCATATTTATACCTATTGATTTCAATGCCAAAAGTGTGTTCCTAGTTTTGTCTCCTTTTTACATTGTGAAAATGTATTTATCTCCAAGTAGATGTGATGTATGTCAGTATATGATGTGTAGCAGGGAATGGATCTTCACTCATGCAAGTGGTTAGCAAGCAAATCAAATAGAACTGCTACTGTCACAAGAAAAACGACAGTATAGGTCAAAAATTCAGCTGGCAAAAATGACCTATAGTTACGTTTGAGTGGCAGACACCATCTAGGCCATAGTAATTATGACCCGTGGAAGTGACGACATTTCATATTAGGAGGAGGTGAGTTGGGTGGATGGCTACATAGATAGATGGCAAAAAGTGAACTTAGTTGCAGGAGACCACTGTTGGCTTCCTGTTTCCAACCGCAAGAGTCATATTTCCAACCATGATCTAGGACAAATTTTTAAATAACATAACAACAATTGATTTGATGTTTACGGTTGCCATGATGACAAAGGTTGTGTAACTTTAAGGAAGTAACTTTAACCCACAACATGTTTCAAATGATCATTTAACCCGAACCATGATTTTTCTCTAACCCTAACCAAGTGGTTATTGTGCCTAAACCTAACCAGACCTTAACCACAGCATTGTCACATCATAAAACATTATTTTTTACAATTACTGGTGATAGAGGCGGCATATTAGAAAACATTCCTAGGGGTCGTCTTGTGTTGTCTGACCAACAGTTCAAAACCCAAAGATATTCTGTTGATATTCTGTTGAGAACAGAACAGAGAAAAGCAGCAAATCCTCAAACTAGAGAAGCTGAAACCAGTTTGGCATTTTTGCTTGAAAAATGACTGAAACAATTAATTATCAAAACTTCTGTTTATTAATTCTCAGATCTTTTCAACTATTTTTTTCAGCTGTAAAAACAAACTGAGCACACAATTTATCACTAAGTCTTACCTTAACTGTGCACACTCAAATCAGGGTGCACTATATACGAGCTTGCCACCTGCAGTATATATCTGAATGTATGTCAATCATTGAAACAAGTTGTAAAGTCCAACCTATTTGCCAACAAGCACATCCAATATCCATCATAGTTCTGTGTACAAAAATGGGAGAAAGACAGAACAAGCTGCTGTCACATCAGCTGTCCAAAAAAAAAAAGAGGGAGCAGACTACACAAAAGTTGTTTCCCTAATTCATTTTGGATGTTATGCACTGATAGCAAAAAAATAATTACTGTGGCCATTTTAGGCAGTGATTTCACCAAGTGCTCTGGAGCTAAAAGAGCACAAATAGCAAGGCAACAGACCCAGAATGTTGTACCAATGAAAAAGTCCCTGACAGGCCAATCAGCCTGAGTAGATGCAGTACTAAGATGAGTGAGAGCTTTACAGTCAGTAAAAGAAAAACTCACCTCTCCATGATATACTGCGTTAAAAGCAAATAGACATAGGGTAATGTGAACATAGTATATATATATATATATATATACATATATACCTTCAGCTTTGCCGCTTTGCAGTGCTTCCCATTACAGCTTAGTATTACAGCTGCACCGGCACACGATTAAATTATCATGTGTGTTGGGCTTCTGCAAGATCATTCAGGGCTGTGGTGCTGTAATAAAGAGCAAAAAGGGAACAGGATGAGGAAGGAAAAGGGATACATATGAAGAAGTGGAGGAGCTTCTGTACAGTAGTGTGAGAAGGAAAAATAGGCCAAGGCTAATCCCCAACATTACAGCTCATCATATGATTAGGGGATGCTAGAGTAATTGCGTAACCAAGTAAAATGCCATTAAGTCACAAAAATAATATTATTTTCCTGTCTCTTACATCTACAGACCTGCAAATCTTTAAACATAGTCAAATCTGGAACTTACATGAACCCTTAAAACTCATTCTTTAAGTACTTAATGCTGAATATAAAAATTACAACTTTTACATAAAAATGTGCTGTTTTGAGCAGTATGTTCTCGCACTTTCCTCTGTATTTTCTTGTCATCACACTTGTGGTAACTGAATTACATCCCTAGCTGATTATTATTAATATTCATCTGTGCTATAGGTTTTTGACTGAATGTATCTGATGGAGATTCTTCACAGCATCACTGTTTATTTTCAGCAAAAACAAGCTCCTCTCCTGAGTACAACTGTTGGCAAGCTGAGGGGTTGTTCCAGTTAGATAAAAAGAAATGCCCAACATGTATTCTCACAATCAGCTGTGATAAAACATTTGGCAGGTGCCTCGGTAATGCTGCTGGGAGAGTCATGCATGCACAGCTGGGCCTAATCCAGTCTTGATGTAAACTATGGGAGGCTTTTTTTTCAAATGAAAACACACTTTGCAGATACAAAGTGTGGTGTCAGAATCTGATTTGGAGCAGTCTCTTCCTGCCTTATCAAGCTGTGCTCACTCTTCCTGGGAAAACACCAGACCGTGGTGAGCAAGCCAATAACTCAACAACTTCACAGTGCTTATTGGCAGGTAGAAGTCGAGAAGTAAACATCATAGTTTGGAGAGTTCACACCCTGTCTCCTATAAATACTGTTCTTATACAAGTATTCTTTATGGCATCCTGTCACGCTAATAATCAGCACTCACAGTTTTATTAATTACTGTCTTTCCTACTTCGGCCGAAAATTATTTCCATAATCTTCAAATATAATACTGAAATCAAACTTTAGTTTCCATCAGCTTTCGTAGTAAATAATTGAAAAATGTTGGCAGTGAACATTTTGCAGATATGTTTGATATAAACATTCTGTGTAACATGAAGAAAATTGTAAACCGAGTGGAGAAAATAGTTGCATTAATGTAATTCATTCACTCATTTATTGGTCAGTGAACCATCTGTTGGTAATTATCATAGATAAGAGGGACTGATATTACCTGTGGAGATGATCTTAATCCATGGACCTAAAGTAGACACAGAATACAAGATAAAACAATAACATTACATTTTGTAAAAGTCACTCTGAAAGAAAGAATTAAAGCTCAAAACTGCTTTAGCTACTGTACCTTGGACTTTGAAGCAGTCTGGAGTCTCCACTCAGTAGATCTGAGGCTGCACACTGGCTCATAAGGAATTAAAGGGTCTGAAAAGTATTTTCTGAAACATCCTGGAAACTAGTGCAGGGAGGCTTTCATGGGCATGATATGATCTTAACTTTCTCGGTTGGTTAAAAGCACATTGGCTGCATGTTGCGCTAATTACAGAAGGTGGAGTGAATTCTGGCTGAGCGCAGTGTAGAGGGAGTTGAAGTAATCTAGACAAGAAGAGATGAAAGCAGTTATAGCTTTAAGGTCAGCAAAGGATAATAAAGTAGAAAGAGAAACACTGGAGAAAGACCAAACCACCCTCTTCACGTGATCATTAAAACATAAGAGATTGGAACGGGTGTCCTGGTAGCTTAGCTCACTAAAGCGTGAACCATAAAAGCGGCATCCCTGGGTCGAATCCAGCCTGGGACCATTGTTGCATGTCGACCTCCTTTCTCTCTCAATCCATCCTGTCTGTCGCTTTCAGCTATAAAATAAAGCTAAGTAAGGTCCAAAAATACCTTTAAAATAAAATAGTGAAAACAGTATAACACTCGCCTACTGTTTTAGCACAATGCTCTCATCTCTCAGCCAATGGGGATAAGCACAGTTACCAATCCACACACGCCATTACAATTTATATCTCACCACACTCACCATGCTGCTGTCTGTCTGAGATCCCTGACAAGCTCTCAGATTCTTTATTCTGTTCCACCATCCGCACTGCTGTGGAAGTACCACTGACAAGGTTAGTGCACTTATGTTGACAAATGAAATACACTGCAACACGTCAGTTTTATTCAGAGCATGAGAAAGATTATGTAGAGAATATACTATAGGAGTGAGAGAGTGAATTTATTATGGACACTTATGTCACGGTCACACCAAAGTCGCAAGACTTTGTCCTTGTTTGTATAACTGCTTGCTTGTGTGGAATTCTGCATACATGTATAGACTTTAAGGAGCAGACTAGTGGGGCCATTGTATGGTTGACTATGATAGAGAAAAACAACAATACAGTGTTCAATAATAAGGTGTATCATTCTCAACTTGTGGAATGCTACTGTTAGCCTGATAACCAGCTCCAAAGTAAAGTAATTATCACTTTACCAATTTTGCTATAACTGTGGCATCAGGATATAGAAGCACCAATGATGGGATCACTTGGACAGGTAGACAGCGCAGAAGGCAAATTTTTAAAAACCAAGACCAAGGACAATGAAAAAACCTATTGTTTATTTGCTCTGATCTGAATCTCTGGATAAATTGGTAAACTTGTTGCATTTTGACCTTGGTTCAGGAACATAAACACAGGAAGATGGTTCTGCAGAAGGTCCAATCTGCCCAAATATCAATCAAGGCAATGAACTTTGGTGGTAGTCATGATCAGACCTCAATTCACTGTGCTAGCAACACCAGTATGCAAAGCAGACCTGGCTATGGGAGCTGTTTAGCTCAAACTTTCAGAGTACGTCCTGTACTGGGGTCAAATTGAGATTGGATCACATTCTCCACACAAATAAACCGCTCCACAATTTGTTTTTAGAGGGTCTTGGTGTGATCATTTTGGTCCGCAACCGAGCACGATTGCTATGTTCAGATCTATGCAAATGAACCAGTATCAGATTCAACTGGACTAAACAACACAGGTTTGAAAATGCCATAAGAGTCTACAGCCAGCAGCTCTATAAGGCTGTACTAACATGAGTCAGCATGCTAACATGCTCACAATGACAATGCTAACATGCTGATGTTTTCAGAGATATAATGTTAATCCTCTTAGCTAAACTGAGAGTGCAGCTGAGGCTGATGGAAATGTTACTAGTTTTGCAGGTAAAACTATGGTAACTGATTTTTATTTTGTGAACCTACACTACACTTACACTACACTTAAATGGCGTTTGGACTAACAGCATAGTTGAGCTGTTGCCCAAAAGTGGCCAATAGTAAGAGGTATCAGTAACAAACTAGATAGAGCAGTTATCTCAAAATCATTTTCTACTTTATCTGAAGCAGAAAAACTCTTGCCGTGATACTACAGTTGCCAAAAATGAGGCACCTCTACAGTGCCAGGAAGATGTTATTGGTGAGAATCAGCCATCCTCCCATTTCACTTTCTTGTCCACCAAATAATACTGTTTCCAGTGTGGGGTTAATAAGACCAGTCTTGACTGCATGCCACAGGGATAATTCCCCACTGTGATACCTCTAGGGTAGACTGTGACTCATCCCCCTCCTCCACACATATTTTCCGAGAAAATTTGATCATTAGTAGCGGATGTCTTCCAGGTTCAAGTCTGCATTTCTCACCTTGACATTACAGCTCCATAGCCCCAGTGGTAGGGGATTAAATTTATAGCAAACTAGCTTGCTACAGTACTCTTCTCCCACTGGGCACAGAGCAAACAGGGTTATTTTGTCCAATTTGAAATGTGTTATTCAAAATAGTGTCCTGCAGTGTGATGGCACAGTCACCTCATTATCAAAATATTCATTTATCAAAATTCAGAGGACAGAGAGTCCTTAAATGCCGGGCCATGTGTACAGCATCAACTGTGAAAACCTGACACTGTTTTCTGGTAATTGTCCCTTGTGGGAGCCTATAAAGAGGAATAATGGCTCCAGTGTGCTTTGTTGGATCCAGAGAGTAATATCAACTACAAACTCAGTAAACAGAATATCTCCATGCTGTTTAGTAATGTAATCAGAGAAATTAAAACATCTACTAAACTAGAAGAAGAACTCAAAACAGACACAAACACAATCTGAAAAATTCAAGCAACCGTGTGAGGCTTTTCTTTGCAGCAGACCTTTTAACACAAGTACAGCTGAAAATCTGATGCTTTGGAGACGTTTAAGGCAATATTAATGTGCAGTTGCCAGTTTATTAGGTTCACCTGCACAATTTTATGTAATTTGGTGCAATAGTGCTGCAAGAAATAATTTGTTTATCAAGCAAAAATGCCAAAGAACCACTGTTTACAGCATTTTAAATGTGAGGATTTTATGAATCTCTCAGTTTTATATAAGCATATATTGAGTATATTTGGGTTTGGTCAGACAATCAAGCAACTGTAGATGTCACATTAGACTTTGGGAAACTGTAATGGGCCTTTTGCACCAATTTCCACATTTCATAGACTACATGATCAAAAATGTAATCTATAAATCAATCAATAATGAACATAATAATGAGTTAGTTTCAGCCCTACTGGTAATTGACACAGTGTAACAGTGATTCATCTCTATGAGGTTGTACTTTTGAGGCTGGACTGAATTATATTGAGATGTGTAATATATACATGAGAGGAAAAGAATATTTAAAAAACACAGTCACAGGTGCTGAACACACCAGGGTGTATTGTAAGAAAATTATTTTGAGTGACAAGCACTCTTTTCATGTATGGGTATGCTTTCTGTTCTGATACAAACCACAGAATGACTAAGACCTACCACAGAGTTGCTTTTGTTGATATCACTGGACGCCTTGCTACTGTCTTGACTGCACATGGACACATTTGCTTCTGTCAAACCTATGCATACCTCTGTGACATACACGTCCATATATCAAACCAGTACTTGTTTTTGTTCTTGTGTGTGTGCTGGGAAAAAAAAAAGACTCAGCGGCTGGAAATCGTGGCCAGTGTTACACAGACCTTTAGGATGTGCTGATGTGCTTTGTGTGACTTAAAGCCCTGATTCAAATGTCACAACTCAAACTCCTATGTTGATTACTGCACAGTTCACCGTGACAGGTCTGACACATTCAGAAGGCTACTGAGGACTTACGGTGATTGTAGACACAAGGCCACATTGGTTCATTGATCATGCAGAGCTGACAAGATAACTGCTTCAAAGACTTTCATTACCATACCTTCTCCTGTGATTGTAAAGGTCATGACCCTTCTTGTCAGCCTCCATGTTGATCAATTCCAGTCATCTGACAGATTTTATTCATTGTCAGAAAATGGGATACAATCAATCTTTTTTTAATTTCTTAGGAATCCATGATCCAGTGGTGATTTATGTGTATAAAAAACAAAATCAGCTTTCAGACACGCCCACAAACAAGCGTGTAGTGAATCAGATTAAAATCGCTGGCTAAGACTTTGAGTAAATGCATTTTATTAACCACAACCTGTCATCATATCATGAATTACTGTAAGCCACCTATCCCTTGAGATGAATTTTCAGACTTCGGGTCCCAGATACAGCAAAGTCGTTTCTCTTCCACCACAGCCACTTGCTGCTCTGTTTTTCTATCTGCCTCTGAAGATGCCTTTGGCTGTTGATGAAAGCCCCGGCCACGTTTTTTTCAAGCTATAAACTGTTCACTGTTCAGCCTTGGCTGCATGCACTGTGTTTCCACCGTGTTTATGCTTTTTGCCTCCATATGCCTGATCTAAAGCATTTACAGCATCTTCCTATGGCACAGTGAGCTCTCCAAAGTAAACAGAAAGCTGAGTGATGGGCTTTTGCAGGAGGTCAGGTCTTATATGCTGGTGTTTGTTTTCTTTGGCAAGAAAGCAAGTTGGTATTTGTGTGCTTGCATTTCCCCTTCCCATGTGTACCCAGGCTGACCTAACTTGTGCCTACTCAATAATTCTTTCTTATTTTCTTTCCACCTAAATGCCATAATGATGTATGGTTGTCTCTCATAACACATCAATAATTAATTTCTCTTGGTTTACTTTGAATTACTACTTCCACGCACTGCAGCAAATGGTTATGCTGCCAGTGCCAACTGTATCTACAGAAAGACTAACTTTGCATCCTCTAAGGATGTATCGCAAGTATTGCTGTGTCTCTCCCTCTTTCCAGATAAGCTTCTTTCCCTCTTTACTTTCTGAATTCATCAAATATCCCTAGCTAACATGAGAAACCTTGGCAACAACAGGGGATTTACAGCAAGATCTTTTACAAAGTGATTTTCCTTTTATAAGACCTTTACTTACAGTAGCCTACTATAAGACTCACCAATAGAATATTTGACTGGACAGAAGGAATCATGAACACAGGCACAAGTAAGGATGTTATGTCATTTTGTGCAAATAAAACTGCACTTCATACAGTTTATACATGTTTAGCTTGTTCAATAACAAATTAATTTGTGCAAATTGAAGGGTAATTTCCGCTCACAATTTAATTGAAGGATCTAAGGTTGTTATGTCTGTACGACTGCTGCGGGAAATGTTCCCTGGCAGAAGTAATTCTTTTGGGTATTCTCCACCCAAAAAAATCTTGAAAGCATAGTTTCTGCTTCATAAAATCCACATCACAACTGCAAACTCTTTGAAGCCTATAGAGCTGGCTGACAGGCAGGTTCTTTCTCAGTGATGCTACATGTGGCTCAAACCAACAGGGCGTGTCTGAAGATGTACATCTAAGAAACGGATATTATGTGAACTTTCTTTTTTTTACTTGATAAAACCTTGTGTTAAAGAAAGAGATGAATTAAACATGCTCAATATCACAATACACTTATATGAAAGCTACATGAAAACCTACATTCCGCCTGTGTGCTATCATTGTGAAAGAGGACAAAATTTTTTTGACATTCTCTGAGGAGACATATCAGACAAGTGTGTGTCCTTAATGAAAATCTGTCAACAGCTTGTACACTTTAGGTAAACCATATGTTATATAGCTGGTCTAATGTGTGTACCTTGCTAATGTGACATTCTGATATTCATTTGCTGAATATCATCCTCCTAATCTTTCCTGACTGTCTGCTTGGATCTGTGTGATAAAGACAAACACACAAATTAGAAAATAAACAAGCATGAATTTAAAACATTCTTTCCATCAACCAGCCAGTCTATCACATTGTAAGACAGTGAGGAACGTGTCTTACACTATAATTCTCTCTTGGATTAAAAAGAGGAATTCATAATGTAGCTCTTCTTCCAACATTATACGAATTTTATGAGCACAGTCAATAGTATTCATCATTGTTTTACTATCACCATTGCATTCTAACAGAATCGTGCTTTCGCTGAATTTCTCTCCTCTAATATTAACATTAAATGTGCATTATTCATTGTGTCATTATTATTCTATTTAGCTTCAGAAGCTTAAATACCCAGGGTGACTGAATCTCCAGAAATCTCCAGAGAGCTATTTTTGAGAACAAATGTAAACTTCTGTTCTGCGCTCGACAGCCAAACAGGCACACACTTCTGGGACGAGCAGTGCTCACCTCGTCTCATGGGGCCCACTGTGATGTATATATACACATCTGGGGAAGACTATGGAGGGTTTCAGTTTAAATATGTTGTTGGCCTCCATTTCAGCCATCTAATCAAGGACTGATTAAGGATTGGAATACTCAGGAAAATGTAATAAGCCACAATTAACAAGGTGATAGGATAGAAAACCAGCAGTACCCCCGAGTGCCAGGGAGCAGGATTGAGAAGTGTTGCTGTAAAGTGACGTGTTTTACCACGAGCACCTCTTGTCCTCTGAGCAGCTACACATCTTGTGTCTAGAATGCCCATCTGGGATTATTTTGAACTAAATGGCCTGAATTCAGATTGCTGCTGTGCCTTTATGGGCATTACATTTGTGCAGCATGAAACCAAGTGGGAGTCATGATCAACTTTGGCTTCCTTTAACCACGATGGCATTCTGTACATAATCTCAACTATGATCACGACCTATCCCTCACCTTAAAGGATAGGTTCACAATTTTTGGCTGGACTGGCCACAGACCAGCCGTATAACCCCAAATGTCTAACCATCACTGACTCACTGAGTGATGAAGTTACACCATTGGCTGGCCAGCCCAGTATTAAAGTTTCCCCATTGGCTGTTGCTCTTTCAAAATGAGTTTCAATTACATCCTCAGGGGGTGTCTACAACAGAGCTCCGAGCGCAGCACAGTCCTGAAATAACTTTTAAAAACATAGACCAAAGCATCTCACACGGAGGCTCCGACACTGACACACCAACCCACGGATACAAAGACACACGATAGATCCATTTTACCAGCCTGCAGCGAGCAGCTAGATAGCATGGCTAGCATTGTTAGGATAGTCGTGCTGTGCTGTGTATAGTTTATAGACTGTATAAAAATAAAATGTAGCTGCTAGCTGCAGTATTTCCCATTTAACAGCACGGTGCTAGACATGTGACAGGTGTGTTTATGGTGTTTGTGTGTTCAACGTCACAGCACAGATATAAAGTCACACCGCTGATGGACTGTAAACCTAGCATGCTAATCCTACGTAAACATATGGATGAGACAATATGTTTACAGACATCTGCAGATAGAGTTATAATTAAAATTACAATAAGTTCTCTTTCGAATCAAACATTCCAAGATATGAGTGGAAAGTATTGTTCTTACAATTACATTTATATCCCTTTTTGACTCAAACTTAGCTTAACCATGTCATGTGATACGTTACTTCAGTACACTTTAACAATATATCACTGGGACCACTACAGAAAATGGCAGATGAACATTTAATATCCAGGAATTCACATTATAGACACTACCACTGACTATCCCTGTAACACATTAGCCACAATTTTGCATTGACCGTAAATGGTCCAGCCATATAGGTTTTTACCTAGTAACTATTCTGTCTTAAAACAACAGTCAGATGCCCATATGAACACTGAAAGACGATTTCCTCGCTGTAATCGTTCCTCCTGTTCATAGTGGCTTTGAAAAGATCCCCTTTAAAGGTGTTTTCAATGTAAATGATGGGGGCCTAAATCCACAGTGTGTCCACATGTTTTATCTTCAGCTTAAGCAGTCTTAGTTAGTCATGTCAAGTATCTGCCACAGTAACAGTATTTTTAGCATCAAATTCTCTTTTTGTATTTCCTTGGAAAATGTTTCCCTGTTGAGCTGTGGTGGAAGTATAGTAACAAAAAGAGGGACTTTGGCAGTAAAAAGACTTTAATGTTGACAGATGTCTACTTGATTTGACTCATTTGGACAACTGAAGCTTCATATTAGTTTCAGTTAAACTTTTAAAGACATTTTTGCACAGAAGGATTCTGTGCATCCTTCTGTGCATTTTGGCCCCCATCACTTACGTTGTAAGTGCATTATGAAGGGATCTTCTAATGGCCAGTATGAACAGGAGGGATGATTGTGGCAAGAAAAACCTATTTCAATGTTCATTTGGGTAACTGACTGTTGTTTTAAGACACACTCGAAAAATTGTGAACCCGTCCTTTAACAGTAGTGGCTCTCACACTGACAAACCACCTTTTTAATTTGTGTATAAGGATAAGCATTTACAGAAAGTAGACAGGCTGATGGATGGATGGGAACTTGTTAACAAGCAACAGTATTTTTCAAAAGCAATTAGCATCAAGCTGCTTTTCTGGAATCGTGACAAGTAGTGTTTATGTGCTGAATCCCAAAACATTTGGTGATTAATTATGAGCTTGACAATGATTTGTGTTGCTTGATTTTTGTGTGATGATCACAGCATTTTCCTTATACACTACCACTGAAGCACTATACAGACATTTAAAGGCAGAGTTTGGCTCTGTGGTAACTGTGCACATTTCAGCCAGAAGCATTCCTGTCATGAAGTGAAAACTAATATTGTAAAAAAAAAAAAAAAAAAAAGTTTGGCAACACAGATTCTGCACTCACACAGTTCTCCCTGTCAGAATCCAAACAGCTCAAGATCAAATTGCCCCAGTGGTGCATAGAGCAGAGCCCTGCAAACACATATAGCTGAGAAGTGTGCTGCATGTCATCACGAGGGGAAAGTGCCTACAGAAACATACCACTGCAAGAGTATTTGATTACTCGGGAACGAGAACAGGAAGAGGCTGGGGTGGTAAAGTCACACTGTGCAGTGTGGCAGAACCTGAATGGAGGACAAGCTGACAGCTTAAATGAAGAGCTGACAGCTTCGATGAACTGCCTGGCATTAAACGCTGAAAGTAATTAGCATTAATAAAAATCAGCTGATGGCAAGCTGATGTGGCATGCATAACTTGTGTTTCCTGCCTGAACTTGTGAAAAGCTTTGTCTGCAAATACACACATTTTGTCACGTTTAATACGTAATTTACGCAACATTGTTTTATCCATAGTGATGAAGTTGATTATTATCATTATCATTAGGGGACCTATTATGCTTCTCCTTATTTTCAGTCATATATATAATGTTACAATGTCGGATGTTCATATTAAACGTGGCCAAAATGTCAAATAATGAGGTAAACATACGTGGAAGTAATTAGTGTGAGCAAAAAAGACCAGCTTCAGATGCTTGATTTCTAAAGTTTTTTTCTATTTTCAGCCCAAGCTGACGTCGGCTCATGACATATTTCTTAGTATGGTCATCTGTTCCATGCACAGCACTGAAGTTCACTGCTCTGCTCCGCTAAAATTATGGTGTTTTTCCATTGTTTTGGGGGTAGACACACCAAGCCATGACTCGTGTCAAGCTAGCAAACTGTCAGTGTTTTTTCCAT
The DNA here is from genome assembly GCF_963924715.1 of Thunnus thynnus. NCBI lineage: Eukaryota > Metazoa > Chordata > Actinopteri > Scombriformes > Scombridae > Thunnus > Thunnus thynnus. The sequence goes on along the minus strand of NC_089529.1, from coordinate 7,994,560 downwards.
TACATGGCAGGGCAAATTAAGTAGTAAGTAGTTTACCTGTTGGAGGTGTGGTGATCGTCTGCAGCTCTTCATCAAACATCATCATCACTGTGGCTGTTTCTGCTTGTACTATTCCTCCCTGTATTATTTCTAACTGATCTGCTGAACAGAGAGCTCCAAATATCTCCATATGTTGTTATATCAAGCGGTTTTTAACACCACAAACAAAGCTCTGTTAATTTGGTGAGGAACATGTTTCATTTCCTGTAAATTCTTCAAAATAAAAGTCTCCAATTAATTAGTCATTTAAAAACTTTTAACATGAAGCAGTAAGGCAGGAAATTTTAGGTTTGCATCGGTGGTAACTTAACACGAGTCTGATATGGCTGCCCCTCAGCAGGCTTACAGAAAGCTGGCCAATCAGAACAGAGAGGGCTCATTGGGAGGGGGGCCTTAAAGAGACAGGTGCTAAGACTGCCTGGTAAGAGACAGAGGCTGAACTGAGGGGCTGCATAAAGGGCCAGTACAAGATAAAGTGTTTTGAACTGTAAATCCTTCAATGCTACTCTAGTGGAGGCCAAAAATAAAAATATAGAGCTTGAAATGAGCACAGTAGGTCCCCTTTAAGCAATTTAAGTAGCTACTTAAAGGTACCACAAGGGGGCTCCACATTGGGTAGTTAAGCAGTGATTGATCTCATCTGACAGTACCATGCATGCAGCATGTCTCCAAGTATCTAACACGTGACTCCGTCTTCATGAAAGAAAAAGCATCAAGTCTTCAATCATCTCACATTTATTTATCAGCCCTGACAACCCTCGCACCTGTGGCTCAGACCTGGCCACACACACAACAACTGAGAGCGTGAGCCCCTTGGTTGAATTTTCAATATGCGATAATGAATGTAGGAAAAACAGCAGCCAAGAGACTCTTTTTCAGGAATACGAAATGTCTAAAAAGGTTACATTCATTAGGCGCAGAGAATAGAAGAAAGCAAGAGAAAACAAAAAAAGCGAAAGGTTGGATGTAACAATGAGATTGCTTACAAACATGACATTCAGATACATGTGTTCACACCTTCAAACTCCCCAGTGCAACCTTTTGGCCAGCAGTACCTCTCGAGGCTCAAGCATCTCGCTCAGAGTGACCCCCCCCCAGAAGTAATTGTCATAGAGCGATAAGAATTTCACATTCACATCCAAACTAAGCTGGATTGTGTACCGACGACCTCTGAGTCTCAAGTCTGCTTCTCGAACAATGGGACGACAGGGATTACAGTGTTTGGACCTGAAATGTGCTACAAACGACAGATTCAGTGATGCAGCAATGGTAGGATTTGTCTGTTAAATGCTGATATGGATGAGAAGACATCAACTAGTAAACAAATTGCAAATGCAACTGGGCATTTTTATTATTATAAAATGATCTCACATGATACAGAAATGTGGAATTATCTAAGAATCTAGCATATACATCTTTCTCACATATACATGATTCAGTATTTATCAAGTCCATTTTTAAATAAACTTTCACCCTTTTTGGCATACAGTTTTTGGTGTAACATGGCTCAAAAAGCCGACACATCTTTTTCCACAAGCTGGGACTAATTAACAAAAGCAGCCGAGACATACACATATCTCAGTGTCAGTTTTGCCGGAGTTTATAATTATTAGCTGCAGGACATGATTATGCCGGCTTAAGGAATTAATGAAAGGAAGCTAACTGTAAGGCACTTGGTAACTGTAGAAAGCGTGGAAATGGCACATTGTGCTTGATTCATTTTACCACTCCTGCTCAGCCACACATTTTGGAGGTATGGGAACTGAAAAAAAGTGAAACAAATCTCATGCTTTCAGCTGGTCACATTTGCAGGTACTAGGAGTGGATTACAAGTAAAAACAAAGAAGGAAAGAGATTAAAGATACAGTTTAGACAGCAGGTGGCATTAATGATATAGGCAGCCTTTAGCTTTGGGGAGCATGGATGATTTTCACCCTAAAATAAACAGTCAGGACCTGCAGTCAGGCGCCCAAACTCTGACTCTATTCCAGCTTCACAGGCTCCTTGGCAGAACTGCTCGGCACCTCTTACTCTGCTCGCCCACAGGAGCTCACAGCAAATCAAGTTTATTACAACCTCTAATTAGAATTACACTCTCAAAGGGCTTGACAATGAAACAATAAATGAAAATGATAAATGAAAATGGCACGCCCAACCTTAGACCATCAGTGAGAACAAAGGGGAAACCCTCCCATGGAAACTTAATTAGGGACAAGATGCAAGACACCTTGGGCTGGACTTCTTGAAGAGGAATTCCCCTTCCAGAAAAGCCATGCAGTAGGTGGTGAACTAAATGGTAAAAAAATATGGACATGTGCTGTACTGATTTAACTGTGTTTTGTTTTCAGAAGGCAGGTTCATGTTGTATTTGAAGCTCAAAACAGTTGCCCCACTGAACTGTGTTCAAGCCCTGTGAGAAGCTGCAGCAGAATGCTCAGTTTCTCAAAAAATTAAGCTATTGGCAAAGTTGTCCTATGGGGTATTATAAATGATAGCAAACAAAATTAACATACTGTGTGGCTTGAAAAACAGTAAAACATATCCTTTAATTCTTTAATCATCCACCCCGCTAAAGTAAATTAAGACTAACTGCTACAGTTTCACTAAAGTCACCAGAAGGTTCGGGCCTCGTCTGAGCTGATATGATAAATGAAATCTCAGAGGGTTTGGCTGCAAAAGTTGTTAATTTATTACTCATAAATGTAAAGCGTTTATTTGGTTTGCCACTGGCTACCGTAGCTTGACAGCACTGGCATCCAGAACATTACCAGGACTATCATTTTCACTTTATACTGCAGATGCAACATTTAGCAGTAGCAGGCTACTGGATATTAAAGTGGACTATTGTAAAATGTTTAAAGACCTGAAAGGTATCTTTAACAAATATGAGAGCGTCAACCGAGCAAGACAGTAAATTCAAGTTTGGTAAATTGCTATGACGCACTCAGCATGCCTGTGTCACTTGAGACAGCCTGTACTTTAGATTTGCATGCTCGTCTAACTATACATTAAAATACATGTAAGCAACATGTATCAACTAGACTTGTAGGGGCCTATCACGTGTATGTATTTAGGAAAATACAGCAGGGTATTTATGCATGTTAAGTTTAAGAAAGGAGCCAGTTTGGCTTCAGAATTAAACTTGACAATTAATCTAAAAGATATCAGAGTTGCAAATTAATTTCAGCAACTTTCACATTCATGGAGCTGGAATATGTCAAGAGGGAGAAGCATTTTTTCATGAGATCAAGAACAGGTTAAATGTGCACTGAAATCACACTGACAGGTCACTTTTATCAGTTTTGCTAGTTGCAATATATTACATCTTGCACATTAAAAAGCAGAAGACAAAATCAGGTCAGAGACTGCTTGCACAAACATTCACACAAGCACGCCTGGGACTTGGCACAGTGCAAGCGCAGTCTTGTAGCCTACTGTTTGCAGCTGCACGAGCAGAGGTTAGAGGTGACATTGCACACCTTGCACAAGGGCACCTTGAGCCCATTCTGAGATGAAGGTGAGTCTCATTTGTCTCTTTCTTAGCTCATCTCTCCAATTAGACCACACTACCCCAAGGTCACAGAATGGGAATGATCTGCTCCCATTTCCTACTACTGCAATGACTCAGATGAGATTGCTATATCACTGTCAGCAGCAGCTCACAGGCTTGGCATCTCTGTCAACCGTGGTTGGACCTTGGGCACCTGCGTCAGTGCTCAAACCGCGGAGCCCGCTGAATAAGTGGGCCCACTCACTGCTGTTTCTCGCCTGGGAGGTTGTTGTGCAATAACGCACAAGGGGGGTAGGGGGGGGGGGAGTCCCTTCCAGCTGTCGAGAGCATCTTTGACAAGCTGGTCGGTGAACAGTGAGCGCTCCGCAAACGTCCACCGCATGTCCATGTGGGCATTGATCCGCGTGACAGATTACCGCCTCTAAACCAGCCCTCCGGTTCAGGGTTTGCCCCTCCTGGCCAGCACCAATCTGAGATGGGTAGAAGGAGGGGGCGGGAAGGTTAGTTTGAAGAGGGCTGAGCTTTGCGAGAGGACGCCGATTTCCCTATTATTTTACCGCTGGAAAAAAAACCCAAACCCAGTGGACAATAACAGCTGAGGGAGAAATCAGTCGGACCAAACGTCAGAACCTCATTAACTCCACGGAAACCAGGTCGGGAGAGAGAAGAAACAACCAGAAGACAACCCCTTATTCCTGCTGGTGAGATTATGATTTTTTTTAATGCTGTAGTCATTACCTATGGTGTGTTGAATGTAACGTGATTTGTGAGGTTTCGCACATGTCGCTGCCAGGACAATAGCTGGAGATGTTTGCAAATGTGCTCAATAGCAATGTTTCATTCACATGCAACAACTGCTGTTTGCGTGGCTGCTGCAGTATAATTGATGGTTTAACAGGTCTCCCTCGCATGCTGAAGTGGAGATGATGCTGATGAGAGGATGCGGCGCTGCATGCCGTATAGAGGCTGCTGTGATGAAGCTTTTCGCCAGGGAATTAAGTATTGTTTGGGTAGTATAAGCAACAAATGAAACAGTATGGGAGGGTTTTTTGTTTGGTTTTTTTTGTTGTTGTTATTATTTATATTTTTGCGGGAATGCAGTTCAGACAATGGCGGTGTTAAATGATTTTCTCCAGCTTGAGTGGACTTCTCAGGACGGTCGAATGGCAACACAATGCGACACTACGGCTGTGGCGATAATTGTTACTTTCCGTTAATGGGCAATTAGGCTTAACGACGGTGCCAGTGACGTTTGTGTTAATAAACCCGCACCTGAGCCCCGTGCTTTGACCCAGCGCGTCGGAAACAGGCTACCGCAACCAGTGACAAGACTGTTGAGCAGAGGCTAACTTAACCTTGGAATGAAAAAAAGCCCCCTCTTATATACAGCGGAGGGTCTGGCAGCTGTCTGAAACAAGACTGCCAATAAAATAAACACCGGCGCCGTGTTTGTGTTACATTGTTCCGAAATGATAAGTTTAACTGACGCAAAAATCTGGCTGACTGATGACGACAGAGAAAAATAACATTTCCATGCGGCCACGTTTTTCATTTCAGGGGTTCGTTTCTGTTAATAATTTAAACTAAACAGTGTTTTGCCTGGCATATAATGAGAAAACAAAAGCCTGGATCGTTAAATTTAACAATTCCCTCTTGAAAAGATTCTCTGCCTGTCACTTCCCCCTCTTTACCTCTTACCCCTCCTCTGTGTCAGTGAGAATGCATGGCATACTGTAGTGTCAATGGCCACATATGCTGAGCAATATATATTTCATTAACATCAGACCCAGCATCATCATGAAACAGCAAGCCTTTACATGCACACTCCCCTCCTCCTCCCACACCACCACCACCACCACCACTCCAAAAACGATCATGTGAAAGTGGGTCATAACAGACTACACAAACAAGATTCCCCAAAATTCTTGTTGTTTTGTTTATTTGCTGCACAATAAGCAACCCAGTCTCACATCAAAATGTGTAATAACTACGTTGGTCCACAGCGCAAAACGTATTAGTTTCACAATAACAAAACTTGTGAGATGACCTATTCTTTTCTATTGGCCTGCGTCCACATCACGTGATTGTCAAGTTTCTGTCTGCGAAAACAAAAAAAAATGGCTGCCATTTCTTTTTCTCTCAGTGGAAAATGCGATATTTTAAGATAGCCTCAGCATTAAAATACGTTTTGATAACATTTCTCGCGAAAACTGTGCATTTTATTGTCAAAATTTATGTTCAGTGTATATGATGTCCAGTTTGTCAGCTATTACTAAGATTGTTTCAGGCTGTCTATCGTTGCTATGGTGGTTGCTATGGACGCTGCTCTGCTGAAACCACGTAGTTGCATGTTGTTTGAATCACTGTCTTTTCGTTGTGTGGGCTAGTTATCTGAGCTGTTAAATTATTTGTGTTATTTTATGTAATTGTTTGATGTTCTTTCAATAAAAATGTAGATTTTAGAGCGCCCCAAGGATGAATTCTTTGAAATCCAGAATTTGAAGTTTTGTGGGACTCACCCGAAAGTATTTTCCTCATCATGTTAAGGTTTTCTTTTAATGATATCTTTAACATTTCTCAACACAAAAACATGAAAGTGTCCTTGATAACTCAACAATAAGTTAGGTTCATATTAAGGCCATTAGTTTGAATTATTTTTCCTTCAATTCTGAGAAAGTTTTTTGTCAGTTTTTGATAGCGCTAGGCTAAGGAAGAGGATTGTGTTGTTGGCGGACTTGGCACTTTCGACTACTGTTTTGGGTTGTCTGCCTTCAGTGGGCTTCATTCCATTTCAAATTGCCGCCAGTCGGCCTCAACCTCAATCAAAACACCACTATCTCTGTTAAAAACAGGCGTGTCATAGCCTGTGGTTGTAAAATGTGAAGTTGCTTATTTAATTTTATATCCCCGAGTCTTCAGCAATTAATATTGAGCCACGTCATCCAATAAAGCAATCCAACGTTGTGTGTTTGTGTGCGTGTTTGTGTGTGTGTGGTCTGACAGATGGAGTTATCAAACTGGACTTTACATTTCACATCCCTCATTTGCACTTGTCACTTTCATATATTTCATCAAACTGGACTTAAGATTGTACATTGCATTCAACCTCCACTGTTACATAATTTAATTATTTATTTACATGTCACATTTAATTTTTGCTCTTGTCACCTTCATATATTTCATACACTTAATTTCTTTGTCCGCAGCACAGTCCATATTTCCTTTCTACAGTCAATATTACATTTCAAGTCTTATATCCCATTTCAAAAACTATTACTGTTCCATTCTCTAAATAGATTTTAAAATTTCAATTTCATTTTAATAGTACTTAGTTTAGTACTTAGTTTATTTTTATTCTTCTATGTTGCGTTTTTTGAGAGCAAACGCCAAGACACATTCTTTATATGCTTGCACTGGCTAATAAAACAGATTATGATTGAATGGGCTACTGTATGTCATGCTGACATAAAATCCCAAAACCAAGAATCATAAAGATGCAAAGAATCTCCAGGGTTGTGCCTATGCATGCGTCGGTATTTTGACGACCTGGGAATGAAAACAGGTTGGTCTTTTCAGCCCTAATCCAAACCCAAACACTTCAGGCCTTCCTCCAAACCTGTACTAATGCCCTAGATTGTCAGCAGTATTGTATTCTCTGAAGGTGACTCATTTTGGTCACTATTACCACCAAAAAAGGAAAAACAAACAAACAAAAAGCTTCATTTTATATATATTGGTCCTTCAAAGTTCTCTGAAAACAGGCCTGGGGTGCTTGTTCAAGCTCATTTTTCTGATAAGTTTGTTTTTAATTAGCTAGTTGATGATATAAAAAGGGGGTGTGATGTCATGATTGACAGCTGTGACAGCCACTCTCAAACCTCCGTCAGGCAGCAGGACGACTGAGGGGGCATGTCCTGTAGATAGAAAGCCTGAAAAAATCTTCGTAATAACTGACAAACATCATATACATTCACTAAGTAACAAAGATTATGCAAATTTCACACCAGAAATGTTATCAAAATGCACTGTAATGCATTTAAACTATCTTAAAATATTACATTTTCCACTGTGATATAAAGAATGTCAGCCATTTTTGTTTGTTTTCGCAGACAGACACCTGACAGTCACGTGACCTGGATGCAGGCCAATAGAAAAGAATAAGCCAAAAAAAACCCAAAACATGGGTATCTCACATTTTTAGAGCTGTTATTGTGAAACTAATACATTTTGTGCTGTGGACCACTATTACACATTTTGATGTGAGGCTGGGTTGCAATAAGACATGGTCACGCACATATAGGCAACACATGATTTCCACCAAAGAGTAGTATTGGATGAAGTCCCTGACTGAGCACCTATGCCTTTAAAAATTGATTATTTGGATGCGTCTGTGTGCTTAATGTTGTAACACAATTACCGTAGTGGCACTTTTCCAGATAAAGCAGAATTTATAACAAACAAACCTGTTGGTTCTGCATGCTTCAAAGTGGTGAGGTGAAGATATGTGTGCATAGGTTAAAAAGTAGGTTTGACATGATGCAGCCATTTCATCGTAGGAAGAACTGCAGTATGATATTTCATTAACTTTTGCTTCATCTATTCACACTTTCCAGCCAGCCAGTGTCAGAGGCCATTCTCCGGTCTGAATTACTGGACAACATCCAGATCAAGGTTATAAGACGTCACACACTGAGGATAATTCTCCACTCTCTGCTCAGTGTTGTCACATCTTAAGGAGTTCCTCCTCTGCACATCATATATCCATGTTTTACCACACCTCTCATTTGATGTAATGCACAGTCATCTGTAGCTGCTCACAGCCGCCCCCTGCCATCTCTCAGTCTGCACGCTGCAAGGCTCATAATGCGATGACTCCCTGGACTCATGAGTGTGACCACAAGTAAATGACTTTTCTCAGCCAGTTTCTTCATCTGTTGAGACATACGGAGCAGAGACCCACCCCCACCCTCTTTTCACAGTAAATGGCTGCGTGGTGGAAGGGAAGCAAACTCAGATTTATTGTCCAGCCGTGAATGTGTCAGGAAGAGCAGATTTTGTTGAGGGAGAAGGTGTTTTCCTTTCTCAGAGTTACAGATGGATGTGCTTTGCTGCTGTGATTCGTGAACCTGCTATATTTGAAGTGGCGTGATTAGGAGATCTGTTTGTAATTGCCATTCATCGGATTGGATGCAGTCAAATAAAACATGTAGTAGGAACACGGGCAGATTGTTGCAGGGATTTGCATTTCTATATTGTTCCTTGAGGCACAGTAAGGCATGATGCAGTAAAATGCAAAGTATCTCGAGTGATTACAAAATAAACAAGGGTAATGTCTCGCAGAGTGTTAAGGGATAGTACTGTCTTTGTTTTTTGCAGGAGGCAAATATTCTACCCATAAATTAATGTTAATGTCTACAACATGTTTTGGGAATGACTCAGTATGCTTAATAATAGGGTTACCCTCCACTACTGCGAGCAAACTAGCCTACTTGTACCACAAAGCTTGTTTTGGAGATGTCAATATGTACTGAGATCCACCACAAAGCACAAGTAAAGGGGGGCAGGGGGATAGCGCACCAAGCTACTGTCTGATGATGAGAATGATAATAGCTGACAGGAGGTAATCACAAGAGCCCTAGTACATTATACATTGAAGCCTTGACCATGACCATGTCAGTCATGACCAAGAAGCTTTGAGGGTATATTTACAGCTTGACTTGAAATGTGGAACAAAGCAGGACAATGAGAAGGCCATGCTGGGTTAATACAGACGAGGAGAAATGGAGACACACTTACTTCACCTACCCGGCATGGCCAAGCATAATCTGTGGATGAAGTGAGGAAATTAAATTTTTTAAGGTTGTAGTGCTTTTACATTTGAGGTTACTTACATTAGAATTTATCAATGTATTTGCTGCTTCCAAATATTGTACTTACCTCATTCATTCTCTGTCTTGGTGAGCTCCCATCATTTCCCCATCTATGTGCAGGAGAGGAGTAAGATTAATCACTGAGGCTCCATTCACATAGGAATAATGTTACCTCGAGACGCCTACTGATTTATGATAATTTCTGTGATTGTCACTGATCTTAATCCTGCACAGATCCTTCCACATCTGCCACTTGTTACATAAAAACTCGATGATTAGATGACCTGTATTACTGTATTTTGGCAGAGACAGAGGACTCCTGATGAGAACAATCTCATGTGAATGCACATCCCAGTAATTTAGGGACTAAAATTGCTTGCAAAAACTGCATAAAACATTTTCAACAAGTAAATTATTATGAGCAGATCAAATCATCAACTATTGTTAGATGAATGACTTGTTGGAACTCGTGCCATAGTTGCACCATTACCCAATTCAAATATTTCCTGTTTAGCTTTTATTGAGATTGAAAGTATACATTTAAAAGTATATTAGCTTTCAACCACATGTCAGCAGCTGTTGAGGGGGTAGAATAACCATAAAAACGAATAAAGAAATTTGCGCAACATTTTTCACAATTTATCGCATTTGCCTCCAAATTAATTCATGAGCATTCATTCCCTAACAATACATGAGCTCAGGATCTATTGTCACCACAGATGTGCACCTTTTGACTCTGTGTATAGTGCACAGGAAGGAAGGGATGAGAAAATAGCCATTACAGAATCATGTTCTATAGTCTACAGCCATGTACATTCCTCTGTGAGGCTGTACCTCAGAATGCTAACATGTTCACAATGACAATGCTAACATGTAGATGTTTAACACATTTACCATGTTTATCATGTTGGCTTAGCTTGTTAGCATGCAAACATTTACAATTTAGCAGTAAACACATAGATAGGAATATCATTAGTTATGCAGTATTGCAGGTCATAAACCAAAGCACTGGACAAAATTAAATTTTGGCCCAATGATGGCACTAGAGTAAAAACTAAAGTCTTTAGAATACTTTATCTGGGAATCATGAACGTCTGTACCGTTTTGTGCCAATCCATCAAGTAGGTGTTGAGATATATCACAGGATAGGTGAAAACTTCAACCTGCTGGTGCTAGAGGAAAAGTCAGAGGATCGCCAAATTTATTAGAATGCATCTTCTACAGACCTTGAATATCTCTTGTAAATTTCATGACAATCCATCTAACAGTTGTCAAGATATTTAAGTCTGAACCAATGTAGTGAAATGACTGACCAACAGACATGACATTGCAGAAAACAAAAAAGCATGAAATCCCAATGGGCATCTACATTTAGTTTTTTGTAGATTTGGAGCTAATTTGTAGTTATTGTTGGAAAAATCTCTTTTATTGGTTGTTTTCAATAAGTTGAATTAATAACTGTTGGAAATATAAGGCCACCTTGCTCTTGCTTACTTTCATCTTCTCTCTTCAGGGTTTACTGTGACCTTTAAGGTTGACAGTCAAAATCTCTCAAATGTCAGAATCCTCCAGAAGCCTTAAGCTTCATATTAGGACTAGCTATATTGGAGAGGAAGAATGTCTGCAGGGCCTGAGAAATTTCTCCAAACGTCCAAGATTGTATTATACTCATTCATGACCAGAAATGGTTTTGAGGAAAGATAAATGATGTATTTAAAACTGTAAAGCCTTTCAAAATGTGTTTGTCCAGTGAAGAATTGCTCCAGTCATGCATTAATTTGATCAACTGGCACTGAAAAGGAATTAAAGCATTAAATATTAAACTTTTGATAGAAGTCGGCAGAGGACTAAGAGGTATTTTAGGCTTTTCAAGTCAAAGACAATAAGTGGTCAGTTCCTGATCCAGATAAGTTGAGAAGCATTGTTTGAACACAGTCCCTCAAGGAAATTATGATTTTGCGATCACAATAATTAATGCAAATTCAAGAAATCTGTGAGAGCCTCCAATATTGCTAAATTACCATAATTTCCATATGAAATGGTCAAATAAAAAGACAAATCTGGACAAGTCTGGACAAACTCAAATGAGGTTTGCATTCAGTTAGTCAGAGGAATACAAGTTGATGCATTAAGACAGCAAAGATGGACATAATCTACCTCAAACATGAAAATGGACACTTTGGAAATGAAACTATATTTTTATGTTAATGGATTTATTTTAATGGCAATATTGACTGCTTTTATTTGGTGCTAATGTTGAGGTGAAAGTACAGTATTTTATGTTTTATATAACTTGAGCTCATGGTTCTCATGTTCAGGAAATACATTTAAAATTTTGCACTGAAATAATTGTTTCTATGAAATGCAGTATGCTTTTTATTGAAAGAAGTGATTACATATGACTCTTCATTGGTGGTAGTATTTTTTTATTTTTTTAAAATCACATTTTCCTTTGCTTGCAATTTTTCCTAATTCCCTCAATTTTACTGTAAAAAGAGCACATAAAACATTACAAATTGTATCGCAATTTTTGAGAAAAGCCACCGCAAAATCAAGCATTTTTGACTGCAATAATCACAGAAAAACTCCTGGAGGGACTGCTTGAAGATTATAGTCAAAGACAGTGGGTGCAAATGTTGTGAATCAATGTGCATGGCACAAATTGCAGCAAAGTGTGATGTGTGCAGAGGGAGTGGTGACACACTTTATAACTTCCTGTTCAAGATCTAAAAAAAAATCCCTACATGAAATTCTTGTTTTCTGTGATATCGCTATAAAATGTAATCAACACAATTCCATAAACAGCCATTATTCTGCACTACCACATCATCATGCACTGCACGCCATCTCAATCATAGGTCTACCTCCATTGCAATTATAAATATGATGCTTCAGGCTCTACTTTTGTCAGACACACAGCTGTTGCCTCGGTAACCTGTTTTTTCTGGCTGAAGATACGAAGAGGTGATTATTGGGAACCAAAGGTTCTGAGGGGTTTTTTGTGATGTCAAGAGGAGAGAGAGGCTTTAATTGTCTCAAGATTTTTTTTTAACAAACCTGCACGTGTCGTAAGTGTCCTGAGGGTGCCACAATCTTCAACACTGATTTTTTTTTACCACATCAGCTAGGAAAAAGCGTAGTGTCAAGATATAACTGACCAGTGTGAGGCACACAAGAACACAAGCATTTTGGTGGTTATTTTTGCAACAGCCTGATGCTGGCTGCTCAATAACTTATCAAAAAAAGGGTTGGGGTTAGGGTTGTGTGATCTCACTTTGGAACTCATGATTGAATCTTGACATCAAAATTACATTGCAGTTTTGACATATCTCCTACTGAGTCGGCATCTGCTCCCACCACAGTGCAAAATAATAAAAGCCTCACATAGATTACTCCTCCTGGGTTTGTGCTGTTTACTGGATTTGCCTGCTTAATTTTATCCATCAAGAAATGTGTATTGTTTTCTTCAAGGGATGCCACTGGCCCTAAGATAACACTGGGGTCTCACCCTAAAACCTATCTCAGATAGTACGGGAGGCTGTAATGGTGGAAAGTAAAGTGAATCCCTGCTGTTGCAGCTGTTCATAGTTTGAACCATGTTTAGAGCAGCTCTTCATCACATCCTCATACCAGTTGATTGTAGACTGTTTTATAGCCTGTGCAGAGGACTGTAGTGTTTTTAATGGAATTCAAAGTACATGTTGATTTCTGTGCCTCTTTTTCATAAGTAAGCTCACCACTAAGGCCATAGTATTATTCTTTTTTTTTTTTTTTTAATCACAGCCTGCCAGATGACTGTGAGCTTTTGGCCACCCTCACACTGTCTCAGCCTGCTCTTCATTGCACCAGGTATAGCAAAGGGAAAGAGACATTTCTTTTACAGAGATTATTTTACATCACTGTTGTGTTGACATTCTCAAACATGGTGTAGGTGTGATGATGAAACACACGGTATCGGTTAAATGCACAAGGGGATTTATAGTTTAAATTGTAATATAAATTGTTTCTGTCAAGAACAATAACTACCTGATTAAGTCAAGACCAGTCAGTTTTATTTACATAGAACCAAATCACAACAGAAGTTATCTCAGGGCACTTTTCACGTAAAGCAGGTCCACTCTTTATTTTACAGAGACCCAACATTCCCCCATGAGCAAGCACCTGACAACAGCAGCAAGGAAAAACTCCCCTTTAATGGGAAGAAACCTCGAGCAGAACTGGACTGTAGGTGGGCAGCCATCTGCCTTGACAACAACAATAATAACAATAACAACAACAATAATAACAGACTAATTATTTTCACATTATCTGCATTTGCCACAGGAAATCAGTTAGTTAAGGTTATAATGACTAACTAACCTAAATGCCTCAACAAGCCAAGGGAGTCATAGGGATAACAAATTGAAAAGAGTGAGATCAGACAAGGCAGCAGGGATGCAAGAAAAAGAAACATCAAAGATGATTTAAAAAAAGGCCTTAATTGTGATCTTACTATGTTGGAAACTAGGAGCTCTGACAGCAACAGCATGGTCACCTTTAGTCTTTAACCTTGACACAAGAACTGTCAGGAGGCTCCTGTCTGAGGATATCAGACTGCACACTAAGTTCAGGGACAACTTGGGGCCAGATCATTCAAAGAAACATTAGCAGTTCTAAAAATCAATGCTAAAAACAGGGGAGATGTGGTCCTGCCTCTTTGCATTAGTTAAAAGCCTTGCGGCAGCATTTTGAACACATTGTAGCAGCTGATAAGGCAAGCATTGTTATTGAAGTAATCATGAGCAAAAAAAATCATCATTTAAAGATCATTTCACAGTTCACATTTCATCTCCACTATTAAATATTCACAACTAACTGTGAGGATATAATAAGGCCAACATGGTTTTCTCACATTTCCTAATCCTGCAAGCACTTTTATCAAGAGACAGTGCTACTTTATTACATTTGATAGACCTTGAAAGAGCATCGTAGACATAATGTACCTCAACAAAATATCATTCATATTTCTAAGGATTTCTAAGGTTTTACCTTTTTGGTATCAGCCTGCCAGTAGAGCTTTTATTGGCATTGTAATGCACTGTGCCTGAAAATATACCCTACAAACATGAACTGCAGTTTATAATACACCTCTAATAAGACCTTTACAGTAGCCATGGGGCATTCCTATGAATACTGATTCAAACCTTATAATATTAAAACTGGGACTGTGTAAAGAAGTCAGTGCAGTGTTAGTTCGTCCTTCCACCTGCTCAAGAAAGCTTTTCTAAAAGATGACAGTGGAAGCTTTATATTAAACAGTACGTGTTACTGTATGTTAAGTATTTTCACAAGCAGAAATGCAACAAGCAAACTCCACAACAGCCACAAGTACCGGTCAGACAAAAGGCTGAAAGGATGACATTTTTTTACAATCAGCATAGATGCCATCCTACTGTCACTGAGCTGGGCAGTCAGGCCTTGCCTTGATGCATATCCATGAATGTCACGAATAAGCGAGAGGACAACTTTGTCGGACTCTGACACTCACCTTGAACAACTCTGACTTCTTGCCAAGAATGTGAACACAGTTCTCTATGAGGACAAAATGACTAGCAGGAGTGACTCTGTCCTCCAGTAGTGACTTTTTGTCTTCCATAATACATGCATATAATAGTAGGCAATAATGCAATAAACAATACATTTGTTGTTTTAGTGGAATCATATTGATATTGTGATATATCATTCTATTCTCAGATTCTTATCTTTTCCTTTAAATTTCAGACATTTTCAGCCAGATCATATCAACTATTAATAAGCTGTTTTACATCCAAGGTGCGAAAAGTATTCAGATGACATGTGTGGTTTGTTTACTCAGATTCCAGTCATGTTTTTCATATTTCCGGTATTGTGATGGCCTCATAAAAATTCAGGGCCAAGTGATTATCATATAAAAGTGAATACTGCCTGTTCCTGTTGGCTATATTCATTTAATTGCTCCTATTTTCAATGTGGCAGACTTGCATTTTACCTACAAGGTGCACACACTAAACTGGAACGACCCGGTGCTCTGTGTTTAGCATTCCGTGTCTGGTAACATTCAGAGTTTTGCTGGTTTTCAACTGTGGATGAGGAAAGAAAAAAAAAAAGAAACAGGACAGTCTTAGTGAATACAAACTCCGTGGAAGCTATTGTTGGAGTTTTATTGGCTTTGAAGTCTAAATAAAGATTATTTATATCCACGCTTATACTGGTAAAATGACCAAAACAATGAATTCATTATTAAGATTTCCATCAATTATTTTCTGTCAATTGACCAATTGATCGATTAATCAATCGTTCTAATCTAAAGTTTTTTTTATTGATTGGTGATTACTATTTTGTGCATGAGTGGCATGTGTATATAATGTGCAATTTCTTGGTATTTTGGAGCACTTTTTTATAAAAAGTTATTTTTCAATATGTAGTTGCAAAAGGAAATGATGACAGTGACAGTAGAGTAGAGTAGCAGTAAGTTGCAGCAGTATCCACATGATACAGACTGGTAGGACATGAAATGCTCAACAACAAACTGCAGAATCTCCTGAAAAAGTACAAAAAAAAAGCAAGACAGTCTTTCCTTACAGCCCCTTTATTGATCTGTCTTGGTTTACTCAGTATCATTAAGAATTAAACACTCCAGTGCTTTTCACCCCCATGTTTTAGTCAGGAATGTTGGGGAGTGTGGTCAGAAATTCAGACTTCTTTATGCTAACTGCACTCAGGATGAATAACTTTGATGATTCTTTGGTGAGGTCAAAATTTAAAATTGTACAATACTTTTGGTTTTTGGCTAAATACCCGCAAAACCAATAAACATTCACATGATTAGCCTCAGCTGTAATTTGTGTTTAGTGCCGTTATTATGCTGCATGTTAATACACCAAATTAAGATGGTCAACATAGTAAACATTATACAATGTATACATTGTGAGCATGTTCGCTCATGCTGTGCCTATGTACAGCCTCTCAGAGCTGCCAGGATTCCTGAAGACTCTTAGTTTGTTAATTCTTATTCTATAATGTTCAGTAGAGCCATGCCAGCTCATTATAGAGTGATGAAAGCCAGGATGAGATGCTGCTAGTTGAAATGTCAATAGATGAGATAGACGTATCATTGCACTACAGTGAAATGTGACACCACTGACTTGGCCTGAAACCTTCAGTCCATATAAGTCAGTGCAACAATGCTCCAACAATGCGTCTGTTTCATCATCTTCTAAAGACATTTTAACTATAAGGAAACATTGTCTCTGAGCTGTTTTGTTGTTTTTATTTTATGGATAATCTCATGTCACTAAAGTGCACAATATCCCATTATTATATTCCACAATATCTTCAACAGTGATGTTTTACCATGAGGATCTCAATAGTACTCCATGTTGATCTTTTCTACTAAACCGCAGAACTGAACAGAACAGGAAAAAAAAAAAAAATCACATCTTTGAACCGATGAAGAGAATGATGAGAACATAATATTCCCTATGAGCAGCGCCCTGGGAATTGAAAGCACTCACCACTTTGTTGAGAGCATTGTCTGCTGTTTATTTTGAGACCAGGCTGTGATCTTACTAGTTTACTGTATATCAGTGGTACCAAAATAAATGAAAGCTACCTTGCCTTTCAGAGGCTGATGTTTCTTTAGAAAAGAAAGTGATGATTTCTGTACAAGCCAGCATCACATCACCATGAGACACATTTCTAAGAAATTATTTTAAGCAGGGTCCTTAAAAGTAGTCTAATCAATTACTTCTAATTAAGACTTATTATGGACAGGTTTTTCAAGCCAGCCATGTCAGGCATCTGTTTAGCCTGTTAATTGTAATTTTGAGTCGATGAGCAAGTTTTCTTATAGTTGTTGGTTGCAGAAATCAATTCACAGCCCAATGAGTCTTTTCAAACTAGTTAAGTCACTTGAGGTTGAAGATAGCTGGGTGACATAATGTAGGAGAGTGGTGCCAGTGTACTTAAAGTGTGATCATGAGTGCCTAATCAGTGCTGAGCTAGTTATGATACTTAGCCCTCTGCTGATGTCTGCAGATGTCAAAGTCATAGGACTTATTCAGTTACCAATTTGAATTAGGTCATGCTTGCCCTTTCCTTGTAAAATCCATGCCAGATTTCTATATATTGCCAGCCTCTACTTAAGTTTAATAACACTTTGTAATGTTAGATGACCCATATACTTTAGTTACACCACATGGTTACTTTATAGCTAAACCAAATATAGGCATCTGTCATTTGCCATAGTCACATATACCTCCAATTCACCACAAACAGCCACATTTGTAACCAGAGACACTCACCAGTGCCTGTAGATTGCAGGAGTACTGGAGCATATCGGCCCCACACTCCATTCCTGCTCGAAACAGAGTAGCATGAACAATGCTTAACTGAGTCTTGCTCACCACAGCTGCAGTCAGTCAAACTTGTTGTAGTAGTGGCCTCTGCCCAACCAGCAAACTCCACCAGAATGATACTTGCTGCACCAGCAGTCAAAGCAGCTTTGATCACGAGAATTACTCTCACCACAGCCTGTCGGCCTGTACCGTAGCATCCCACACAGAGCATCCAGAATAATGCTCGTCACAGATACTCAGTCACGCTTGCCACAGTTGGGCTGATGCAGTCACAGTCCAAGTGGCCAGCTGCACCGAGCTGCTGTTTACCGTGATCTGCCACAGTTGTAGCCAGAGTTGCACTCGGCCTTGCTGCATTCAGCATCATTCTCGCCAGAGACGTGCTTACCTCAGCCACAATCAGTCATGCTCACTGGAGTGCTACACAGCCTGAGCAGCTGGCACTGTATGCTACATGAGACCAAGCAGCCATAGTTGGAGTCACACTTGCCAGAGGCACCCTCACAGCTGCCATCATTCACACTAAGTGGGATCCTACTGGCCACACAAAAAGCCCCAGTAAACATCTCATCCACAGAGATTCACAACTGGAGCCAAAGCTGATCACAGGCCTGTGCAGAGTCATACTCACCTCATCCCACAAGAGGGAAAACTGATTATTATCTAGACCAGGCATAGGTAAATTACAATGGTGGAGAATACTGGAAAAGCTATGAATTTATTTATGCACATGTGTTTGTGTGCTGCACCAACATCCATGGATGGAATTTAAATATGTCTTCTATCCATCTGTGTGGTGTAATATGAAGGTAATGAAACTTGATGTGTGTTTCCAGATTTGTGGCGTTTCACTTTTGCAGTGTAAGGTCTTTTTTTTGATGCACAGTATCTGCTCCTGAGATAAGATTAAATATTTCTTGCAAGCCTAATGTATTTCAGCAAGAACACCACCAGTAATATCCCTCTGTGTCATATTGGAAAACGGGTGGCCAACTCTTGCCCGTGGCATGCACGCCTATCTGGCTGAATGACGATAAGTTCAAATATGAATTGCCTACTTAAAATTCTCTCAAATGACAGTATTTGTTCAATATATGGACATTTATAATAAGAACATGACTCTGAATCACCTGTTCAAAGTGGTGAACTGTATCAGATTATGCTGATTTTCTGTATTTCAGCAGAAGCCTCTCAAGTTAAAAAAAAAAACAAAAAAAAATACATTGCTTATCTCCTGTTATGACCCTACTTGTGAAATATTAAGTATTAAAGGTTAATTTAAAAATCTGAACACTGTCTTGCTTACTGCTGGTTTGTTTCATATTTATTTAATACATGGTTTCAGTCGAGAACTCGTGAAGTTGTGCTGCCCTCCAATGTAGCTGTCACACATTCACAAGTGCACATTTTTAATAAAACTGATAAAGTATATTGGTGAAAAATTCTATCAATACTGTCAGATTTTCTCTGTAATGTCAGCAATCCCTCTTTCATGTTAAATCTGAATTTGGGCTTTACTACTACAGTATATAGCATATTTCTCCATTTAAACCAAACAGTCCAGATTAAATTTAGGCCAGAACCCGACCTCATTAATCATAAAGCTGCACTTTATTGCTCATATTGTATATAACAGTATATCCTTGTTTGGTTAGGATAAGAAAACAAGAACACATATTCAACACATTTTCTGGCTAAGAGGCAAAGACAAGCCTGTAGCACCTCAAGGTGAATCACCGCATGGATGTTTGATTTATGGTTTAAATTATTCTGTTGGGCCAGTCTAGTGCGTGTGCTGAACTCTACTGCTCTTTGTATGGCTATTACCAGAGAGTGAAACCTTGCATCCCAATTACAGTTAGGCTATATAGCTGTCATTCATGTTAGTAATGACTATAGCTTCTACTTGTACTGAACAGGCAGCCTGCCTATGAATATTTTGCCTGTTAGAGTGATCGATCACTACTGATCAAGCCACTTCAAAGATGCACTCTTATTGTAAATTGGATAGATTAAATCCCAGAAATTAAGTGACTCACATGAAAAATAAGTAGGCTCTCAACAGCAGCACAGGACATCATACATGCATGAATTGTGGTATGCGTGTTCAAAACTTAATTCTAATGTGCACACCAATGTTGATCACAGTAGTCAACATTTACCTTGAGGTATATGCCCATGTGTGACTGACCCATAACCTAAAGGAATATCCATCATGTCTAACTTTGATGATTCAATAAAAAGATTCAGGATATGGTCAGCTACTGTACTGTAGCTTTACTTTAAAATTAACAGGATCAGAGTTACAGATTCTAAAATATTTAGAGGAGTCATTTGAGAAAATGTTATTGCTTGATTGATCATAGCTCCAGTGCTCTCTGCTTTAATTTCATGACTCTATTTTATGTTGAGACATGTTCATCCTTTACAATATCATTGGTCTCTTAAATTAACTAGATAGTCATGGGCTGCATTGGATGGCAGTCTCCTCCAAACCACTTCTATACTGACTAAGACTCTACAGCCAGAGGCTTTGTTAGGCTGTATTCAAGCACAGTGGTGCTTTGAGCTAACATGGTGATGTTTAGTAGGTATAATGTTAACCATGGCCACCATTTTAGTTGTGTTAGTACACTTACATTTGCTAATTAGCTCTGAACACACAAAGTACAGCTTTGTGAGGCTGACGGGAAATGTCATTACATTTGCAGAACAAATTAAATTTTGACCCAGAGGAAAAGTCAAGTACTACCAAAGTTATTACAATTTGTCCTGAAGAGAAGATGTATATCTGTATCAAATATCATGGCTATCCATCCAGTAGTTGTACCCCAGGTTGGCGCTAACGGAAAAGTCATTAGGACTAAGTCATTAGGATAAATCATCTGGGAACCATGAATATCTTAGCAAAATTTCATGCCAATCCATCCAACATTTGTTGAGAGTTGTGTAAGTGGGGACCAACCGTTGCCATCCCAGTAAGGCCATGCTGCTAGTTCGGCTGATGATGTACAGTAAGGACAGAAAGTGAATATAGGTCTGGAGAACACCTGACATGTTCATGCACAGGCCATCTTTGTTGCAGTAGTGATGGAAAGTGTTGTATGGAGCATTTGATTAATGGTGATGACATGGAAGTCCCATCGGATAATAAACAGCCCATGTCATCCGGTGTGTCTTTACTCCCAGTGAAATTACAAGACCCGGCACAAAATGTAGCTAGACACATTTGCCCTGTAGGGTCTAGCCCTTCTCTTATCTTACTCCATTTCTCCTATTACTTTGGAGGACTGTCTGACAGTCCGCTGCCAGTCTTCTGAATGGACTGTTGTATGAAATCAATGCTATCAATGCTGTTACACTTTTTAGACTCACTTTAAGACCTAGAAGCTAGTTTTGATTTAAGTCATGGTGTACCAGGTTACTGGGCCAACAATTAAATGTTGCTGGAGAGGTATTACATTTGTGGCACAGGATAACCAATGTTGGTTTCAGTGGTATGACTGTAGAAGTTATGAAAAGATCAAATGATTGGCTTATCATTTTAATACAGAATTGTGGAAGTAAGATCATTACTTTTTGCTCTGTTACTGTGTGTGTTGGAAAGGAAAGTTCTCTTATTATTCTTGTCTCTCTCAAATTAGGTGATGCTCTGGGTTCCTACTTTTTAAGGAGGGTAAAACTCCATATATGTGACACCAGATCATATAACATCTCATGGCCTTATGCCAATTGGTTGAAAGTGTTGAAGATAATATACATTGACCAATCACAGATAATTTCTCCGTTCTTTCACAAACTATAATAGATTAGGTTTGCTCCTTGTTCATTGAGACAAGCTGATGCAAACCTTTGTGTGTGTTCTGTCTCCTTATTGTACAAAAATAATTTTTAATCTTCAACCCAGCAGTGTTTTGTGTATTATTTCGCATGTCTGTTCAGTGTTTTCAGACAATTTCCATGACATGACCTTATGATTTCCACTTTGTACTTGTTTTTACCTTTTGGGACCAACCAGGGAATGGGTGCCATCCAGTCCCTCTTTAATTAGCGAATCCCACATATTGCCTAGAGTACAGTATAGTATATAAAGGAAACTATCTGAGAACCCTAAAGCTTATGAGTTATCTAATACAGCACATTCTACTAACAGTTCATAAGTATAAGATTTAGATGTAGTAATTTGGGGGTGCAGTTGGAAAAAGTATTTTGCATAGTGCCTGAAAACCCCAATGTGACATGAAGGGTTTAGCTCATTAACAAAACTAGACAGTGTGGAAGTTTAAACAGCTGAGCTGCTGTTGCTTCTGGGCTCATCTTGAAATGTCTTTAGAAATATACTTTATTGGATACTAAATGTTAAAAATGAACAAGTGTGTAACTTATCTGTACAAAGTGATCCCTTGTTTATAATTTATGGATTCCTGGCTTGAAGCCAATGTTCCTCTGGGAGACAAATATGATGGAGCGGTGACTCAGCGTCCAAAAGTGGACAACAGTTTGTTCGCAGTTGAGTGATGGATATGCTGTCTCTCTATAAATGACTTTGCAGATAATTAGTTTGAGCACATGTCATCGTAAGTTTTAAATGATTTATTATGATACTTTCAGTCCTGCTTGTTAGCATAGTCATTTTTTATTTTGAGTTCTAAAGAAGGATTTTTATTTTTAATGCATCTATTTCATTGTGAGATTCCTATTGGTGAAAGTTGCTTGAATAGTAACAGTTCCTGTAAGGTTAATGTTCCAGGTGTTGAGTGTGTTGAGACTGCTTTGAAATCAAACAAAAATCTTTGATTGTAATTAGTCTTCAGGTCAATGAGTGTTCTCACAGCATATTTAAGGCTTGTGGTTGTTACCAATTTCAAAGTCATTTTCTACTGGATTTGGTGTCAAGACACCAGCTGACCCCCCCCCCCCCCCAGCCTTAAGCAGCCCATCAAGCACTCCAAAAACTGAATTGTTCCAACAATCAGACACCAGTGAGATAGCTAAGAAGGGTTTAGAAAATGAATCAAGTGAGCAATCAGCAGGTTAATCATAAAACAATTACTGCCATGCAAACAAGTGGAACATGCTGTTACCCTTGAATAATGCAGGCGCCCCCAGGGCCAATTAGTGGGGGTGCATCATCACTTCAAATGTGATTTCTCAGGTGATAACTTTGTCGCCACTGGCCTGATTTTTACAAAGACCTAAAGGGATAATGCAGTTTTGCACAGAGTCTGGTGTGCACTGACTCCAACTTTCAACATCACTGTTCATTCTGCTGGTTCCTAAGAGTACTGAATGATCTCATACACCTTGTTTATCATTTTTCAGTGTATCTCTATTCCTATATCCTTTTTCCACTGGCATGGTATTGCATGCTGTATCCATTGCATGCTTTGTCATGCCACACTCATTTGTATTCCCATAGCATCCTCACAGCAGTGGGTTGCTGTGCTGACCTGCAATATTATTCCCTGCACACAACATTACTGTGAACTGACTGGCTAAACATGTCTAAACATGTATGACCATGAAGGTCACTACTGAGAAGAAGCATTTTTGGTCCGCCTTGTTATGGAATTTTATTTCACTTTAAAATCCCTGTTCTTACAGTCATCAAAATATTCCTTTGGATCACTCTATTTTTGTGAATGGATCAGTTGCAAAATTTGCAAGGAATGAAGGGAAGGAAAGAGATGCACCACATGTGAACTATATAGCAGGCACTTCCAATCTCCATATACATCATATACAACATCCCAGTTGTCACAACACAAGCCTCCAGCCTAATGGAAATCTGTCATGAGTGCTGGCCAATCACCAGATCAGACTTTTGGTAGCTGTACTGTAAGTTGCACATATCACTCCACAATCCTTTCCAACTGGTGCCCATTTGGAACATTCAAAGCCAGTTTGGTTACCCCTCCTAATGGGCAATGGACTTTGTTCCAGCTGTAATCATAATCCATTGAAGAGATGCAGAACTTGTCAGTCTGAACAGAGATATTAATTTCCCCTCCATGTGGGGCCCCGCTCTGCTAGCCATGTAATGCTATCAGCTTTGAAGGAATCTTGTCTGGTTAAGCCTTTCACAAATGTTCTGTTTGACATCCATATTCTTGCTTAGAATTTATTTCCACTGATGGTATAAGAATGACATTCTTTTCCATATAAGAGCATCTCAATGGCGAGCTTGTATTTTTTTTTAGTTAAGATGCCTCTGAAATTAGACGGTTACTTTTGATGTAAATTAATAATCTTTTTATTTATTTATTTAAATTTTTGAGTATGTTTTGTGCTAACTGTAATGAGCAGTCTAAAATAATAATGAATGTACAGTATTTGCACTAGATAATAGGTGTCCTGATGTTTGGACAAATTGTTGTGTTCACTCTTCATAAATTAACACACAAGTTAGTATCAGAAGATAATGAGTTAAAAATTACAAATGGGTTAGTCAGTACAAAAGCACTCGATATATGTATGTTGTCAAGGATGCTGAATAGAAACAGCACTATTTTTGTATGTAGTTGAATTGAAACCCCAATTATCCACTGGACACTTCAACAACAACATTAATTGTATTGGGATTTATTTGTCTTTTATTGTTTTTTTCCCCCGCGTTTTTTTTTGTTTTGTCTTCGGTAAACAGTTGCTTCTTATTCATGCTCTTACTCATAAAGCTAAGAATGTATCTTTGCCTTAGAACGACTGCTAATGATGTTGTTGTTTTGGGGGGGGGGGGGGGGGGGGGGGGGGGGGGGCTGCTGTTGCATTAGCAGAGAATTACTTAAACTTGATGCCAAATAACACATTGGCATTTGCACCCTAAACTAGAGTATAAAAGAAGACCTTTTTGCTGTTTTGGAGGACTTATATTTCTTATATTAATTGCTGTCATTATGTAAAAAGCTACTTTCTGAAATGTAAATCTGTATCAACGTAGTCATTAAAGGGATAAACAGAATGTAAAGAATAAACAGAGATGGTTTGCAATCAGAATTGTTCAGCTGCAAACAGTGTATCAAGGCTGGAGGTCATGCATGTGCGCAGGTGGTGAGTGCTAGAGAAAGTATTGCTCTTCACCAGGAATCCGTGATGAACTCTGACAGATTTTACCTACAAGGCAGGCATCCTGTCCCTGTCTTAACAGCTGCTTTCCAGTTTTTTTGGTCGTTTTTAATTAGGGCTGCAGTGACTTGTATGCAGATCTGCAGCAGTTTGGGGTTCTCACTGTCTCTAATTGTAAAGTCACACTGATTTGCATGATTATTCTATTTATCTGATCAAATCTCTTCCTCCCGGCAGCGTAATTAATGTTATTTCGGGGACAATGGACCTGTTATGGTACGTTTATAATCAAGTGTGATTTCAGTAGAGAGTGCAGGTACTGTGCAGTACATATTGGATGTATTGTCACAACCCTTCCAGTTATTTTAAAACTACTGGTTGTAACCTGTCAATAAATAATGGAAAATATTCTGTAAATAATGGTATGCTCCCTGAGATACAGGCTTTTTTTTAATCATCAGGGTTATTGCGTCAAGACTGGTCATTGAGCTCTGTTGTATCAGTGTCTGGGAACACACTTGAGTCATTTCTATATTGTATACTTTGCAGATTTGATAAATGGATATCAAATATTGTAGATTCAGCAGTATCTATGGAGAATTACCCAGCTGTGCTCTGTGTGTGCAAACAAGCTCAACTGGGTAAGCATTATAGATCTTACCCATTTGCAACTTGACAGGTGAGAACTGTTGATGGCTTATAGAAATATTGAATCAAGGTGTTAGCCAAATCGGCTTTATTCACACACAGAGGGGACCGTTAGATCCATCCAGCAGCGAGAGGATTCTGCTCCCTCACTTTTACATGTGAAAAGGGAAGTAAAAATGGTTTGAAATGGATCATAAGGCCAGGGAGTAGTCTTAGATGAGGCCATTCCCCAAGCAGCAAGTCATCGTGATTTCATGGAGGCCAATGTGAAACGTTAGTGGGTTTAAACACTACAGCACCTGCGAGTACTTACAGGAATTTGCACTTCTCTGCTGTTTCTGTTATTGTTTTATCACTTGTCTCCGGTCTGCTGTTGCACAGCCTTGAAAAAGCCTAAGCCCCTGAAAGCCTTGGCTCGTCAAGTCTCAAGTCATTTTCACTGTCAGAGGCACTGCATTGTCACCACACCTACACTAGATCACATTCTTGTGCTTTCAGTTTACATTTTATTTTTGAAAAAAAAAGAAGGTTCAAGCTCCCTCTGAACATCAAAACACAAATGTTTAAGGGCTGTGACAGTGTTTTGCTTTTAACCACTTTGGCCTCATTTTTTGAAACCAGATTTCTGTTATTCCCTCTCTGCTGTCATGTAAATTTACACACAGCATGAAAATTCCAAATCTGCCTCTGTAAAAATAACTCCATCTGTGGTGTATTTTTTAAAATTAATTTCCGTATGCTAATAAATCACTCTGGTGAATTTCAGGATGACGTATGGTTTGCCAGCCCTGTGAGCATGTATTCAAAGGGTGAGTGCACTTTTTCGAAAATAGATCTTGGAGAAACCAGCACCTTATTACTGAGACTTACTGTAGATTCCTGCCAAGTTTTGCACTCATGAAAACAATGAAGTTACTTCACCTTAAATTCAGCTGAGATTAAATATGTTTAGCATTGATTAAACTGGACCAGCAGGCATTTAGGCTTCTTTATTCTACGGCTTTATAGTTCCCTTTTAGCACCTGTGAACAGTATACTCACACTGAGCATTAGTCAGCCAAGTCTTGGCACAGCAAGATGAAAATGACAGCATGAAATCTATCTTTCCTCTGCCCTAAAAACGGCTACAGAGACGTATTGTCATGTGGTGCTGTGTTCATAATGGATCCACTGTACTCTCATTACATGTCTGTGAGGAACAAACCTAAATCTTGACAAATTAGCACTGGCGTAACATAATAGTGATGGGGCCCCAGTGGTAACAGTTTTGCCCAGCAGCCCAGTACATTGATCATTTGGCAGCCTAATGATCATGGTATTGTACATGGCCACAGTCCCAAAACAGAATGAAAAGTTGTGCTCAGTCATTAGAGGTGCACCTGTGTTCCTTGTGCAGGGCATTGTTTACATGTCGCCTTTTAACTCTGAACACCAGCCTATGTTACTATTGTTCTTTGAGGATTTATCAGATTTTAAAAATTATTCATCACCAGCCTTATTGTATTCCTTTTGTTTTTATATTCAGTTCTGCTTCAATATGGCATCATAATACATGTTTTAGTTTACAGTTAGTGCAGAAATGGCTGACCTGCACCTGAATACAAGTCACTCACCAAAACCAATAAAGGGTGCAGTTTGAAATTCTTTTGACACTTTGTGGTAATAATAGACCACAAAGATCACCGCTAGATGGTCAGTGCATGACATGTCACATCAAACCAAATGTGACAGGATTTATGGCTATTTATAGTTAACAGCCTCTTGGATTACATGGCTATAGAGCTGTGTCCTAAATTCAACAATTACTACAGTCGACACTGTTTATTGGCTGATGAGTTCCGCTGTTTCTTTGGATGTCAGCTGTTCCTTGACATCCAGGACCGTGCAGTAACTGCACCAGGAGGATTTATTTGCATTTTTAAAAAATACCATGAACTTTATAATATTAGAGTTTGAGCTGCAGTTTGCTTTAGGTCATGACTGACAGCGAAACTATAAAAATAAATGAAAAACTAAATTGTCCCCGGATGACATCTTTCTAGTCAGAAACTAGGGCTTGCCACTTCTTATTTTACCACTTATTATCTTTATTGTTCAACAAATCACTCAGCATAGTCGTCCAGTCAGATTATTCAGTCAATTTGCATCAAAGGCATTTACAGCCTTTTAATTCTGTCAAATGTGATTACATTACTCATTGCATATGCTTTTTTTCCTCCAGACAAAAAGAAATAAACTGACAGTAGAACTGAAAACAAATGTTAGAAGAGCAGGGAATGTTGAGTGCTTTAGGTCTACTGTCACCTTAGGCAAGCTATTTTTAATTTGCCAACAAAAGCACCATGTCTTTTTTTCCTCCCTCCCTTCGTATTCTGTTTCAAGCTCAGTCTGAGCCCCAGGGACTGCTGAGCCCCTCATTTGCATGACAGGTATTGGTAAATCAGGTGCAGAACTGTAGACAGCAGGCCGGCAGCAGTCTTTCAACGCCTGTTTGTCTTATTCTTATGGAAAGGATTTGTCGACAGTTGACTAAGCTTTCTAGATGATTTTTCACTGCAGTTCTAATTGGTGCTTGTGTTGAGAGGACATGAATAGAAGTAAAAGAACAGAACAGAGATCCTATAGGAAATTTGATAGATGATGGCGTTTGTGGAGTGACTAATGAGAATGATTAAATCTTCCCTTTCTTTAGCCCTTTGAAACTTTGTTTTACTGTGTTTGTTTACTGAGCACATTATTAGAGCCTACCAGTATCTGTGATGTCTTTCTTTAATGAGAACCCATCCTCCCTTTAAACTACTACAAACTATAATCACTGTCTGCGGTGAAACTACACTGAACCTCAAGCCATACTGCAGAGGAATCTAAGTATTTTCAAACGATTTATTCATCCAGGACATTTAGAGCCTTAAAGATGACACATACGCAGTGATCATGGTCCCCATGTGAATGGAAGCGACTTGAATAGGTGGCAATATATGGCAGGAAATTAGCAATGCAATTTTCTGCCAGACATTATAAGACAAGGAAATGATACCTCAGACTCTGGAGGGCATCCTGTATTTTTATGGGGAACATAAAATCTTTAATGGATAATGATCCAGGATTAGATTTAACAAAAACACAGTTTGCAAAATGTACAAAGAGAAAAGAGAGAGAGGAATTGAAAACACTGGTGCTTAAAAAGATATGCACAAAAAAAAAATTAGGCCAGTATCTGCTAAACACCACAAGACCTGCCCTTTAGTTTGCCATCTCTTGAAAGGAAGATGAGGGCTGAAATTATGAAAAGTAACATTTCAACTAATTTAAATGAACCATACTCAGTTTAATTGCATTCAGAGGCGTCATGCATTCAGTATTTTTGAAGGGGCACAGTTTCCCAATGCATATATTAACATTCCCACCAAACCAAGTTGTTACCAGTAATTGGCTGCTACGTTATCATCTGTTGTCCCCCTATCAGCGCCTATCTTTAACTATGATGTCATTTATTATCAACAGTTTAATCTACTTGTCAATGTTGCATTTAATAGCAATTTTGAACATTAAATTGTTAGTGAAAAGGCTTTAAACTCACGGCTAACATTAGCTGGTTAGTTAGCCAACACTATTGATTGAAGAGACCTCACAAACATGTAGGTACTTTTTCTTTCTAACGCTATATAACTCTTGACTCTGTCAACAGCTCATGTTCGTCTGTTATTGTAGAAGGAATTTCAGTCAGAGAAAACCAATTAGTTAGCTACTAATAATAGCAAAGGAGAACAAGCTAACGCTATTGTTAATTCCTTGTGGGTGATAGTTAAAACCACTGATGCTAATGTCACTTAAAATAGAAAATAAATTCTAAAGCTCTAAGTAATATACAAATCCATTAATCCATTAAGTCATACTTTTTTATGGAGTGAGCTAAGATTGGGTATTCATATCTCACAGTGCGGTTAACACAAATGCAATTTGCAATGATTCTACATGACTTCCAAAGCTGATCAGCTCTACAAGCTTCATAGATACTACAGAGATCTGAAAGAAACCAAGTAGTCTAAATGGGGTGGGGTTATATGAATAAAAACATATAGAAACTGACTTTTGTTTCTATATTATGTTAGTAAGGCTAATTAAAAATGCTTATTGTGAAAATAGAATTTAACGATTCTAAAGTTATCCAGTCTTAAAAATTTGAGGGGGCACATGTTACACAATATACTCACTTTGGCTATCATGGAGCTTCTACTCCAGGTTGTATTTCTCAGTCAAAGGAGGACGGCTGGGCTGATGATTGCATATAAAATGGATGGAGGGACATTTTATTTATGGCACCAATGATACACAGTCATAGATTAATAAGGATGACTGTAAATATTGTTACATCAATAGCACCTCATGGCTCTTAGGTTTATGATGCAGAATGACAATGCATATTGATGCTTGTCAAATCCCCTGTTAGTACATTGATTGTCAACATGTTTAATACATATTTTTTCTATCTAATAGAATAAATTATTGAAGCACTGCATTTTCCTTAAGCTTGATGTGATGAAACATATTTTACTATATGAGCATTTTTCTGAACTATGCATTGCATAAAGTATCTACATTTATTGAAAAGTGAAGTAAAACTGTCATCATCCCTTTATTAGAAACAAGAAACATTTTTTTAAAATCTTGGTTTCAGGTTTTCATATTATTATTATTATTATTATTCAGGCTTTCATTATATTTCAAGAGCAGTTTGGCCGTTTGGCCTTGAGGCATCAAACTAGATTTCTTCCTCCTCAACAATCTTTTGTTCATTGCAGTATATTTTATAGAGCGTGCAGCAGTCAATAGCTGTTTAGTGACACACACTGAGAAGGTAAGGCTTGTGGTGAATGCCACAAAAGGTAATGTCAAAGTGTTGCTTTATTTATTAAAGCACCACTGTGTCACTTGAAGGAAGGAAGGAAGGCAGGAAGGAAGGACTGACTGATGGTAGGTAGGTAGGACAGAAGTTAGGATGGTAGGTACTTTTATTTACTCAGGGGAAACCAATAAAGAGCAACGCTCTCATTTACAATGGTGCCCTGCTAATACACAACCAAGCAAGTCATATAACCAAAAATGTAAAAACTGTAAAACCAACAGTCTTCTACCAAACATAAATACAACACAAACACAAGACAAATGACTTATAAATTACAAAAACTTAAAAATAAAATGACAGTAATATAAGTAGATTACACAATAATATTTGGATACAAACTGCAAAGAAATCTGTAGCCCTATTTGAGAAATGGAAAGTAATTGGTTGCTAATTCAGAGTTCTCTGCCAGTATAAAGACTTATTAGTTGTGGATCCTGGCAACAGTTAGCTCTAATCAATATTAAGACAACTCTTCTAAAGTGGTTTCACCTCAGAGTCATCACAAACTTACAACAGTACACAAGGATGGTCACAGGCTAGTGCAATCTCCCATCTGAACACTAACCCGAAGTCCATCCATTCATTTGTTTACTCCTCCTGTAATGATCAATGCTCTACAGTAACACAGAGAACACTGATTCCCCCGAGGAAAGTGTTTGATCCTCTCCCTGCATGGTGGCAATAAAAGGAGGGGTGAATCTCAAGTACATTGAAAGCCTTTTAAGTTCGACACAGCTGCTACAGTAATGCTTGTTTTTAAAGTAAAACATAAGGTTCAACCCCCCTTCCCACCCTAATAATTTTTGTACAGTCCTTATCTTATTTATACCTAACTATTACCAACACAGATGGGGTTTTAATAGTCAAGTCTCAAACTGAATACATTAAGTATAGATTCAAGATTTAAGAAGATTCAAGACTGTTTGCCATTTGCTCAGGTACAGATGTACAAGGGCATTGGAATTCTTGTGGGGATCTCTCAGTCAAGTAAAAAAATACCATAAAAATATGAAAATTGAATTATAAAATAAATAAAAAAGATACACACAATTAACAGATAATAAAAGATGTACATAGTAAAAAGTATAGAGTGTGTGTGTGTGTGTGTATGCTCAAGTGGCCATGTAACTGCTGCACCTCAGTCATTTGCAGACATTTGGCTTCCTTTCCCTCATCTTCCTGGTGTTTCTAGGCTGCATTCAATAGCAGGCAAGCCAATTTCCGAGCGCATGTATTTTTAATAATGTGAGGTCATTTAATCTTTTTGTAAATTACCAGACTGTAATCTCCTTGTAATAATTACCGATAATTACAGAGTTGGAAATGCAGTTGCAATGCAACATCTAGAGAGTGCAGATATAAGGAAGAAGGAAACGATGCAATGCTGTAATGTTTATTCCAGTTGTATTAATCTGGTAGTGTCTGGCCAAAATGAACACGTGGCAGGCAGGGAGGAGTTGATCAGCAACTCTGATGACTTGCTAGCTGTGGGAGGCTAACTCTCCCGAGCATTCTACTAGCCAACGTGCAATCGCTGGATAATAAAATGGATGACCTTTTCTGCAGGATTGCCACACAACATATCAGAGACTGCATGGTCCTGTGTTTTACAGAAACACTGGCTCAACCAAAAGACCCCCGATGAGGCCATTACACCAGCAGGCTATGCGTTCTACAGATGCAACTGCAGTGTGGAAGAGTGCAGTAAAACTCGCGGAGGGGGCACTGCAGCTCTCATCAAGCAGTCATGGTGTGCAGACATCAAGGTTTTAGCCAAATTATCTTGCAGGCCATTCTACCTACTAAGAGAACTACAGTTTATCATACCTCACATACAAAGAAGCTTAAAGCTGGACTGGTCACGGTCAGGACTGTGCAAAAGTGCTGCTTTGAGACAACTGACATGGAGGTGTTTAGGGAGGCCACAGACAACATCCACAAATATACAGAGACTGTTAGCTGTTACATCAGCTGGTGTGCATCCATGTGTGCCCCTCATGACTATCCAGGTTTTTCCTCGTCAGAAACCATGGTTTGATCAAGATGTCCAAGTTAAGAACAGGGAATGAAACATGGCTTTCCAGTCACAAACTACAAGGGAAACAAGCACGCTGTCACCTCTTCAGACATCATCCTCCCAGAAAGATGCTAATGCCCTTTACGCCCGCTTTGATAACTCCCATCTGGACACTTCACCAGCACTACCAACACTACCATGTGGCCCCAGGGAGAACGTTCTCCAGGTGATATGCGCACAGGCTCTTAAGGCAGCAGGGCCGGACAGAGTGTCACTTAGAGCTCTGAAAGCCTGTGCTGCTGAGCTGGCAGAGGTGTATACAGGCATCAACACCTTGCCGGCCCAGGCTGTCATTCCGCACCATTTTAAACACTCAGTCATTGTACCAATTCCCAAAAAGTCACATCAACCTGCATGAATGACTTCTGTCCGGCAGTGCTCATATCAGTCGCCATGAAGTGCCAAGAGACACTGGTGCTAAGATTCATGGACTCCATCATACCTGTGACCACCGATCCTCTTCAGTTTGCCTACCAGGAAAACAGATCAGTGAAAGATGGTGCGGGTCCCGCTCTCCACTCAGCCCTTGAACACTTGGACAACCCCAGCACCTAGCCCCGCTCATGCTCTTTCTGGACTATGGCCCAGCTTTTAACACTGTTAGTAGCAACACAGTTAGTAGAAAATCTGGCAGATCTGGGGCTGCCCACTCCCACCTGCAATTAGATTTGAGATATTTTGACAGTAAGACCTCAGGTGGTTAGAGTGGGGAATAGTGTATTAGTAGTGCTGAACATCAGCACAGGAACCCCCCAGGGCTGCTGCCTCAGCCCTAGACTCTTTTCCCTCTAAACTCATGACTGCCTGTCTACCCATAAACCTAGCTACATTTTCATATTTGCAGATGACACAACCATCTTAGGACTTATCAAGGGAAACAATGAATCACACTACAGGCAGCTGGTGGACAAAACGCCTTTGGAGGAAGGACTATTAAAAACCACAGAGAGGATCATAGGAACACAGCTCCTCTCCATGGACACTCTGTTCCCCCACCACTGCAGGAACAAACTGCGGGCCATTCTCAGAAACCCACATCATCCTGGACACTCTCTGTTTAGGTGGAGAAGCTCCAGGCACCAGCTAAGATACCACCAACCAGAGAGCATCAGAACAAACAGGAAGTGCTTCTACAACAGTTTCTTCAAATGACCATCATACTACTTGCAAAAGACATTCCAGCTGGTGTGACATACCTGGCTGCCCCAGCCCACCACACACACGTACTTGTTAGTATGTACATCTTTTATTATGTTTTATTATCATCTGTTAATTGTGTATATTTTTCATTTATCATTATGTGTATATCTTTATTGTATTTTTTATTACTTTAATTATTTATTATTATGTGCATATCTTCATTGTATTTTTTATTACTTGACTGAGATCCGCACAAGATCTTCCAATTCCCTTGTACACGTGTACCTGAATAAATGGTAAATAAAGTCTTGAATCTTCTTGAATCTATATTTAATGTATTCAGTTTGAGCCATACTTGACTAATAAGCCCACATATGTGATGGTACTAGTTAGGTATAAATTAGTTAGGGACTGTACAAAAATTATTAGGCTGGGGAGGAGGACTGGGCCTTATGTTTCACTTTAAAAACAAGCATTACCCTCTCGATAATTAAGAAAAAGAAGTCCAATACCCAACCCCCATATCTAAAGAATAATGTAACAGTATTGAAGTGGTGCAGGTTCTTTAATCAAATAACTATGAGAGAAATTGCATCTTTAAAAAAATAATGTACCTCAATTTAAACATTTAATATTGTAATAGAACATTAATTTTCACAATGTTGCTGTATCACAATTGTGCCACCCGTATGCATATCACAAGTAAAATTAGCATTATGCCAAATTTATAACAGGCTAGGCACTTAAACCAGCTGTGTTTCAGAGCAGCAGCTGGACACTTACAAGGGACTGTTCCCTCCAGGCAGTTTCCCAAACAGCGCACTGGCAAATGTTATAACCCAAGTTAATTACTATTACAAAATGGTTGAAGTCCACAGCTCACTGATGTGCAGAAGAGAGGGAAACAGCTTTCCAGTATTGCTCGTTTTACGCACCAGGTGATTTGGTTTCATGCCCAAAGTCATACAGTGGAAGAATGGAAGATCAAGTGTGTGTGTGTTCAGTTCAACCCCAGACTGAAGAAAACACTTGAGCCGTACAGATCATATTAATTATGTTGCAAACTGTAAACAAACACAGTCAACATGTTTGCACTTCACTATATTGATTGGTGGGAGAGAATTACTGGCAACGTGCGATGCTGAACTTGCATTATATGATAGTCAAACTTTTTTTTTGGCACATTTAATAGTCCTACTTTCTGTTCTGATGCAAATAACTGACTGTATAGCAAAAAAAAATGAAGCGATAAGAAAACATTCAATCACTATTTAGATCCGCATGAATTGTGTTTCTTAAAATTGACATATTGGTCTTTCTAGCAACTTGTTGCCATGCTATCTCTGGGAAAAGGACTACATATGGCAAAATGCACCTTTATTGCGCACAAGAAAGCCAGCTTATTGATGTAACTATTCAGTCTCTCTTTTTTTATATATATACACACAGTGTATACATTTCATAAGGGAAGGCTGAATTAAAATAAAATCTTATCATTTTGTCAATTCACTTGTGAGCTGTTTGCCAGTCTTTGTCAGTTAATACTGTAGCTTAAATATTCTCCCTCTCACTCTTCTGTCATTTCTACAGGAATCTTCTGTTTAAACTGATATGGCTGCTGCACTTTGGAAGCCTAAATCACTGGACTTGGGCTTGTGGATCTTCCTTCTGCTCCTCAACCTCATTCCTCAAGCCAGGTAGAACAACACAGTGTCTCACCTTCCAGTCTCTCTCTTCCTCTATTTGCTATTTACAATCTTCCCTTCTCTCAGCCCATTTCATTCCCCCAACTCCTTCCCTCCTGTTGATATTCTGGTGATGTGTTCTGTATAAAACCTGTATTAATCAGGCTCACTGCTGCACTAGACTAGTGTAATCAACATCCTTAGAAGCAAAAGTTCATCTATATTGTGAGCAGAGAATAAACAAGATTTTTTTTTTTTTTTATATATATATTTTTGTTTTACACAGGGAAATGGTCTCAGCTGTGACTGTCAGTTTGCCAAATGAAATAACCACATCATATAGTGGTGTTACTGCAGGACTGCCTAGGAAAGCACACTTGGTTTTCAATAGTTTATTAGTTTTTTCTCTTGCACTCTCAGTAGATAGTTTCTGCACTCAAGGTCTACCTGGACAACATTGTGACTTTCAAAATGTTTGGAGAAGATTAAAATAGAGCCTGTGGCACTTTGTCCTAAATTAGGCCAAAAAAAATGAGAGCAAAAATAAAGTGAACTTATCCTCCCATCTAATCGCAGCTTGTGCTCTCCTCTGCACCCGTCTAAATTTCACTGACTGGTGTATTAATTTGCATTGTGCAGCACACCACAGCTATGATTGTCCATTCACAGCATTTTCACTCCTGCATCCTGTGCACATTCTTCAGTCCGTGTGTCAAGCGAGTCAGCAAAAAAAGAAGCTCCAGTATGTCTAGGAGTCATTCTAGTCACACTCCTTGTAATTTCAAACGAAGAGATTGCACAGGTTGCCATGTTAGCATTGTTGATAAGGTAGGATGTTGTGGCAGGGAGACGCGGCAGAGTGTAAATCACGTTAAGATTTTGCACGCTATAAGAACGGCTCACCAAACCTGGAAGAAAGCAGGCTGGGGAAAGAAATCAGAACAGTGTGACAGGGATTAGCCCAGTTTGCTTTGTCGTTGTGCCACTTGGCTCGCCTTGCTTATTAGGAGCACACAGCGTTTGTAATTACATTATATAGAAATGTGCGGCCAGGGGAAGGTGCTAGCCAAGAGGTCTTTAACAACAATATGTGCCTTGGCCTTACTGTACACTGCCATTCAAGACAAGGACATAGTGTATGTAGTTCACCTGAACAACTGAGGACCAAACCTGCTGTTAGACCCACTTTTTCCACATACTTGTGTGTACTTTTGGTCTGGTTTGGTCTGGCTATTTCTTGTGGGTTGGCCAGGAAAATCTACCATTCAATGATACTTCACACAAGAGCTGTTACACAGACAAATCGATGATGAAAATAGTCATTAGTTGCAGCACTACTTCACACAAAAGTGTGGGTCCAACTTTGTGGCTACAGTTTGATAAGACATTTCCTGTTTCAACATGATAATGGTCCTGTCCATAAAACCAGGTTTTAAAGAAATGGTTTTTACAGTTTTTTGTGGAGGAACTTGACTGGTCTGCACAGAGCACTGACATAAACCCCACACTTTCAGGATGAATTTAGAACAGGAACTATTAGCTCGCACCAGACCAACTTCCAACATCTAGTGGAAAGCCTTCCCAGAATAGTGGAGGCTGTTAGAACAACATATTATTTACACACTGTCATATAAGGCTACAACTTATACTTAATTAAGTTTATCTTAAGCTGAGTTATAACTAAAATGTATCCATTCAAGCATTTTTAGATTTAGAAAGTAAATCATAAGCACCTTATGTTTCTCATCACAAATGACAGAGCCCTGATACTGTCCAAACCTTCACCTTGTTAACCAACACACAGATTCATTAATAGGTAATTAAGGTATTCATAGTTAGAAAATTGAAAAAAACAAAACAAAACGCTGGTATCTTTGATTCAAGCATTCAAGCATGAGGCCAGAAAAGACGGATGTTAATGAACAGAAATACGGATAATCATTAGATGTGATGAGAGAAGCAGGTTAGTAATGAAAATGTATGAAGTGTTGACATATTCAGGTAAAGAAAATTGCCATCGCACCCTTTCTAGCCGTCAATGCCATTTATTATGCATGGACCTCACGTGATGAGGATTTTCACTGAAGTTAATCTCTCTGCAATTAATTGAGACATGATGTAGTGCACATATGCAAATTTATTGCACATCAGTCTTTACTATTGTGTATTTTATTCAGTTAAACCTGCACTGGATTAGGCTCAGTTAATTTGAGGAAAAACAAGAAATCCAAACCTGAACCAAAAATGGAATTTCTCTTGAAATTTCCTTCTTAAAGTGAAATTATATAATTATGATCCAGCTCTTAGGCCACAGCAAATAGGGGACACACCAGTGTTAGAGGTTTTAACAAAAGGAATTTATTAAATTAAATTGAATGAATTAAAAAAATAACTGAATATTTAACAAAGCATTGGGTGTGCATGTCAGTAGTGTCAGTGGTGTCATTTGTGCATGAGTAACGAATGTGCCAATAACGGGTGCCCGTGGGGAGGAGCAGAGAGAGAGAGGTTAGCTGTGTGTTCCCAGTTGGGCTGATGACCCACCTGTGGAGACAGACAGGTGAGTCACATGAGCACCCAGCAAAACAGCAAAACAGCAAACAGCGGAGTCATCACATATATATTAATTGTTCATCAAAGTTCAAGTCGTTGGACTTTATAAATAATCCTTTTAGACCTCAGAACGTGCACATGCTCTCAGAATATCTCAGTATCAGCAGAGCTGTTTCTCTGAGAACTGCCACCTCCCTGATGCCCACTGATGCTATCGGCAGGCTCCAAATCGGCTTTACTACAGTTGAGGCAGGAGACTTTCCTAATGGATTAAGGTGTAACAGACAAATCCCCTATATAAGGGTCTGTCATTCTGCACATCGCCAAATTTCCTCATTTCTCTCACACTGAAAGACGGGGCATGATTAAGCTATTACTTCCAGCAATCCATGTATTAGATATGAATGAGATGGCTGTGTTTATTTTCATTCTGGTGAAGGTCTTTCAATCCTTCAGCTCGCCTCGCTTCCAATCCCCGCCTTCCCCTCTTACATTCAACACTTAACAAGTGCGGACAGTCAGGGCGTCTTGTTGTCTATTTTGCTTGTAATCTGTTGCCAAGCTGCTGGCTAACATGGCACATAATCAATAGCTTAAGGATGAGAGTGCTATATGTACACTTTGCCTATGGATCGACTCTGATGTTGCCCAGACTCCGTTCGCTTTCTCACCCCATCTTGTATGAATTATTCACGGGATGGCAGAAAGGGGCATCACTTTGAGATGTGACCTGGTCAACAGATAACATTCTGTTTCGGTAGTGTTGTCAAGGTTAATGTGTCACAGGTCTGGAGAAGGGTAATGTATTCATGGCTGAGCCACTTTGCTGATTGAATGACCAGGCAAATAATGTCTTCTTGGAGTCAAAAGAAAAGTAAAAGGTTCACTGGGTGTAATTAATGTTAAACCATAAATCATCAGTGAATGTATCCTCCTCCTTTAGTTTATTGACAACAAAACAATTGCATGCTGCCAAAAATCCTCTTTTTTTAACAGCCTGGATTTTATTTATGTAGTTGAAGGTATTATATCACTTCATTTACCATTTTAACTGGTGAGAAATGGGTTACAGTGTGCAGGTCAAGTGTGAACGGAGGTGAATTCATCCAAAATGTCTGTTCTATTCATTAATAGCATTGGAGAACTGCATGCACACACAATTAGAGTAAGTACAGTAGGTCAAAGTGGTACCCGAGACCAGCACTGAGAGATCTAATGGATGCTTAAAACGGATGGTGGTAGGTGGAATAAATTCAAGCTTAACTTCTGTTTTCACTAACAAATAAGTGGTTTTGATGAAGAAAATGAAAGTGGATTTGTTTGTGTTCATGAGTAAATTATCCTAACTGAGAGGAATGATGGCCAAAACCTTGAAAATAAGACCTACATTAATTTTAAAAAATGGATTCTTCTTCTTTTGAAGTTTTATTGACCTGTATTGTTATTACCTTGAGCTTGTGTCAATATCCTATTAATAGTAACTGGTTAGTCAAGTAACTGACTTACAAAAAGCTTAATTTCCAAGAGAAAGAGCGGACTAGCAATCGGAGAAATAAAGCTAGTAGCAACAGTAGATTCATGTGAAACCAAAGTCCTTCCAAGATCCCTATTTTTAAAAATTTAATTGAATCCTGCCCTAATTACTTTTGAGTTTCAGTCAGTGAGCATCCAGCCAATGATCTTCAAAGTAACCGATTATTGAACATCCCCAGCTAGCATGAATCAAACTGAAACTGGAATGGATTTCCCAAAAAGTATCTGCACAGCTGCACACCGAACACGTATCACTCAGTCCTGCAAACACACAGGCAACAATGCTAAACTAATGTCTGATGGAACACTCAAGATGTTACCAGTCCATGAAATTATGAGATTACAAATGTAATATGGTGTTTGTTGTTCTAACATAGCTCATGCAGTATCTTCTGTGTGTTGTTTTTACATGGTTTCTTTTTTCTTTTTTTGAGGAAATGGTTCTGACTCACTTTCCACGGAGCATTTTCTCATTTCAGTACATCCCATATTCTTCGCCACCAGCTATATCCACCCCCGACTCCCTCTGAAGTTGCATCTGAGTCTGAAGTAACGCTGCGGATAAACAGGCCATTCAATGCAGATTAAAATCCCTAAACCTAACTGTGCCTCTGAAAATGTACCATAGACTGAATAAGTGTTGTGAACAAAGGGTTTGTAATGGCTTTTCATGGAAAGTAGTTTTAATTTTAACATTCAAACAAGAAATCTTCTGGGGCATTTTAAAGAGGGTTATTTTAATGTATTATAATGCTTTTGTGTTGCGCTTTGGCAAATAAACATGTTTAAAATCATGAAATGTCACATCCCACACCCTTATCCTACTGCTAGAAACTCAAAGCAGGTGAGCATTTTCTTCTGATGCTGACTGCATGAACATTGTCTTCTGCTCAAGGCTACATAAGTTGTTTACTAGTCAAAACAAGCATTTTTCTCTGCTAGAACCTGCTATAAAAACCAAAAGTATCATCATACAGTAAAATGTATAGACACAGAAGCTGTGATAAATAATGCAGCCACACAGACCAGCTGTACTGCATATTTTAACAAGCTAAAAATATGTCAGACTTCTTTAGCAGTTTGTCAAACAGCTTTTTGGGAAGCAGACAATAACATACAGTAACACCTGATGGTTGTTGTATTGTACGGCCTGTGGTTTTAGTAATCAAATGTTTGATGATACTTCTCTCCAGATATCCAGATAATTCACCACAATATCTGTGCACTTCAAATGTAATTGCAACTAATTAACCTGATGTTATCAGCCATTTTATCTTTTTAGTATTGTGATCGTAGTTGATCCACTCACAGGATAACAACCAACAGTACTGATAATAACAGTAAGTGACAAGTAATTACCCTTTATTGATTCCATAGATTCTTGCTCCTGTAATTACAGCTTGTCCTCTTTACTAACTACTAACAAATGTTTGGTTTGTGGCTCATGATCCAAAGTGTTAATACTCTACTGCAGCTTGTGCTAACAGTGGTTAAGCAGGGAAACGTGTAACACAGTCTGGAACAAGATGAATGCAAAGTCAGCAGGCCCAAGTTGGCTTAATGAAGTAGCCTCATGATGAAAAATGTAACCATGTGGCTGTAAGTTCACAAACACAAGCCTATAGCTTTGCATAAATAGAAGTCCTTTGTAGTCCTTGGAAATAATTCAATTCAAGACCATGTTGTCTGGAATAAACGGGAAACGTTAGTCCAAATAGTCAGATGGTGTCTTAGACTTACATTATGCTAAACATTCTGGTGTCTCGGTCTGATTTTGAGAAATGTGTTTTCGGCAGATGGTTGGACTCGACATTAATGAAGAATATACATGTTGTAACTGTGGTAAAACACACATAAATCCTTGTACAGTGATCTTGATGGTGCTTTAAATACAAAAATGATTTTGTCAGCTTCTTTGGACTTTGGAACATAACAGACTGAAAAGACAATCACTTCAACTTCTGTTTAATATATCTAGTGGAGGAGAAGCTGTTTGGTGCATTTGAATGTATATTGAAAATAAATTTTAGCTTTATTAACAATGTTGCTTTCTTTCCATTGAGCAAAGCATTAACACTATGATGTTGGTGAAGGGCTTAATATCTCACATGCTGTGGTATGTTTGAAATCCAATCAACTGTGCTGACATAACTCAGTTTTGTTGTTTTTTTGTTTTTTTTTTAAATCACTAATAGATCTATTCCTCAGCACACCAGCAGAGTCTTAGAGGAAAAAGAGAAATCTCAAGGTATTAATTTGCTCTCCACTGAACAGAGAGGACTGCATGAAAAATAATTGCTGGAATCCTACAAAAAAAAAAAGAGGATTAAACCGATCAGATTATGTTTATCTTTATCCAAATACCTTTCAATTTAAAAAAGGCAGGGTGACATGAAAACACTAATGAATTCCAAACAAAATTGTTCAGCAAATGGCAGTTACATTTATTCATGTCATATCATCGTAATGGTAGGAGACTATTTATCATGCTGGTTTTGGGACAGCTGGACTTGACACTTAAACTCATCAACCAACACAAAAAAATGATGCAGCAGGCATAAAATCTGCGAGGTAGTGGCAGTTTTCTAGTGTTGGGTGCAATCCAGTAATTAGCTAGGTTTGGTTTTTATGGATTACTTTTAAAACGTTGACAAGATAAACATATTTGTGTCTACATTACAGGCTCTGTGCATTAGGAGGCTATTGCTCCTTACTAACAAAGATGACTACCTGCCACTGACTAATAGGTACAAGCAGTGCAGCTGGTTAATTGTACTGTGATAGCACTTCCTTCACAGTTTGTGTTGTACCTATAGCCCTACCACCTTCCTCAGTCACACCTCTGTCACAAGAGGTGGTGTGATGTTTGTCACCAGGTTGTCATATACAATAGGTGTCTTGCCAGAGGTGGCAACGCAGTGATTACAATGTTGCCTGGTAGCATCCCAGGTGTAATATACCAGTTTATTCTGGTTTACAGTCCACTGGGCCCATTCCTGAATTTCTGTCACCTCAGATGCGACATTTCTGCCCCCCTACCTGTCTATAGTACCTTTCACACATGTACTGCAACCCTGAAATTTTCCACAAATTACCTTAATGTAATAAGCTTAAAAATGCTGAATTACAACCACTTTTTACATCATGTCCTGCCTCCTGCACCCCTTGCCTAAACCAAACAGAGTATTTCCAGTGGGTGAAAACACGTCTGACACGGACAATCTCCTGCTGTGTGCTACATGTGTGAAAGGGCAACTCCAGAAAATGTCCAGACCTGATTCTCTGGACATTGTCCGGAGTTCATATGTGAAAACAGCTTATGATGTGGTTTTCCATATTGCAGTGATGTGAGATTTTTTGACTTCAGAGTAATCTTGGTTTTAAGTCACATCATGACTGTAATGAAGGCTGGAAATCAGTGATATGTAACCATGATCAC
Organism: Thunnus thynnus; assembly: GCF_963924715.1. Classification (NCBI taxonomy): domain Eukaryota; kingdom Metazoa; phylum Chordata; class Actinopteri; order Scombriformes; family Scombridae; genus Thunnus; species Thunnus thynnus. Next base: position 7,951,722 of record NC_089529.1, on the reverse strand, counting down.
CAGTTAGTTACTATGTTCCGAGCAGAGAACCCCAGCTTCTTTCTCTATTGCCTTCATGCTCCAACAGCAAATATATAAACTTAAAGAACTAACTTATTGTTTTCAACTGTTTCTATTATGATTCATTGGGTAATTTATTAGTTGATCATTGCCAACTATTTTGATAATCCAATTTTTCAAGCAAAAATGCCAAACATTTTCTGGATCTGGCTCCTCAGTTGTGATGATTGGCTGCTTTTCTTTGTCATATGTGATAGTAAACCGAATATTTTATGGTTTTGGACTGTTAGTTGGACAAAACAAGCAAATTTGAAGATGTCACCTTGGGCTTTAGGAATTTGTGATTGGACTTTTTCAGTTACGTTTTAGATTACATAATGAATCAAGATGATAATCCACAGATGAATCAATAATGAAAATAATCATTAGTTGGAGCCCTACAGTAGTTTCTATCCTGTACATCCCAGTCACATGAGTAGGTCACTCCATCATCAAGTGCTCATCACAATTCTTCCCATCAAATATCTCATTACAAATTTGTAGAATCAAAAGTTACAGATCACAATTATTATAACTATTTCAAAGTATGATTCAGTTGTGTTAAATCTATTCCGTGACTTTGCTGTAGAGTACTGTAGATGTGCTCCTGTCTGTATGGAAGGTCATCCGAGTGTCCTTAATGTCACAGTATGATTGGCGTGCTGAACGGATGGCTGTGACTGACAAACCACTGACAGACACTTTTATTGCAGAAGCCATCCTGGCTATACTGTACCTCTCAAGCCTGTGAAAGAACAATGAATGATTGTGTTAATGTTAACTAGCAATTGTTTCCAATGAAAAGGTACATCCATATTTACCCTCTTATTTGTACATTGTGGAAGTCACCTCCATACATTTATTCTAATATACTACGCCATACTTGTGTGTCATATGCGCCAGATCAATAGAGTGAGTAACATTTACATCTCTTTCTGCTGGTGTCAGCAAAAAAAAAAAAGAGGGAGAGAGAGAAATCAAGTTGAAATGAGCATAGTGATCAGAGATGAGGAGAGAGAACATGCATTACCGAGACGGAAAGCGATGAAAGAACACTGCTGTCAAAGGTGCAAGAAAGGCCATCTCCTCCAGTATTTTCAGCTTCTTGTTTCACAGAGGACCAAACACCATGACAGACACTGCCTAGCCAGATGGGGCTATACTGTATATGTTTGCCATAAATCCTGTGAAAAACTGTTGTATGTGTCCTTTACCTGTGGCTTCAGGATCACTAAGTCAAGGCACTTTAGGCTATAAAATAAGAAATATACACACTCCCAGGTTGGGAATTATACCAGTTTCCACAGATGGAGTGTGGTATGGCTTGTGTAGCCAGGATTTATGTGTTGGCCTGTTACAATAAACTCAACACGGTCCCATTTGATATACTGGCTTCTGTTCCCCCCCCTCCTCTAGCTGTAATGACGTTGTATTCCTTGGAAACTTTAATGAGATTTTATGTTAGAAAAGGGGGAATGTCAGCCTCAAGCTCATCAGCACTTGAGTTGTTTTTAATCTAGCTTTCCTGCGGCTTTATAGGAAATTATTTAAGACATGAAATAGACTACCGGTCCTGCCATCCTCCATGAAAAATAACCATATCTTTGACAGAGTCAGGTTTTACAAGCCTGCGTAGCATGGAGTGCTATGGAGCATGCTTACAGTTATAAATGATCCCGTCATTGCTGCTGATGCAGGTGATTGCGCTTTTGTAATCCCTATAGATATCAGTGCTGCATGTCACACCGAGGGATGTGGCTTTCTTCCTCTAAAAAAAAAAAAAAAAAATTCACCTCAGAAAGTAGGTTGGTGTCACAAACATTGATAGCATGTTTCAGATCTTATCTCTATGTTTGATAATTTTCTGCTGTCGTAGGGAGTGTGTTGCCCCATCCTGCGTATGTCATTTGTGGTGCTGTATTTCCAAATAAAATATTTGCATGTTATCTGTTTAATATTGCAGAGTCTACATCCACTGATACCGTTACATAAATGACACCCAGTGCTTTTTCAAAATATGTTACTTTAAATAATATGTGAAACTCATTCTTAAGCATGCTGTGGAGTTTATTGAGCCTGGGCTGCATTTTAAAAATCTGGTTGGGCTGAAATAATTGTATACAATCTTATGATGGGAATACTGAACTTTACTGACCTAGCTCTCATTATTTTTGAATAACATTTCTCCAGTTTTTCTTTTTTGCACGCATCTTTAAGCCTCTCAGATGGCGGGTCGGCTCTGTGTTTGCAGCCCGAGCAGACACGGGAACGACATTTCTCTGCCCTCCCTCCGACCTCGGATGTCGTGGCAGTGAATTAAAGCTAGTTAGAGATCAAGGACAACAAGAGAGGCGAAAACTGTTAAAATCCAAGATCAAGTAAGGCAGAGGCTTTTACAGCGATGGACTGGGGAATTGAGACTGCGCGTGGGAGGTTGCGTGTGTATTGAATGCAAAGAGGAGCACAGTGCTAGAAAGGGATGGACCACTGTTTAACTAAACATGCACCAAATGGTAGTGCGAATTTAAAAACAGCTTGACATTTGAGTAGATTCATGAGTCACGACAGAACACTTGCAAGTGTGTGTGATTTCTCAGTGGATATCAGAAATCTCAAGTACACATGCTGTAAACACACATTTCTGTAACTTCACCAAACAAAACTTCGATGCAGAGCTGAGACTGCAAAGTGTTACGAGTAATTATTGAGCCACCTTCCACAAACAGTCAGAGATAGCATCTTTTGTTCTTGACACTATCAAATACAGGGTACAGTGTCGCAGTGTTGGACAACTTGTTGGTAGTACCAGCTGGAAATTAACATTTTCAATTGATTTTATTGTTCTCCTCTTGTTCCTTTGTCTGGGCAGAGTCAGTCTGTTAAACACTGTTTCCAACTTTTGGCTTCTAATATTGATCAATGGGCCAACCACCTCTTGCTTTAACTGGAAGTGTTAAACAGATGCTTGGAGAGGAATCCGTGCCTGTCGGTGTTGCTGAACAACTATTGAGAACCTTTTCGCAAGTTGAAATAGTTTCACCAGCCCTCTGCTCTGAGCAAGAAAACCAATGCAAACCTCTTGGCACAGTCTGAAATTTGTAACAGTTTGCTCTTTTAAGTCAATACAATGGGTTAAAGTAGTCAGTGGTCTGAAGTAATGTTCTTAGTGGACGCATAGCCAAACTTGGCATCTACTGCAAACAAACATTACAAAGTGTGTCCAGTGGAGGTGGTTTAGCCATTTACTTAAAATGTCCCCCAGGTGCCCACCTCAGGAAATGTACCAGGCATGGCCAACTGGGGAAAAGCCCAGGGGCCGACTCAGAACATGCTGGAGGGACTCCAGCCCAGCTGGCAGGGGTGCACCTGGGGATCTCACAGGGAAAGCTGGAGGAAGTTACTTGGGAAAGGTAGATGGATGTGTGAGTGGATGGGCAGATGAGTTTGCAGTAGATATTTCTGCAAAAAAGCTTGGGGATTCAATATGTAGAAATGCCATATTTTTAGAAATCACAGCTTCTGTTTATTTAAAGTGCTTTCACATTTCATTACACAAGTTCCCACAAAATCAAAAATAAGTTTTCAGGGCAGCTCTTCTCCAAAACTGAAACAGAAGTGGATGAAAGGCCTAACAAGAGAAATTTAGTCCGAGATAAACTACAGTAGATGTGGCAGTTGTCCCTGGAGTCAGCCAAAGCTACTATATGTTAGCAGCTATTACATCCCCCCCGTATTATCTGCTCAAAACAGGCAAGTGGAAGACAGGAAAAGAAGCAAACAAAGAAAAATCAGTTATATTGTTAAGGCTTTGAATGATACATGGCATCCACTGGTTAGAAACAATATGCTGCATAATGTGCTGCTGCATAACATTATCAATATATTGTTGGTAGACTTGGAGAGAACGTGAGTGGGAGGATCTGGTGAGGAAGATTAGTTACGTTGGAAAGGTTAACTCATGCATCAATTCAAGCTTGGAATTTACTATTTATTAATCAAGAATGTGCTAATTAGACGCCAGCACCCCTGTGCTTTTCCTCCCATTGTGGGATTTAGATGACAGGAAGATGGAATTAAATATTTGTTGCCATATGTATAATAAACAAGCCAGTGCTCCCATAACCACAGTCGGGAAAAGTCATCAGCCTCCAATATATATTTTACACAAAGCTCCAAGCAGCCTCTCTAATCCTCTCCATTCGATTTCGGTTGCCCCCGGCGCTCAACAGCAAGACAGTTTGATGAGTGCGTCATCTGGGCATTTTAGTGGTGGATGGATATCAAGGTGGTTATCAGTCATCCATGGCTCACACGTCACTCCAAAGAGGAGGTGACACACACTTTGAGAGAGACAAGGAGGCTGGGTGAGGCATTTCCTGAGGTGCTTGCTTCAAATTCAAGATGCATGATTGGCAGCTAAATGTTTGAGATTAAATAAGTAAATCAGAGAGTCTATTGGTTCCTTCCCTCTGACATATTCTTCTATCATTATTTGACTATATTCACCTTTTCTCAGGTAATACCATAAAGAAACACTGTACTATGTAACATGTCATTTTGTAGTGGCCAGAAACCACTTTGTTTAGCTGATGTGTGCACGTTAAAGTTATAATAGGTAACACTTATGATTACAGCCCGCACTGTACAGCATAATTCCCAATTTTCCGTGTAATTTTGGATGGTACAGTGAGCAGCAACTGTACGGTACAGTATGTACTGATACATACATATAAGTATAAGGAAAGATATGAAGTGAGGGAACAAGGAGGAAACAATCTGGGAACTTAAAGAGTGTAGTGTAGGTATACAGTAATCCTAGCCCTTTTTGAATTACTAGATTGTCAAAGTCAAAGAATTTATTGTCATATGCACAGTTAAAACAAGTTTCCCTGTACAATGAAATTCTTCCTTTGCCTTCCACTCCAAATGCAGTTTCAAAGAAACAAGAGGTATAGAAAAGAAAAAAAATAAAAGAAAATAAATAAAATGTCAGGAGAGATAAAAGAAAATAAATAAAATATCTAAAGAACACCATGTACAATATACAGAGTGGTATTAGGCAACGAAATATCTGCAAATTCTATATACAGACAGTGGGTAAATGTCTGAGTGTGAAAGTGTGGAGTGTGTATGTGCATCTGTGTGTGGAGGGGTGGGCAGAGTGCAGCTTCCTGTATGGTGGGGTGTGTTAGGGTGAGGGCAGGGGCAGTGGATTGGACTTGTTGATCAGTCTGATGGTGTGAGGATAAAAGCTGTCCTGAAGCCTAAAGGTCCTGCATTTCACACCTCTGTACCTCTTGCCAGAGGGCATAAGTGTGAAAAACCTGTGTCGGGGGTGAGCGGGTCTTTGATGATGCTGCAGGCTCTTCTATGAACTCTCCGGTAGTACATGTCCTGCAGAGATGGTAGGGACACCCTGACGATCTTCTCAGCAGTCTTTACCACTCTCTGCAGGCATTCACAGTCCATGGCGGTGTTGTTCCCATATCACACAGCTGGTCAAGACGCAACTGTAGAAGCAGCTGAGAATCCTCAGTGAAAATTTCCTCAGACTCCTTAGAAAGTACAGCAGCTGTTGTACTTTCTTGACCAGCTGGATGATGTTACATATCCAGGTGAGGTCATCACTAATGTGGACACTTAGGATTTTAAAGCTGCTGACCCTCTCCACCTCAGACTCACGGATTGTCCGCAGTTGATGAGGTCTCCTCTCCTTCCTCATGTCCACTATCATCTCCCTGGTCTTATCTGTGTTGAGGGGGGTTGTTGCTGTCACACCATGTCACTTGACTTGCCACCTCTCTCCTGTATGCTATTTCGTCACTCCCACTGATCAGACCAATGACTGTGGTGTTGTCAGCAAATTTCAGGACAGTGTTGTCCTTGTGTGAAGCGACACAGTCGTAGGTGAACAGTGTGTAGAGCATGGGGCTGAGGGCACATCCTTGTGGGGTGCCAGTGTTCATCATCACATTGTTTGAGGTTGGATTTCCAAATCTGACAGACTGCGGTCTGCCAGTGAGGACATTAAACAGCCAGTCACAGGTTGTGGGGTTCAGGCCAAGGTTGTACAGTTTGTTTGTGAGTTTGTGGGGGAGGGCCGTATTAAAGGCTGAGCTGTAATCGATGAAGAGCATTCTGCTGTAAACATCTTTGTTTTCCAGGTGGGAGAGGGCTATGTGCAGAGCTGCAGAGATAGTGTCCTCGGTGGATCTCCTGGGGCGGTACACTTACTGCAGGGTTGTTAGATTGCAGATTGTTACCTCCTTATTCCATAACTTCCCATCTGGTTCCCTTGTACTTACATGTATGTATTGGTAATACTGCACCAGTACACCATAAGTACAAAGAACAACACTGTAAATTGGGAATAATTATGCGGTACATTGTATGCCATAATATAAAGCGTTACCCTATAGTCCGATCCTTCTACATTTCCCGGAAATGTAGGAGTCATCTTCAGTGATGACCTCATGCTGCACCAGTGGGTGTAACTTAAAACTCCAACCAAAAAACTAATCAAACATTTTTCAACAATCCCACCTTACTGACCATTATGTCAAATAAAACTACCTAAGCTTATTATCTTAAAGAGATTAAGATTGGGCCCTCACTGTCTAATGTGCCGCTCCAACATGCCGTTTTAAATAGAAATACATTATATTAAAGAAGTAATATCATATTATGGGACCTTTAAGTCGGTTGTAGCTTTGCTGTGTAGGTGACAGAGGAGCAGAACATTCACCAGCTTAACCACAGTTTTTCACTCAGGTCTTAATTGGTCAACTTTCCCGCTGGCTTCTGTCAGTGTCCCCTCAGAGCTCTTTTCTTCAGCTCATAATGAAATGTGTATGTACAGAGAGGATTTAATCAAATCATTTCTAACTGCTTCAAATATTCAACATTCAGGAGTTGTAGGGTAAAATAACTGACCTTATGAAACAAGTCAAATCAGTCACTGAACTGAACACATTTACACACAGCAGCACACTTGAACTATAACTTGTGCATTTACTCCTCCTTACTCAAGTCTATTTGCCATCACTCTGTCAGGTCATGAAGCACCTTCATCTCATACTGCCACCCAAACAGCTTCACACACTCCTCCTGGCTGGCAGCACGGCACCCGTGTGCCCAGAGAGACGACCGCTACATCTCTTCCCCGGCCAAGCCTGCAATCCCTCACCTGTCAGACAGGTTCAGTGCACCAACGTTGGATCGGAGCCAGTCCACTCACTCAGTACATGCCAGTTCCACTAACTCAGTCTGCTCAGCCCACACACGCATTTGTTCCAAAAGTTTGTACCCCATTCTCCCTCCCACACTGCTCACCCATTCTACAGGACACAACTGCCTCCACAGTACAAACTGAACACTTCATCATAACTTCAACATCCACGAATAACATCACAATTTCACAACTTTTGTGCAGTAATAAATGGTGCATATTTAACATTTTTCAATCCCTTACATGTTTCTGTTCCTCCTCTCTAAGAGAGAAAAGAGAAAGAGTAGCCACACTTCTTTACAAAAATTGCTGCAAATCCGGTGCCTCTCAAAAATGGGACTGAGCAATAATTAATCAAAGGGATGGCTTCTACAGAACATGGCCAATCAAGAAACTTTATTTTTGCACGGTTTCAATGCAGAGTGCATCTTCTTCAGAGAGAATAAACTTCTCCGAAAGGTTAAGTTTACAGTATAAAGTTGCTTACTTGTCCATGTTGAGTATAGCATCCTTGACTTAGTATGAACCTGACCAGGCAGCTGTTGTGTTTAATGTGTTCCTACTAAAATGCTATCTTTTAATCCCATATTGAAGCTTTTTTATATAATAGTCATGATTCAAAATTGTGATGTTTGTCTCCACAGGTGAAAGAATCTCATCCTTTCAGTGGAAAAACACCATTCAAAGTATCAGAATAACAGTTATCAGTATTCAGTTCAAACTACAGTATCTGAATATAAAAGATAATATAAGAACATGTAACTTTAGAGTTTAGGGTTTAAATATTTAGAACTATGTCAACAACACTTCAGTAAAGTAATAGTAATAGTCTCTGCCTGTATGAATACATATGCTTTATGGAAATTGCTCTTTTACTACAAATCCATTTTTGCTTATCTTACAGTGAAACCCACCTCAGGTTGCACTATTGACTGCTCCATAATGTCTGAGGTGTTGCTGGATGTGGCACTGAATTTCTTGTCACAAGTGTTGCCGCTTGAGTTGTCAGTTTTAGTAAAATGTCAGTTTAGTCATTTTTGCGACACTGGCAGATGACGAGCAACAGACATGTAGCAAAGATAAAATCTTTAACAATTAATGTACTGCAACGAATACTAACACATAGTATCTTAATATGTTTTGGTATCTGATAGCTCTGATGTTATTTTGTCACTGTGAAATAAGTGAAGACTGGCACATTAGTTGACTGATTAGTCCTTATGATCCTGAATTTGTTGGAGCTTCAAAAGTCTGTTAGATGATGTGGCTGAGCAACAGATGACCTATCATAAGGACACTGACTAGACTTCCTATTAATTTCACAAGTTAAATAATCAGGCAAAAATATTGAAATTGCTACAAGTAACTAAATGTCTTTCCACCCTGTATAGACTTCAAGTAACTGTATGTCCATATACTTTTGGTGTGGGGTGGTTTCTTGGGGGCAACCATATCATGTATATCATACACTCATCAGTTGACACTGCATTGTGATTATTATTCCTTGTCATTAGCTAAACTTAAAGGCCATGCACACACACATGGGTGATTTCACTTAATCTGGCTAATTAAACCTCTGCTCAGTTTAAGGCTGAGTAAAGCCAAACTCCGTATACGAATAGACTTTTTTTTTTAAATAGCAGGAATTAATATGTAATAACATTACATGATGCCTCCATTCCATATAAGTGTCCCATAGTCCCAGTGAGCCAGCATGTACAAGGACCCTGGAAATGGTACACCTGAATGGAATACAGCTATTATTAAAGTTATTAGTTACAGTTGTGTTTAAATGTCTGCTGTTGAAACCAGTCGATATGAATTATCAAGATGCAAGTTGTAACAGTTATAATACACCTAAAAGGGGAGTAAGGGAGATGTCAATCAAACATAATCTGAGATGTAATCAGGCAAAATAAATGAAAACACCTGTGTGGGTGTAAAATTAGAGTGTAGGTAGAGGTTTTAAGTTTAGTTGTGACTGTGACATACATGCTATAATTTATAAATAATATATCCCTCTCTCCTTTTTTAGAGAACTGGAGACACTTTCCTAAAAAGCCTGCAAAAATCACTGATTTCTTTAGAAAATATGGCATTGTTCTCAAGCTGTAAACACCCAAATTTAGTGTTCTCCTTTACAGTATTAGTAAAAGATAATAGGGATGGAAGAACAGAGCGAGGCTAAAGACTAATGTTGTGAGGCTTGAATCATGTTGAATATTTATTGTAGACTGTTATTCTGTAGAGAGTCATTTTCCAAGAGTCCAATTTTTACAGCTTTCACAACACAACAATGCATTGTTGTCTGAACTACACCATGGGAGCTTTTTCTAATCTGGCATCCCTATCAGCAGTAATCAGCAGGACAACATTTGTTTGTGGTCTGGTTAGGTTCAGACACAAAAAGATTTAGTTAGGTTTAGAGAAGGATCATGGTTTGAGTTAAATGATCACTTTGTTAGGTTAGAGAAACATGTGGTGTGGGTTTAAGTTACCTCTACCTTAAAGTTAGTCCACCTTTGTTGTCATGGCTACAATAATGGGGTTAAGGTTAGGGGATGAATGTAGTTATGTTTTTGATAGCATCTCTCACTCAAACGTAACTATATGACATTTTTGGGTGACTGACATTACAACCTATTGTGTCATTTTTTTTGTGAAGACAGTCTCCATCTTTCATACCATCCCTGAATTTCACCTTGCCAGCTTCTTGCAACAACATGTGTAATTTTGTAGAATTGCTACAAAGAACTAATTGGCTTTTCAATTAAAAACACTTTCTCACAGTTTTGTTGCAAACAAACAAAAAACATTTTTGTTTTAGTCTGATGTGTGTTGGGGCCTTTTCCCCAACGCAGTTTTCCGGGCTCGCTTCACACAGCATTGGTTAATATCAATCATCTCATGATCAAATACTCAGAATTCACTTTTAACCATCAAACTTGGACTTCACAGGGACTACAAGAATAATGCAATCAGACAGCAAGGCAGTTATTAAAAATGTATATTATTTATACGGTAAATCCATGACCAATATGAATAATTTATAAGTGCAGAATGTGTCAAAATTAACATCACACTGAATTGACAGAAGATATGCAACAGTGGTAGGCTTTATGAAACATTGAAGGTGTCAAACTTTACACCTACAGAACCTTTACCTTTTCTGCTCCTCATGCAACTTGTTCTCCTTCAGGCAAAATTCAGATGAATTTGTTCTCTTCAAATGTTTTTTTTTTGTGTGTGAATAGTTCAGGAATATAATGACGGTTCTGTCCTTCCTTTACTGTCTGTATTGAGACGATGTGAATAATGAATAGGACTGAGAAGTAAAACAAGCGGCTGGCATGATTATAAAATTTGTGTGTTTTAACAAAAATAATATCAAATTCAGATGGATTGTTCCATTTCTTTGTCCTTGTCAGTGAATTTAAACAGCTGGCTGCTACTGGAGGAGGTTAGGATGTGTGTGTGTGTCTCTGTGTGTGCGCATACCGTATGTGTGTCAGAGAATGTGTGCCTCAGTGAAACACGCAGATGCTACACGCCACACGGGTACTTTGTTTTTCTGAAGTGGATATTTTAGTGCGGAGAAGACATTGTTGGAATGGTTTCTCGGGGACTAAAGGTTTCTCATTAATTTTTGAATTTCCACTGGTGCTGTCAGAGAAGCCACAAAGGCTTTTTGTTTAATATATGATTCATGTTAAGTGAGATATTACCTACTGCAGTTAAACTAGTCCCAGTTATTTCTAAAGCTTTTTGTATTCGGTGTTGTCGGCGTGTCTGAGCTGCCTCAAACACATGCATGCCTGTCACTTTTTGATAAGGTGTGTGAATGAACAGCCAGAAATGTATATTTTCTTTCAAATATTCAAGAGTAGACTGCTACAGTGTTATGTTATATTTTTGGCAGAGCTTAAATATACACATTTGACAACCTGAAGATATCCAACTGTGCCCCACTCAATGATGTCCAAGTCATGAGCTCAGTGTTAAAAGGCTCAGTCTCAGTGGAGTACATGTTGGAGAGCCTCGGATATCTGACATCAACTGGCAAATCATACTACCTTTTTTTTTTTTTTTAATAAACAGTCAGCCCAAAAAGGGTCAGTCTCAAAATACTACCATGTGAGTATGAAGTGATATTCAAAGACAATTTTTGATTAGAAAAAGAAAGATGGAATTTAAACTTTACAAAATGTTATTTAGCACAATAGTTTAGAAAATTGATCATATTTTGCTGGCATCAATTAATAATTAATCCTTCTGCAATCTGGGAAGTCACAACTGAGCATCTACACAAACAAAATATTATTTACATGTTGGTAGAGCAGAATGGCCCAATATTTACGGAGTTGGTATTAATGCTGCTATCAAAACTTGTAGTAGTAGTAACAAAAAAGTCGTTCTTCCTTCCCCTTCTCCTTTCCCAAGATAAAGACGCACATTTTTCTTTGTCGTCTCTTTTTGGGCTTCATAAATCTTCCTGTATTGGTTTATTATACTGTACACATCACAGGGACCATTACGATATGAGCAAGTGATAACTGGAACACGAGAGAGCTGTGATGCTAAATTGATATTTATTTATTGCCCACATATGCCTGCATAATAGCCACTTATCTGTATCTGATGTAATTTGCCCAAATGCCTCAAAATGATGATGTGTTTCCTGTAAAGAGCATGCAGTGATGTGGTTTTAAAGTCTGAAATACCCCCCAAACTGATGATAATTGCAACTGCATAGATTTTAAGCAGTGACCTTCGGCCGGTAAGTGTTTTAATGGATGGAGGGTTGTAGCTCAGATGGACTCTTATGTTGGGTTGTTATTGTAGAGCAGATTAAACCACGGAAAGACAGATTTGCTGTTGAGAGCGCAGGCTTCCCTTTAAGCAACATTCAGGAAAATTTGGGTTCCTCCAAGAGCCCCAAATTCCTTAAAAGCTCTGCCCTTACCATTTGTGATAGTGCATCAGTGCATGGAGTGGTTGTTGATGGGGATTACTCGGATATTATAGGTCAGCTCCTCAGGGGATTTTAGTTTAATTAAAGACGCTACTCATTAACTCATCAGTCCTCCACCTACAGTATAGTGGCCTTTTCATCTCACCACAATATTGTTCTGCAGGGGATTGTGGGCCATGTAAATTAATAACTAGTGGCTGATAGCATATGATGAATTCTCCGACAAAATGCTGCAGAGTACATCCTTTTTGGGAAAGAATTCCTCTCCATAAATTCAGTGTTTTCTGTATGTACGGAGGTTTCAGCTCTGTAAAAATGAATATAACAAAGCAAACACAACCAGACATTATTATCCAAATATTGATCGAAGCCTGCAGCAGATCACTACCATGAGATTTTCTCTGAGAGAGAAATATTAGAAATATTAAGCAGGCTGGTGGAATTACATGATAGAACCGATGTGCTCTTAACATAAACAGATCTAATTCACAACATTGAATTACACTGAATGTTATCAAGGTTATCTTCAAAATTAGTTCACACTAAATTTCCAAATGAAATTAACTTATGATCATGGTCAAAATATTAATTTATACTGAAAGCTGGTATCTGTAATGTTTTCATTAATAAATCGTTGATGTGGTGGAAAAACATAAACTTGTACACACACTGAGATTATAGATCAATATATCATATGATCTTATTATGTTTTGTTTCCCATCTTTTTGACTCCTTCTTCTCTTCATTTCTTCCTGTAGGGCAGTAGTTGGACACAGAGAGCCGTTGCCTGATGATAGCAAAGACAACATCACCATTTTTACCCGAATCCTTGACAGGCTGTTGGATGGATATGACAACAGACTACGTCCTGGGCTTGGAGGTAAGCTATATGTTAGATACCGTAAATCACAGACAGAAACAGAGAAAACGAGGTTTCAGCCAACATCTGCAGGACCAGACTGCTCACTGTGTCGCTATTTTAACTCTTAAAAATCTCTAAAAAGATTGACATCAACATTTTTTGCCTATTGCTGTATTTCTTGCAAGACACTACATTGATGTTACTAGGTGTTCAAATTGTTTATTTCCAGTTCATTTTTGGACGTCATAGATCCAGACTGCCACTCACTCACTCGCTATTTAATCTGCTGCTGGTGGACATAAGGAGGCATGGTAACTTGTACAGACAACTCACCAACAGTAGAATCACACTGAAGTCAGGTCCCTGTGTGCAGCACTGTAATGGAAATGTGCGTTCCCTTGGGTGGAAGTCTTTGTTCAATCATGCCCAAATGGCAAATATGCACATATGTCAGTGGAAAATATCTCACTAATTGATGTCATTTGATCCAAATATTCAGCCCCTGAGGACAACAAACTGCTTAACAGCAAGCCCACATGCCCAAGCAGGCTTTGCCATTTCTCAGCCAGCCAGCTGGAATGGTCATTTCTGCTCTACTGCTTGCTGTTGAGGCCACAAGCGTGGCTACCAGGCTGCAGACCCACCAGGCTGGATGACCTGGACTCTGTAGCAGCAACCAGTGAGAGGAACCAGGCAAGAGACATTAATGTCATATTCTGCCTCTGTTCAGAGGTGAACATCTCCAAGGGCTCACTACACTGTCCAGTGCAGTGAAAACTAGCAGGCTTTTCCCTCAGGATCAAGAGGCTATACAGGCAGTCATATACTGTTGTGCTCATCAGTTTACATACCCTAGTAGTATTTGTGAAATATTGGTCATGTTTTGAAAAATAATACTGATCATGCTGAAAACTTTTGTTTTATTTAGGGATAGTGGTCAGGTGAAGCCATTTATTTTCACATAATTGTGTTTGCCCTTTTTAAATCATAATGATAACTGAAATCACCCAAATGGCCCTGATCAAAAGTTTATATACCCTTGAATGTTTGACTTGATAATATACACACAAGTTGACACACACAGGTTAAAATGGCTATGAAAGGTAAGTTTCCACACCTGTGACTTGTTTGATTGTAATTAGTGTCTGTGTATAAATAGTCAACAAGTTTCTTAGCTCTTGAGAGACCCATGCACATTTCATCCAGGGCTGCTCTGACTTTACTGGATACTGAGCCATGGGGAAAGCAAAAGAACTGTCAAAAGTCCTGCAAGAAAAGGGAGTTGAACTTTATAAATCAGGTAAAGGATATAAAAAAGATATCCAAAGATTTGAAAATGCTAATCAGTAGTGTCCAAGCTCTGATAAAGAAGTGGAAAATTAAGGGTTCTGTTGATACCAAGCCACAGTAAGGTAGACCAACAAAGATATCAGCCACAACTGCCAGGAAAACTGTTCGGGTTGCAAAGAAAAACCCACATGCAGTTTCAGCTGAAAGTTACATATGGCTGTTTCAAGATGCACAATAAGGAGGTACTTGAACAAAAATAGGCTGCGTGGTCAAGTTGCCAGAAAAAAGCTGTTACTGTGCCAATGCCACAAAACACCCTGCTTACAATATGCCAAACAGCACCTAGACAAGCCTCAAAACTTCTGGAACAAAGTTATTTGGAGTGATGAGACCAAAACGGAACTTCATGGTCACAACTAGAGACGCGATGAATGGTACACATCTTACAAATTCTGCCAGGGTATGTAAACTTATGAGCACAACTATATACTATATGAACAACATGGGCTACATTTTGTTTTTTTCTAATTTTAGGAAATTATCACTGGACCACAAGTGATCAGTACAATCATAGCTAAAAGACTTATTGTTTAAAATATTACGCTTTATTCCTGAGCGTCATCGCTTTAAAATTTGAACAAAGATTTTTTTACTTAATTTATTTCATCACATCTTTATGAAAGCTTATATTGTGGGGCGATTTTTTGTTAATTTTATTCATTAGGTTGTTCCCATTTGAACCTTTTTTATTTCTTCTTTATAGATTTATTAATTCTTCAAAAATATGATGAATTAAAATGTTTTTGTTTTTTGCCAGTGAACTCAAATCACTATATTGGGTTGTTTTAGTTGATATTTTAGTATAAGTATTTTTTGTCATGAGCTCTGGATTAGCAGAACAGCAAGTCATTCTGTGATGCAGATGGATATAAATCAATCAGCCAAGATTTATTTGAATATAAAGTGAAATTACAAAAAGTTGGATATAAATGGGTAGATTTTTTTCTCTGAGATGATTGGAAGACACCTGCTAATGGTATTGATTTTGGACCTCAATAGTTAAACCATTTACCTGCAAACAGACACAGCGGTTGAGGTCCTCCTTGGCACAGCCAGAGCGCTCAGTCTAAGTCAAAGGCTGCTGCTTGTAGCAGAGCAAGGCTACCAATGTTCCTCCTGTTGGCCACCCCCACGCCCGACCATCCACAGTCTTAGTGACAAACAGTCATGTGGGACCATCTCAGATAAACGGACTGGATAAAAACTGCAGAACTACGGACAGAAACTTGGCTGTCAGATGGTGACAACGTTTCTCTTGTTGAATGGTCCTCACCTGGTTACACTTTCCTAAATTAACCCAGAATAATGGGGCGTGGGGGTGGTCTAGCGGTGTTATATAAAAATAGCTTTAATTGTTGTAGATCTTATCTTGGTTTATTTTCATCAACTTTTGTTTTGACAGGGTCAACAAAAATTCTCTGTATTTTAGTATGTAGACCACCCAAATCCACTGTAGGTTTAATAGAAGCATTTTTTGAATTTCTGTCTATTGTTATGCCTGAATATGATTATATTCTTATTCTAGGTGATTTTAATGTATATGTATGCTGCCCTGAGAATCCCCTAGCTTCAGAGTTTTTAAGTGTGATAGATTCTTTTAATTTTGTTCAGGCTCCGACTGAAGCCACACACATAAAGGCCACATTCTGGACCTGGTTTTATCTTCTAGTTGTTTACTGAATAATGTGCTAAGCAGAGAAATTGGGGTTTCTGACCATAAACATATTTTGTTTAATACCTAATTTTCCAGTACCACAAGCTATGATGCTCAAGTCACTCGCTCTCGTTTTTTCAGTTCATCTGCTCCTCAATTAACACCTTGGCTATTTTAAAATTCTTTTAATTCCACTTGTGTAAATATTTTTGACAATATTGCTCCTGCATTAAAAAGCCTAAAATGCCATCTCAGCCTTGGCTTAACAATGACATCTGTTTAATAAAAGAGAACTTGCCATAAAGCAGAACACAAATGGAGGCCTACAAAACTTTCCACTCATCTGGAAAGGCTGAAGGATTTCATGAAAAATTTTAAACTTGGAAGTGAAAAGTGCACGTACTAATTATTTTTCTAATCTTATAGCTAAACGTAAACATGACTCCAGACACCTCCTCAACATTATCAACCACACCACAAACCCTCCCCCTCTTTTTATTTAGCCCTCAGTTGATAAATGTGAGTTTTATCTTTTTGACTCTAATAAGGTTCAAGCTGTTAGGAATGCAATTATCCCTCCTTCTCAAACTGGCTCTGACCTTTGCTATAAAACACCTTGCACCCTGCTAGCATTTAAGTCAGTCACTAATAAGCATCATTAGTGTCATTACCAAAATGAAAATCATCCTCCTGTTCACTGGACATTCTTCCAACTCACTTCTATAAAGAAATATTTCATTCAGTCTCCCCATTTGTCCTAGCCATAATCAATTCCTCACTTTTATCTGGTCAATGCCTGATAATTTTAAATCCTCTACAGTTCAACTACTTCTCAAAAAGCCATCTATTGATCCATCCATTTTAAATAACTTCCGCCCAATATCTAAACTTCCTTTCCTCGCTAAGGTCTTGGAAAAAATAGTTGCTGGGCAGCTCATTGAACATATGAAAGGCAACGGACACTTTGATAAATTTCAGTCAGGTTTTAGGGTGGGTCACAGCACTGAGACTGCACTTCTTAGAGTTCTTAATGATATTCTTTTAGCAGCTGACAATGGCCAAACATCCGTTTTATGGCTTTTAGATCTTACTGCAGCCTTTGACACAGTTGATCATGTGATTTTAATTGAATGACTTAAGCATCGGGCTGACATATCAGGTACAGTTTCAGATTGGTTTTATACCTATCTTTCTAATAGGAAATTCCGTGTGGCCAATGGTAACTTTAAATCCTCCACCTACCATTTCTCCTATGGAGTGCCTCAAGGCTCAGTCCTTGGCCCTTTATTATTCTCCATTTATATATTACCTCTGGTCAAATCTTTAAGTACAACATCAGTTTCCATTTTTATGCAGATGACTCCATGATCTCTTTCTCGTTTGACTCCGACAACACAACACAACACAACACAACAGGTCAAAATACAATCATGTCTTACAGATGTTAATAACTGGCTCTCTCAAAACTTTCGTCAGTTAAATTCAGATAAATCAGAAGCCTTTATCATAGGTCCAGACCCCTCCAGTGAGCCCCTCTCCTCTCACTTAGGTTCTTTACCCTGTTGCATCAAAACCCAGTGCAGAAATCTGGGTCTTATCTTTGATAACAAACTTAAGTTTGACCAACAGGTCAATTGTGCTCTCTGCAACTTCCCAAAATCTCTAAAATTAGATCTTTTATATCCACTAAGCATCTGGAAACTGTCCACACTTTAATTACATCCCGCTTAGTCTACCATAACTCGCTGTATTCCTGTCTCACTCAGTACGTCTCCAAACTTCATCTAGTTGATGAAGATGTTGCAGCAAGACTACTCACAAAATCCAATAGAAATCCAATGCTATTTTAGCATCTATACACTGGTTACCTGTACGTTTTAGAATTTATTTTTAAAATTTTACTTTTAAAGCACATTGGGGATTGGCCCCCGATTATATCACTGATTTACTAACCCCTTATGAGCCTGAATGCAGCCTGAGATCCTCCAGCAGAGGTCTGTTAGTAATTCCTAGGTCAAGGCTAAAAACCAGAGGAGACAGAGCCTTTGGGGTCAGGAAACGACTCTGGAACGACCTGCCGAAGGAGATCAGGCAGGCTAGCTCTGTTTCTTCTTTTAAATCTCTTGCTTTCTCTTGAATTGGTTATCCTTCTGTTTTTACTTTACTTGTTTTACTGTGTTTTAGTAATTCATACCTTGCATGTCATTATTACTGTGACATTCTACTTTTATTTATTATTTATCTGGAAATTTCTCTTGTTTTGATGTCTTTTTAAAATACTTTGTAACCTGTTTTTGAAAAGTGCTATGTAAATAAAGTTATTATTATTTATTTTTACAGAACTCTACTTCATTTCATTTTCAGCAGCATCTATTAGATCTACCCTATGCTCTGGTGCATTGTTGTAAACAGAAAAGGGGGCAACTCATTCTGTTCACCGCCTCTGCCTGCCATGCAAACTGCTGACTTGGTGCTGTGATAATCACGTATTTGTGAGGGCTATTTGTGTTGCAGGAATGATTAATGTGGTCGTGGATCTTGTCTCACAGGGGGCCCTTTGCCAGAGGATTGGAGACTTCACCTGTGGGTGGTCTCTTAGATCTGGGACACAGTTAGAGCTGAGGATCTATTCACTTTCGGAGAAAAGCCTCATCACTCTCTAGTTGTTGCACTGCTGGGAGCAGCTATTTGTCTCACCAATGGCCCAAAAGCCTGCTTTACACATTTCCTCAGAGGAGCTGATTCAGCCCACATTGAAGAGGGCAAACTTTGATCTGTCACGACTTTCATATCATGCACTACTTAACAATATATTAACATCATGTGAGAAGTATTTGAAAACAATTATCCCGCTGCTTGTAATTAATATAACATTTAAAAGTCTTGACTAACTTACTGTATGATGATCAATTTGATTGTTGTTACAGTATCAAGATTCAACTATAAATCATTATGACAGAAGAAAAGCAATTATAGAGCTTGTAATGTGATGTAATGTGCAATGATACATGTAATTATAATTAAAGAATATGAGCAGAAAAGCCTTGTAACAGTCATGCCAGATTCATACTACAATAGCCTACATCATGTCTAATGTGATTATAATTTGTGTATAGAATTGTGTAATGCCAACAAAGTGTGCACATTATTTGAATAAAAAACACAGACACGCTTAATACTGAGCTGCTGCATTTTATTCCTGAGCCAATCCCTCAGGGACTATTAAATGTTTTTGGGGCAGGCTAACTAAACTTATTTTGGGTCAAAAGGGATGTCTTCTCTCCAAAGATACAGACTTGGGCCTGGCCCAAGGCACATTTTATGCTGTAGTGGACAAAACTAGCTTGAGCCAAACAAATGGTAGTACTGAAAAAAAGACTTGAAAAAGCATCTGTGAAGTTGCTCACAGTAACATTTTTGCCCCTGGATAGAGATTGAAAAAGCCCTCCTGGGCCAAGAATGTTGGGAGTGCTACATAAACAATGCTATCTAGCAATGCTTGAATCTAGGAGACATCTAATACAGCTGGTCCAGAATGATGTTGTTAAACCAGCAGTCTATAGCACATCAACACTGACATGGATGGACAAAATGATGATAAAGACAGTAGGAATCCAGGTACTAAGCCATCCAGAAAGGAGGACTAAATCTGCAGTTCCTCCTTAGTTTGAAGTGTTCCTCTAACTCTTGATTACTGTTGAATTTTTGTGAAGAAGCTTAGTTAAATGCCAACAGGCTTCACCATCGTGTACACAAACAATCAGCTTAAAGACAGAGCTGGAGTAAAGCTTTTTGTATACAGACTGCACTGTAATGTTTCCTGGTCCCTTTTTGTGTCTTTCCTCAGAGAGTGTGACAGAAGTGAGGACAAACATCTATGTGACGAGTTTTGGGCCAGTGTCAGACACAGACATGGTGAGTATTATTCTCTTCATCTTGCTCCTCACTAATCATCACAATGTCATCAAATCTGGGAAAGTTATCAGACTGTATTCCTCTATCCTACTAACATCTGATCATATAAGATCATATAAGCAATATATGAACTTATGGCAGAGCAACATTGAAGTAAACATCTTTTTACATGTCAGGGATAGATAACTAAGTCTAGCTTAGTATCAAACAATAAAAAAATGTCATGTGTTCATTTAAGATAAAACACGATGACGTTTATTCAGTGAGTAAATGGTGGTAACCAACTAACCACAGCAAACCTGCTTGCTTCTCTTATGTTTTTTGCTCTCTGTGGCCACAGTTTGACAGACTACAGCTATTTTAAACCAATATTCCTTTTGTACTCAAAAGGAAGCCACTTTCCGCATGAGGGGTTCTACCTGTCTACTTGATGCAGCTCCTACAAAGTTCCTTACAGACAATTTTGACATTGTTGGTCCTAGTAATTTATTTTTTATACATAGTTATGTGGCTACGGGCACATTTTCCTCTACTTTCATGCATGCAACACTTCTGGAAACACCTAGTCTTGTTTGAATACAGACAACTACAAACTCTAAAATGCTGTTTCTAGCAAACCACTGAAAAATCTAATATGACTATATCACTTACTAAAGTGGGAATATTTTGGTTGGACAATTAGTGTTGGGTGATATGATCAGATTTAAAAAGATCATTACTAATGTGATTTGCAGCCATTATCCATTGTTAATTTCACTACTCAGATGGAGCAGTCAAAAAAAAAAAAAAAAAAAAAAAAAAAATCAATAATGCAGCCTTTCACAGCAGGAAAAAACATTTCATGTACATGTCATTGTATTTCATGCATCAACCGAAATCCCTAAAACCATTTTAGAAAGTTGTAGTAGTTAGAGTGCTATCTTTTTAAACAGCATAATTCTGGAGAAATTCCCCACAGCGCCCTGGATGACCTCCTTTAAACAGCAGATGCTGGAGATGGTTCACCCTTTGTCTTGGGACCTTATGGGGCATTTGACATATTTGATTATGCAGCTCTAATTGACCGCCTTGAGCACTGGGTAGTTTCTCTGGCTCAGCTCTGAGCTGGCTCGACAGCCTGTGTGACGTAGCTAGATTAGCGGGTTTTGAGTTGAGTTTTTTTGGTCTCACGAGAGAGGCTGTTTCACATTATAACAAGGCTCGACGCATAAGCTGCTCTGGTGCAGCTTTCGTTTAGGCTGTCAGACTCAAATTTTACACGAGTGAGGATGAGGATCTCATGAAGATTTCATGGATTTAAGTGAAGATAATTACAGTGGCTGGGTGGACGGCAAAAGTCTTAAGAAAGGATCGCTTTTCTTTCATTGATAGTGTATTAGCAGTAGATTATGTGCAAATCAATTGGTCACCATTGCCAAAATTATGTCAAGTAACACAACTTATCAAAGTGAGGTCATAACTGTGACAGAGACCATTTCCTTGACATTTTGTAACTCGCTGTTGTACTGTGATCAATGTGCTTGTATAGACTCCCAACCATCTGCACACTCAAGTAGCACTTAGCTTACATTAGTTAACATAGTTATCAATAATTTACCAGTTTTAACTTTGCATAATGAAAATCTCGACAGGGATTGATTCAGTAGCCTGCAAACATTTTTCCATCAGCGCAGCCCCGGGTGACATGTGCCTGACTGTGAATATATTTTCACAACCTCAAGGTGCAGGAACTGATGGGGTGCTTATACTTTTCGGCTGATTTAATGTACAGCTCCCATTCATACATTAGGAGCTGTGGATTGTACTTAACAGGAAGTAACGATTTACTGCAAAACAAAATTTCCTGCATTGGAAGTTTGTTACATATGCCATGTTTTTGAATGAATGTTTCTACAACTCAAAAACAGAAATCTTGGGTTTGACGTCAACCTTCATGCCACTGTGGAGATACAGTATGCTGAACTTGCTTTGTGAGACTGTGTTAGCTCTCTTACTTTATGACAATAGGAAGTACTTTATCTTTTTCAGCAGATATCACCTTTGGGGTCTCTCTGGGCTCAATTCTAGCCCCAATCTTTTATTCTCTTCACATGCTCCACTTGGCAACTTCATGAATCAATGGCCAACGACACAGAGCACAGTCAGCAGCACACGAGATGGGTGCACAGGACATGGCAGCCCGCTTGTGGTGATGTTCTGGTCAGAGCCGCATGTTGTATAACTGTAGTGTAGTTAGAGATTAGAACTTGCATTGGTCTCTATGCCACAGGGCTGTATGTACAGTAGCTGCCACTGTTTGACTTCTCATATGTGGAAACAAGGCATCAACATATAGATTTTTGTTCTAATTTCTGCATTACTTAGTTATCTTTAGATTTGATGTCAGGATTTCACCGATCATTACCACGGCAAGGCTCATTCTGCCCCCTAGCTATACTGTGTGTTCATTCTCAATATGCACATGAACACTGCATGAAGGCTTCCAGCATTTCCTTTCAAGATTTTTCACAGTCTAGCCTCAAAAGATGATAAGGATTTAGCCCTCAGGAAGCATCACAGTATAGAACAGACGAGTCAGTATCATCTTGTAAAACACTTTGAGTCTGTACATATATGCATTGCAATGTGCATATTATATGCTTGTTTTTATCTTTTGCTTCTGTGATATATGTAGTGTATAAAGCCGAATCTCTTTTTTTCACTCTTTTTTTCCTTATATCTTGCATTCGGACTGTACCAGCTTACAGTTTTAATATTTTTTATGTTCATATTGTAGACTGCTAAGGCCCATCCAGATACATTTACAGGTTTTGTGAATAAATCTAAATTTTGTGCAGTGTTCACAACAAAGCATAAGTGGGAAAATGCATTTGTGCACTTTGCATTTAGAGCAAAAATTATGGAAATTCACTGAACATTTTCTCTAACACTCCTGCTGTATCTACTAAATTCTACCCTCACAAAAAAGGTAGAATTTGTTGTTGAATGATTTAGTTGGTCACAGATCAGCAATAGGAGCTCTGGTGCTCTTTCAGCAGAGGAGGGAATCAAAGGACAACAACGTCGATTATACAGTACAGTGAGCAAATGTGGATAGGAGGCTGTACTAAATAAGTAGGTCTTGACTCTGGACTTAAATAATGAGCAGTCTCAATAGCTGAAATTGGTGCCTGTTTCGAAAACGGAGGGCACCCTCTGAGGGTGAGTGGGTGGGAGGGTGGCTCAGTTGTTCTTTTGAGTTTAGAGAATAACAAGGACTGTTGCATCTGGTAAGCAGAGAGCGGCACCGGGTTTTTTAGATCAGGTAAACCTGTGATGTACTGATGGTCGAGTTATTTTCAAGTTTTTTTATAAAGTAATTCTGGGTTTTGAAGACACTGAGCTCTGCTACACACAGACAATGAAGGCAAATCTACTGTAGGTCAGGGTCGTGCAATCATGTTTTCTGGTTCACGAGTTTCCAGGCTACCAAGTTCAGAATGAGTCGGATGTGTTATTTAAGTGTGTAAAGGGGGACAGCCTCAGTGTATTGCACTAAACTGTTCTGGGAAACAAAAGCAGGGACCAGTTTTCTAGGTCAGTTAAAGGAGAGGAAATGACTAAGCCTGGAGGTATTTCAGAGGTGAAAAGAGGCTTTTCAAGATATCTCCTTGAAGTGTTCTCCAAAGGGAAGTTCTGTATCGGAGATAATTCACCAGAGTTTAACAGATTAATTTGGGGCAACTATGTATCTAGCCATTAAAATAAAGTGAGGGAAATCAGGTGTATGCTGCTGAAAATGAACAAAAGAAATAAATCTAATTCTTATCATGTTACTCTGTGATTGTTTAGTCAAAGCTAGTTGTTTCCCTGTAGATTCCTTTAATAAGCCATTTAAATAAAGCTCATTAAACTCTTTAATAAGCTTTAAATTGAAAGTGCTCCCTCTGAATAAACTAATACACCACTCAATAAATGCTACCATTGCTTTTGATTCAATGCAGAAATGGGAACACAAAGTCACATGGACAGGTTGAATATCTAAAATAAATGTGAATAAGTCAAAACTATTCATATGTGCAGATTTTTGGTATTAATTAGTTACCTTGAAGTTGTAATTAAGGCTTGCTTTTTAGTTTTGTATGGGGAAGTACATGCACACGGAGCTAGCCCTGGATTGTACTTGGCATCAAATACCATATCACGCCAGAGAGAAATACTGTCCATTCAGTTCTGTTCAAGGTTCTTATCACCTACTACCACCACCACCTTTAGAAAAGTGTTCTTTTCTAAATTGTTTGGAGCGCATTCACAGCATTCACTGTATTCACTGCAGGTGACCTTGAAATCAACATCTGTTGGAACATTTGTTGGAGCTTAAATTCATGAAATGGATTATTGATGTGTCCAATAAGGCTAAGAGTCTATAACCAAATTAATGGTTCTGTGATGCTGTACTTAAGCAAAGCAGTACTTTGAGCTAGATGCTAACATCAGCATGCCACAGTAACATGCTCCCATTAACAATGCTAACATGTTTAGCAGGTACTGTTTACCATGTTCACCTTCACAGCTGAGAATGAAGGAAATGTTTTGACCACAGCAAAACATTTCTGATTTTACATGTTGCCCCATCATCAGGTCAGCATTTCAGTTTGTCCAATACTTTGGTTTATGACCACAATCATTCATCCTTTAGGGAACAACAATGTTTGAAACAAATTTCATGGCAGTCCATCCAGTAGTTGTTGAGACATTTCACTCAAAACCACAAATGTCAGCCTCATGGTGGTGCTTGCGGAAAAGTCAAGGGATCACAAGTCAGTAGGATACATTGTCTGGGAACCATGCATGTGTGAGCCAATCGTCTGTTAGATGTACAAACATTCACCGGATAAGTGAAAATTTCGACCTGGTGGTGACACTAGACGCAGAGTTACGGGGTCACCAAAGTTTTCTGAATTCATCCTCTGGGGACAATGAATGTCTGTACTAAATTTCATGACAATCCATCCAATAGTTGTTGGACGAAAGTGGTGGACTGACCGACTGGCATTGCCATCCCTTGAGCCATGCTATGCCACGAGCGGTGTGGCTAAAAATGTGGAGCATTAAATGCTTGAAGAAATTGTTAAAACTGAGATGTCCCTAGACAGAGCACACTCTATACCCAAGGCATCTCATACTTGATGTTACAGAGATGGGTAATTGGACCACTGGATGTACACGACATTAAGTGTCCCAGAAATGTCTGCTTCTCGCTCACACTAAGGGCCATTTGTTCAGCCTTCACTTGGACCCCAGTACGCCACATCTGCCTTTAGTGTCCCACAACCACAACAGGAGAAGAGCTAACTGCACTCGAATATTATGCGCCACTAAGAAGGCACGTTGTTCAGAGTCTGCGCGAGGAGCTTAGAGTGTGTGACCATGGCAGATTTCTCCAGTGTCACAAGACCCAGAATGTGGGTTACGATCTTGATGTTGATCTCTAGTAAGTAGGCGGGTGTGTTTCTCTACCTCAAGCCTACCCCTCCTCGCTTCCTCTAGCTGATTTTTCCTTTGCTTTTTTTCCTGTCCTCCTCCCTTCCTCTCGCAAGTTCTATGCATCGCATCTCTTCCACATGTATGCAGTGTCAAGGCACATTTACCTGTTTCATGGTAGGATGTGACAGGTCTGCTCTGATGAAATGGGAAGCGATTTAGGCTGTCACAGGTACTGTGCTAAGGCTTGCTTTCACAAAGATGTCAGTGATGGCCTGATCTTGCCAAGGTTTCACAGTCTTTGCAAGTAAACATTTCTGGAAAAGCTGAATTTTCAGCACACAGCCAGTATGTTTAAAATGCAGAAAACTCAAATCCCAAAATGCCTGAGCAGCTCAAGGTCTTCTGAACAGAACAGATGGAGGTTTGTGTTACTAAAATTTGAAGGTGAACTCCTGGATTCTGCATCAATCATGGTGTCCTTGTTCAAAGACTAGCAATTAAGCCCCTCTTCACAAAAATACAGAGAATTGGAAATTTGTCTTGGTCCCCTAGCACCTTTTAGAAAAACATACACTCTTAAAATAGGACTATGATTACTATAGCTGAATATGTACAATAGCAATAGAAGTGATTATTCAACTCTGACAACTGTACACCATCTAAGCAGTCTGTGTATGGATTAACAGGCCTTACATGCAGTTCCATTACATCTAAAGTCTCTAACAACAATCCAGCACCTCTCTAACAGTTACAAGAAACAGAGTCAGCTTCAGGACACACTTCAGTGACGTTACTAGTAGTCGTGGGTTGAGACTGAGAGTATGACCAGCCCTGGTAAGTGACTTGCAAGAAATAATCTTTTTTTTTTTGCTAGTCAGGTGGCTAAATTCTGGCTCAACAAAAGAACTTGTTGACATTTGCTATCGCATTCAAATTAGCTCTACGAGACTCAACATTAGCTTACGTTAAATCACTGCAACAAAGTGCATTATTCAGGCATTTTCTGCGGTGTACCTGGGAAACTGGGCATGCTTGTCATCATAGAAATAGATCATAAGATTGTGGCGTTTTTAAAACTTCAGCGTAAAGGATTGTGACGTTTATTGCAACTTTGGCAATAACTGCTACCTTACCTTTGAAACGCAGTTCCACTTGCTCACCGGAACTGCTCCAGTCTGCAGATGCAGCTCTGTGCTGTCTGTTGCACAGCAGCATGCACAGCCTTCAGCGTTGATAGGCTATTACTCATGATGTGTAATCAATCAGACAGGACGGGACATTGCTCAAGAACACAGAGCGATGACTATAGAGAGAGGCTGCCGCATCAGAGCCAAAATAGCGCATATTGGCAATCAGATAGGAAAAATAACGATTCTGATAATCAGCCAGGCCAATAATCGGCTGACCCCCGCGATGACAAATACATTTGAGCCAGTGGTGGTGGCACAATGGGACCTTCTCCCCTGTTGCAGCCTCTTGTTGTGAAACTTGTGTTGTTAGACTGAGTGTGTATATTACATAAAAGGTTTCATAGAAATCTATGTGTAGTGAAAAACATGTTTCCTCCCTCAAGACATAACCCTCAAATACTTTTGTTAAGTATCTTTATTATTACTGCACAGTGATTTCAATCAATTTTCATCCAGTTAAATCATTTTGTTTTAGCTGTGACACATTATGTGTACTAAAATCTATTTTAGTACACTTACATAATCTATTCTTTGACTATATATGAGGGCTACCTTGAAAATAAGGAGTATTTCTTCTCAAGGTGTGCTGCTGCTGCTGCTGTTTTAATACTATAGATATTTTACATTTTGTGGCCAAGTGGTGTTGACTAAGATTGTGATATGATTGTTGAAAGATCATTGGTGAATCCTGGTCTCCATAATCAAATCCTATGCTCTGTACAGCAACCATCGATCCTGACCAATAATGTAGTACTTGGTGAACATCAACCACACAGCAATCATGTTTCCTTCATTATATCTGAGGCAAAAATCAATTAGTAAATAAAAGTTAATTTTTAGAAGATATGGTTGCACATGGACATTGTTCTTCTTGAATGTGAGCCACTTATGCTCATTTACTTGAGAGGAGCTCAAAATAACCATAATTTAATAATGTGTCTTTGATCTTAAAAATGCATTATGTTTATACTCGCTTAAATTATTGCATGTTCAGTGCAACATATCCTTCATTTGTTTGCTGCTATCTGATTCTACGTCGATTATATCTGTGGAACAAAATGTTGATGTCTGAAGTGTGGCATAATGAAGTGCTAAAACGTGTTTGCGCCTCACAGCAGCAGACGCTGGTGAACACTGAAGATAATTGGAGTTGGTATGGGATTCACAGCTCATTGCAAGTCTCGCACAGGTTACACTCCCAACAGGGAAAGGTGAACTGTACGCAAAAAGCAAAGCGAGAGAGAATAATTGACAACGGGAGAGCAAAGAAGGACTTGTAATTAAGGCATTAATCAAGTCTTTGACTAATCATTACAATGCCCAGAGTGTGAAGTTCAGAAGAGCCAGTTCTAATAGATATGCTTCCTCCAGGAAGTAGTCTGTGTCATTACCACACCAGCTAATCAAAGAGTTATCTCTGGCCTGCTGTGAGCTGTCAAAAATAAGACATCATCACATATATCACACATAACATTTCTGCTCAAGAAATTGTGGAAATGGCTCTCTTGCAAAATACAATATCTTGTCAGGGACACTAAATCAATCCTGTCAAACGAGTCAGTTAATGTAGATAAACACAGTGTGTGTGTTATGTTTTTACCAAGTAAGAACATTGGGCAATAAATACGGTGCAAAATATTCAGCAATTTCTTTGACAGAGCAGCGTGCATAGGTAATTTTCCTTCAGAGATGAAAGATTCATTGTTATTTTGTAATTTATTTGAAAAAAGAAAAAGATTGTTGGGCTTTTAAAATGCCAGATATGTAGCAGTGAACGAAATGATTCACTGAAATAAAAAGAAAAAGTGGTTGGACCTTAAATCCACAGGAGACTGAAGTAAGCCATTAAAAAAAAAAGTCCAAATCTGTTCATGAAGCCAAATTAAAACTAAAACCTGATGACATTATTAAAATCTAAATGTTTAGAATTTAATGAACTCATTAATTCAAGATAAAAGGCTGCATTAATATTCTATCAGATATTAGACACAACCTTTCTGCCATTATCAGGGAACCAGACATGGTCGTTTTTTTAACGTCTAGACTCATTTAGCCCAGTCTACTGTACATCCTACCTTAACTGCCACCTTATCAGCCTTTCCTCATTTCCTTTCATTCTCATCATTTTCTCTCCATTTCTGCCCCACTATTGGACGGTTCTCTCTACCACTCCCCCTCCCCTGAGACTCACTCTCACATATGAGCAAAGGAGACATTTCTTTGTGTGCGTGACAAGCTTGTTCTTCCTCTTGTCTTTATTTATCTGTCTGTGCGTTCTCTTCCTGCTGTGACAATCCTATAGTATTTACTGAAAGTGTTCAGTAATTAATGTCAACATGAAACATTAGAGACCCATTTAGTTATGGCATATAAAACAGTGACAGTTGGAAACCCAACCATACAATATTAGTTGTTGTATATATGCAACAATCAAGGTGACTTGCTTAAATGTAGCCTGATTTGACCCCTTAAAACTTCCTCAGCTCTGTGGAGTAGATGCTGAAATTGTGCTTGAGACTGTGCACTTTCAAGCTCATGTGAAGCATACTGGATGTGTGTCTAGAAACAGCACAAAAGACTGCACCTTCAACCTTCTTAGTTTTTTCAAGGTAAACCAAAAGTAAACCAAGTTTCTGTATGAAGGACATTTATTCTAACATTTCTACAGGAGCAGATTCATCAGAAAATGAAT
Organism: Thunnus thynnus; assembly: GCF_963924715.1. Lineage (NCBI taxonomy): Eukaryota > Metazoa > Chordata > Actinopteri > Scombriformes > Scombridae > Thunnus > Thunnus thynnus. The sequence goes on along the minus strand of NC_089529.1, from coordinate 7,922,354 downwards.
CAGAAATGAGACAAAAATTGTTTTAGCTTTTGAAATGTGAGGATTTGCTGCTTTTCTCTGTTTTATATCATTCTCAGTTTCATTTATATGGTTTTGGACTTCTGGTTGGACAAAATAAACAATTTGAAGACATCACCTTGTGCTCTGGAAAGTTGTGATGGGCAGAGACTAAATAATCAAAAAAATCATCAACATACTGTATGAATTGATAAAAAACAAAACAAAACAAAACAAAACAATCATTAATTGCAGCACCAGAGAACTACGCCGCATAATCAAATCATCATTCATTCTAATTTCCATTTTTATCTGGGGATGTCCTGATCAGTTTTTTTGGCCCTGATCCCAATCAGAGTCCTTTATTATTGGGGACAATCTGATACTTAATTTTAAATAGCAGCAACAGATGTGCAACATTGATTATAAATTCAGTACTCTTTATCACTATCTGCATAATCCAAACAGGTCCAGGTTCAAATCTATTTAGTGTGTAAGCTTAAATTATTAATATGATATGAATAAAAGTTTAACTGACTGTTGCAACATGTCGCCCCCCGTTTCTCTCTCCCCACATATCCTGCAGCTCCTCACTGTGCTTTCTAATAAAGGCAAGATGCCAAAAATAATATATAGGTTTAAAAAAAAAAAAAAAAGGATATGTGTTGTATATCTGAAGAGTAATTCTGTATTCATGAATATATTTGTAAAACTGTCATTCAGATGCCACAAATGTGTTTTAAAATGCCATTTAGATTACAGTTGTTTACTACAGTAAATCCATTCATGATCCTGCTATAAAAGACACATTTGAAAAGTGCTGTTGAGTAGAGGCTCTACTCTGTCCCTGTGTCAAGGAGAAATCAATCACTCAGTCCCTGGAGGAACACCAGCTGGCATTTGAACTGATTGTGCCATTTGGCTCTGTGTGGAGATTGAAAGACAGGAATGAGGAAAAACGTAGTCAATTTTCAAATTAATTCCCTGTGTTTACAGAAGATTTCTGCTCAAAAGAAGCAAACAAATGAGGGCTTTGCCCAGCTGAGCCAAACACACCATTGTCTATTCATCACCTGACGTTTTACAATGATTTGGATGAGATTTGGCAATGCTGTTGGATGTCAAAAAAGAAGACAAGAAGAAAAAAGTGCATTTACGTGTATAACTGCGGTAATGGAGATGTAAGTGGTCCTCAGTTTTTCTGTGCCAAACTTTCATGGATTGTTGCCGGAAAGTTTTGGTGCAAGATGCGCAGGACACAGAATAAATCAGCGTAGTGTGCGTCTTGGTGTCCATGTGTGTATGTTCATCAGTCTTACTCGTGACCTGGGGAGTCCTTTGTTATCCGCAAGGGGCACATAATTCATGACTAAACTCAATGTGATAGAATTAGTGTAAAAATAGATAAATTATTTTGAACCCTGTTTTTTATTAGATATAAAGAGATGGTAGACACAAACAGTACTGAACAGAGACTGCAATTAAATTAGAAACAAAGCTCAATAAAAAAGAAGAAAGGGTTTGAGGCAAACGTGTTTGTCACATTCCCTCTTTTTTTCTTGCTGTTATCCATCTATAATGCTCTCTGTGGGCTTTATTAAGAGCACTGTTGTGAGGCCAGATGATGTTTTATAGCAGGATTGCCGGCCGTCAGGAGGTCAATCATATCAATTAACAGGCATCAATCCTGCACTGTTCATCCCTGTTGATGTGCTGAGTGGAAGCTGTACATCTCCCCTTTTGAGGGTGATGGCTTCCTGTTTTTAAAGCAACTGAGAAATGAGCAGTTACAGCTCACAGGTGAGCTACGAATGCCCTTTCACTGTACAAAACGAAAGCACAATTATTGATCACCAATAACGTGGACTGTTGCATGTTACAGTCAAATGATACAAACAGCTCATTTCTATCTCACTCTGTGAAGACAGCTGCACTCAGTCTGCACAGCCGCTGCACGCAACTGATGAGGGAAGACTGTTGCTAGGACACCAAGTCCTATTGAACGAATAATGTGAAGTAAATTCCTTTTGACTGGCTACTTCCTGCATTCATTTTTATTTCATTTACATTTACATGCGTTAGTGACAACACAAACACATTGTTGCATATTAATAAAACATGAAACAGATGTATTATGAAGTTTCAAGCTGAAGCTAATTTGTGTCTCAGCCAATTCTTAGACATAAAGTTTGAAACAATATTGTTAGCAGAGTAGTAATTACATGTTACAGAAGAGATATTTTTTTCAATTACTGGTATGGCTGACATGTATACTTGTGTGAGCACCATGTTTGATAGAGAGGATGTTGGACAGTTTTTCCTTTTAAAGCTGTTTCTTATAGTTTTTTTTTTTTTTTAACTTGTGGTTGACAGATGGCAAAGCATGGCACGTGTATCTTTTTAAACAAGATGATTGATAATAATTTTACATTTACAGTTGCCACAAGTGATGGTTCCACTACAAATCTGATAGTATCAGTTTATTATCAATCGTTTTTGTCAAATATGCACAAATATCTTATTTGAATCAGTTGGATTTTCTTGATTTTATATTTTCTTTTATTATTTGTCCGTCGGGTGGATCAGTGAGTGTTAAAAGGTTAATGTTATATACTGCAAGTAATTTCCTCAGTATAAAGAGTGCCATCTATTTCTGATAAATATTACATATCGTTTCCCAACTCTGTACACTGTTTCCTTCCCAACTAATCCCTCTCGCTCTCTTCTCATCAGGAGTACACCATCGATGTCTTCTTCCGTCAGAGTTGGAGGGATGAGAGGCTGAAGTTTGACGGGCCCATGCAAGTTTTACCCCTCAACAACCTCCTGGCCAGTAAGATCTGGACACCTGATACCTTTTTCCACAATGGAAAGAAATCTGTGGCCCACAACATGACAACTCCGAACAAACTGCTACGACTAGTTGACAACGGCACCCTTCTCTACACTATGAGGTGAGCCGCTTTTGAAATCACCCCGCAGTCAACACTGACACTTTTGTGTTTAATATTGTACTTTAACAAGACAGAGTCTGCAGCCATGCTAGTGGCTCTGTGATGCTGTACTTGGGGATAGCAGTGCTTTGAGCCAAATTCTAAACATGCTCATAATGACAATGGTAACATGCTGATGTTTAGCAGGTATGATGTTCACCATGCTCACCACCATTAGTTTAGTGTGTTAGCAGGCTTGGTTCAAGTTTAACTCCCTGAGGGGATGCTGTTAGTTTTGCAGGTATTTGTTAATAAACCAAAGTATTGGACAAATTAAAGTTTTTACCTTATTAGAGCTAAACAATTAGTCGATCAACAGAAAATTAATCTGAAACATTTTTCATTTCTATTAACCGTTTAAGCCATTATGTTTAGTTAAAATGTCAAAAAGTCTTCCAACTTCCAAGTTCTAAACTGAATATTTTCTGGTTTTTAAGTCTTATGTGATAGTAAACTAAAAATCAATGGGTTTTGGACTGTCACCTTGATCTCTGGGAAATTGCGTTGGATATGTTTGCCTATTCACTGACATCAGTTCAATTGATAACGAAAATAATTAGTTGCACCCCCAGACCTAATAATGTCACTAGCGGGAAGTCAGAGAATCACCAAAATTCTTCATCCTGAGGGGGGCATAAATGTGAGGACCAAATTTCATGACAGTCCATCCAATAAAGACATTTCATTTAAAGCCAGCGCTCCATGAAAAGTCAAGGGATCAAAAATAAAAAGTTTGTGAGAGCTGATGCAGCAGCTACTGTACCTGAATCATTTCTGATAATTTCATCTGTCTGACAGTCACAGTTTCACACACCGACAGATCAGTGAATAATATTCACTTGATCAAAGAACTGACATTCTGTGTATTTCGTGCCTGTAAAGTGCACTGTAAATGGACTCAGTGACTAAGACAGTCACAGTCAGTGAGTGCTATTATCTACAGGAACAGAGAGAATATAATTCATTGGTTTAAACCCTCTAATCATTGAATCTGTCAATCAATCAGCCTTCCCTGCAGCTTTGCATCACAGCTTTTAAATCACTTGAAAAGAAATATCTTCATGTGGCTCGTCCACAAGGTCAGTATTGATTTTCATGGGTGAAAATAAATAAATAGAAAGAATTATATTTTGTGGTCCCACATGAGTAGATTTGATGTGGTGGCAGTTCTGCCAAGGCCAAGAAAGACATCTGAGCTGTAATGGAGTATTGTAAGGACTGCCTTGTTTACTATACATAAACAAGTTAATGTGCAGTAAGATGATGAATAGATTGTATGAAGCAGTATGATCAACATCTGTCAGACAAAAGCAAAAAGTCATCCTATATCCAGATTGAAGCAACATTTCTATTCAATTTCAAGCTACAATACAAAACTCAACTTGGGTCTCTATCTTTTGTGTTGCATTTGGACCAGGGTTGATTCAGATCCTCTGGTTTACTTGTGGTATTAAGAGCTTAAAAAAAAAAATCTTTCAGGTCATTCCTTTCAGTGTTTCCCCTAGGTTGACTGCCTTGGGGTGACTGATCAAAAACTCGAAGACAGTAAGCAGCCAGACATTTCTCCATTCTCAGTTTAAGAGCAACTGAGATTGACAATAACATGAGAATTGCTGGTCGACCTTAAAAGGTCAGTCCACTTTAAGTGAGCCTGGTCAGGTTAGGCTGGTCACACATTGTTGCTAACTTCAGGGCTAACCCCCTTCAATAGACGAGTTTTTTGTTGGTCTTGACAAGCTGCAGCATTTAGTAACACACTGTAGTCTGTACTGTACATCTACTGCCATATTGAACAACTTACTGCTATCCTTTTCCTCCTTCTGCTCCGCTCGCATTCACCATCACTTTTCTGCCACTCGCTCAACTACACACTCACTACACACACACACACACACACACACACACACACACACAACGCACTGCCCTATTCCTTAATGGAGCTACGCTATTCTTATAACAGTACCTTTCACGTAGATGTCCTTTATGAATGAGGAGAGGGAGGATGACTCAAAACAATTTCACGATAACACCCTGTGTTATCGTGCTCGCACAGTGTGTCAGTGAAAAGCATTAGTAGCCCATTGATATTAATAATCGTATGAAATTTTAGCAGCTGCGCTCATAATTTTGCAGTGGCAGTGCACCACTGCATAATGAATATAGGGGAAACGCTGCCTTTTTTAAACTGGCACTATACAAAATGCGATAAGAAATCCTAATGCTAACCAGTATTATTAAGAATTTTATATAGGTGTTCAGTTCATGGGCTACCTTACCTTCATGGACTATAATTCTCAAAAGGAAAGACTGATAACTTTAAAATTTGCTTGAGCATACTTTTCAGGTATTAGGATTTAGAAAATAAATCCATATTTTTATTGGAAGTTGAGTGTGAGGTGTCTCAGCTGTGTTGATTGGCATTCCTCACTAAACAACCGCTTAAATCCATGTAATCAGCACGTCTACAGCATCTGAACTGACAAATGCTGTGAGGGCCTCCTGTTCTGCAGGATTTCGTCATTATTTTTTGAATTGAGAGAGCTGGTATTATCTGCCAGTGCTGCTGCAGTCCTGTTTTTGTGTGAAAGCATTTTATCACTCACTCTCAGCTCACTTAAATTTAAATCAAACTCTATGTGGTTACTAAAGCAATTTGGTTCCCCTGACAGAGAATATTAATTCATGAAAAGTTTAAAATATCCTCATCAAAAGGAAGTAGTGTGTACTTTTTGCAATAATTTAGTTACTTTTAAATACCTGAATGGGAACAGCTTATGAACCACCAAAACAAAAACAACTGTACACCCATATTTGTAGATAGCCATTTCAGAGTGATGAAAGTGTGTGCAATGCTGCATGTGTTATATTTAGATAATGAAAACAAAGCTTTTGCTTGCACTGTATAATCTAGTCAGTCTTGCTTTTTAGGCATGCTAGCAGAATGGGTCTTGGGATAGCAATGTTGGACGTGTGGTCAGTCAGCCAACCGCTTTGGTGCAGAGAGTAATATCCAATTGTTAGATGGACTGCTACTAAATTTGGTACAGATATCCATGTTACCCAGAGGATGAATCTCAGATTCCCCTGACCTTTCCTCTAGCGCTACCATCAGGTTGACATATGTGGTTTTGTGAGAAATATCTCAACAACTATTGAATGGATTGCCATGAAATTTTGTTCAGACATTCATGTACCCCTTTAGGATGTATTGTAGTAACTTTGGTGATCTCTGACTTTTCCTGTAGCGCCATCATCACATTTCCATTTGTCCAATGCTTTGGTTTATGACTAAATACCTGCAAGACTAACTAAACTACATTCCCATTAACCTCAGCTGTGCTTGGTGTTTACTGCTGATTAGCAAATGAGTAAGATGGTGAACATGGTTAACGTTATACGTGCTAAGCATCAGCATGTCCTCATGCTAACATTGGCTCAAAGCAGTTGTGCCAGAATACAGCCTCACAAAGCGCTAACACATCTTTAGACTCTGTAGTCTGGTTCCCCTTATACTAAATATGAAGTTCTGACATTGTACAAAGACAAATTCTGTGATCTGTGATCAAAGTAATTCTAATATCTGTTTGGTTTTTCTCTTTTTTGCCTTTGTTTCTGTCAGAATGTCAGTACAGCTTAGAAATTAGATGAATTTCGTCAATTAGTTGCCAGTTTAAATGCTGTATGATGCGTAGTTAGTGAGCCACTTTTCAGCAGCCAAGTAGGTGGAAGACAGGAGGCACACAGTTGTTGCGAGGGCAACAGAAGGAGCTAAGTAGAAACAATAAGTTTGTCTGTACAAGTGGTCCCTGATGTTGCTGCTGTTATTACTAGTGTGAAAACTTCACATGTGGAACATTCTGTAATATGAAACTGGGAATTATACATTCTCATTGTTTAACTTTTTTTTTTTTTTTTTAACTTTATATTTTACTTTCAATCATGCTCATTATATAATAATAGTTTACATGTAAAATCGGTATACACTCCCAAGGCATACAATATTAACAATAACTAATAAAAGTATGAAACTAATTGTGTATCAAGCCACATTTAGTACAGCTGACATGCTTTACAAATGACTTGCTCAGTTGCTCAAATAGTCCAGTTTTGAAGTGACGCATGGACTGTAAATGTTGTAATTGAGTCACAATAACCCATTTTGTGGTCCATTTATTAGTAACTCAGTCCACTGTAGGATGGTTTTATGGGTTGCCGTTTCGTTTGAACTCAGCTAATGTAATACCCATGTTGAATAAACAGTATGAGTATGAGTGAGATAATATGCCCAATTTCGCCATTTACTCGCAGAGTGCACTTTGTAACTCAGCCATCTGACCAAACGAAATAAACTCTGGTGCAAGAGATAGATTATTTTTGTTGTTGTCAGTCAGCTGCGCACTCATTACAGGAGTACAAGAGGGAAGAGAGAGAGGGTAGAGTCTGTTCATCCTCTAGTTTTTCTTCAAACTTCCATAATGCAGTTTTAAAATGCCTGTACTCTACACTATCTGTGGGCATATCTCAGGTTGACAAGAATATTTAACTGGTTTAATTATTGCAGTGATTAATCTCAGTCATCGGGTACAAGAGGTTCATGTAAACAGACCTTGAGCAGAATAAATTATGTGTCGATGAAAATACAACCTGCATTTTGTGTCATGATGTCATGATGTGTTCACAACGGCCACCTCAAGCATATTGCAGCCTGACTGGTGGAGTATTTTCTCTCCCTCTGACCCCCTCAGGTTGACCATTCATGCCGAGTGCCCAATGCACCTGGAGGATTTCCCGATGGATGCACACGCCTGTCCTCTGAAGTTTGGCAGTTGTAAGTCAGTCCAGATGGTCAGAGTCAGGATTGTTCTCTGCAGGTGTTGGGCGCCTTTCCTGTCCTAGAAAAACTTCAAGTCTCAAACTGCACTCAACTATAGAAATATAATACTAGAGGATAACTTTCATGCTTAGAGGTCTGTTTGTTTGGGGGGAGGATGGGTTTGCAACATAGCAAAAGTAAACACTGACTTGAAATGAGAGTTCCCTTAATAAAGATGAGCAAGGAAGTATAACATTCAACACACTAAATTATAAAACATGTTCATGTTTCTAGCATGTGGACACAACTTTAAACACAATTAAACAGGGGAATATCACTCTACTGTTCGTTAGTGCTAGATTGATAAATTGTCTGGGCCAATATTGACCAAGAATGATCAGTATCGGCATAAACACCAATCAGCCAAAAGATTAAAACCAATGACAGGTGAAGTGAATAACAATGATTATCATGTTACAATGGTACCTGTCAAGGAGTGGGATATATTAGGCAGCAAGTGAACAGTCAGTTGTTGAAGTTGATGTGTTTGAAGCAGGATAAATGGGCAAGCATAAGGATCTGAGCGAATTTGACAAGGGCCAAATCTCGATGACTAGATGACTGGGTCAGAGCATCTCCAAAATGGCAGGTCTTGTGGGGTCTTCCCAGTATGCAATGGTCAGTACCTACCAAAAGTGGTCCAAGGAAAGACAACCGTTGAACCTGTGACAGGGTGGTGGGTGCCCAAGGCTCATTGATGCACATGGAAACCAAAGGCTAGCCCATTAATGCTGGCTACGATAGACATGTGTCAGAACACACAATGCATCACAGCTTGCTGCGTTTGGGGCTGTGTAGCTGCAGACAAGTCAGAGTGCTCATGCTGATCCCTGTCCACTGCCGAAAACGCCTACAATGGGCATGTGAGCGTCAGAACTGAGCAATGGAAGAAGGTGGCCTGGTCTGATGAATAAAATTTTCTTTTACAACATTCGGACGACCGGGTGTGTGTGCATCTTTTACCTGGGGAAGAGATGGCACCAAGATGCAGTATGGGAAGAAGGCAAGCTGGCGGAGGCAGTGTGATGCTCTGAGCAATGTTCTGCTGGGAAACCTTGGGTCCTGGCATTCATGTAGATGTTACTTTGACATGTACCACCTACCTAAACATTGTCGCAGACCAAGTACACCCCTTGATGGCAATGGTATTCCCTGATGGCAGTGGCCTCTTTCAGCAGGATAATGCACCCTGCCACACTGCAAAAATTGTTCAGGAATGGTTTGAGGAACATGACAAAGAGTTCAAGGTGTTGCTTTGGCCTCCAAATTCCCCAGATCTCAATCTGATTGAGCATCTGTGGTATGTGCTGGAAAAACAAGTCAGATCCATGGCAGCCCCACTTCACCCTTAAAGGATCTGCTGCTAATGTCTTGGTACCAGATACCACAGGACACCTTCAGAGGTCTTTTGGAGTCCATGCATCAATGAGTCAAAGCTGTTTTGGTGGCACAAAGGGGACCTACACAATATTAGGCAGGTGGTTTTAATGTAATGGCTGATCGGTGTATGTTGGCTGTTAAGTGACAAGAAATTTGACCTGCTGCTGGTGCTAGAAGAAAAGTCAGGTGATCACCAAAGTCATGAGGATCTGGGGACCATGAATGTCTTCACAAAATTTCATGGCAATCCATCCACTAGTTGTTGAGACTGAAATATCTCAACCAACTGACATTGCCATTCCTAGAGCCAGAGTAATAATATGGCTAAAAAGTGAATATCAGCTGATTTTTTTTGAACACTTTATTAGTATCAACTTCAAAAATCTATCAGGCTTATCGATATTGGGTTGATACTGTGTATAACTAAGAGTCAAAATTGTCTTAGAATGTGCTCATCTCATTTCCTTATTCCCTGAAGTCTATAGTAACCTTTTCTACAGCAACTTTGTTGGCATAGCAAATGTTCAATCATCTGTTCTCAAGTGTGAGTAGATAGGAATTGTAGGAATAAACATAAAAAGTTGCCTCATATGTTGACTCTAACCCATGTTCTCCACTGCTTCGTCTCCACTGTCACCCAGATGCTTATACCAATAACGAGGTGATCTACCTTTGGACCCAGGGAGACGAGAGGTCTGTCGCTGTGGCGGAGGATGGCTCCAGGCTGAACCAGTATGACTTACTGGGACACGTTATTGGCAAAGAAACCATCAGTTCCAGCACAGGTACACCATATATCCTCTGCAGTCCAGACAGAACTATACAGTATTGTATAAATGCAATCAAATGCTGTGAGTTTAAACAGACAAAAGATTTAGTCCTAAGAGAAACACACCAGGGTTGTATGCAGTTCGACAGCGTTTGCAGACACAACAAATTCTATTTTGATGGAGGAAACTGCAAGCAGTGAAGCAAAATTAGTTTTTCATGGGATGAAACTCCCACCTTTGAAATATAAACTCTTAATGCATAAAATCTGTAGTAAATGAAATTGCCTTCCCTCTTTTCTGTTGACACATACTGGCATTCTTTTTTTGTGTGTTTTCATATGGTAACAATCTGCGCTCTTCTCCAGTGTCTGTCATTTTGGATTCAGCTTGCATTATTTGGGTCCATCAAGAAAAATGACACTATTCAGCATATTTAAAAAGATAATATGAAGAGGTGTGCCAGAGGTGAAAGTCTTATTTCCATTCTGGTTTGGGCTATAGTCCAGAGTCAACTTTAATAAGCGCAGAATTAAAATGAAAATCTGCCAGCCCATACTTTTGATTACATATTCATTTGATCTTAAATTCTCTTCGTCAAAACTGTTGCAGAAACCTTTTATCTGTCACACTCAATCAAATCACTTTTTCGTTATTTCCCCACTGGGGGACTTAAAGCTTATGGTAGCACTTTAACATAAAAGGATGAAATAACAAGGTGAGGGCTGGGGACTGGCATACGCTAGTAACAACAAGACAATTCACAGTAATTATCTGGTAATATAATAGAGTTCAACCACCTCAGAAGACTAGATATAGTGCTGAAGCACTGATTACTGCAGAGCTATAGACAAAAGGTTGCTTCAGTGGGGTGGCTGGTAATTACTCAAAGAATGCATACATAGCTTACAACTGAGCCACACTCACTTTCCTTTTGAGAGATTTAACCTCTGCGGTGAAGCTGTTTGCTCATGCAGCTCTCAGGAGGTGAGCCACCGAGTCACAGAGATCTGTCAGACTTCAGTTGTGTTTGGAGACTAAACCACCACTGACACCACTTTATTAGATGGCGCTCAGCCTGTTTTTCTAGGAAGCAGAAAGTGTGTTGAAAGCTGCTGAAAGAATTGCACTTGTGTAACTCTACTGAGAACACTTTCCTTGAGCTCATCTTTATTGTTGTGTTATTCGGTGGTTTGAACTTAACAATGAGTGTGGCAAATTGCAGAGGTATTTTTGAAGGAACAAGAGCAACTAAAGTGTGGCTACAAACACCAGCATTCGAGGTGAAGTCAACATGATTCCTTTCATAAACTGATTCAGCCTCTGAATGTTAAAAAAATCTAATTTCTACCAAGACTTTAAACCTAATGGACTACAGCGAGCCGAGGGGATGGGAGGATTCAAGCCAGTTCAGCTCTGGTTAGAATCTGCTCAGAAAAACACCTCAGGGAACGAAAGGCTGTTTTTCTCATATCTTTGCAGCACAGATTACAGACATGGCAATGAGAGCTGGTGCTTAGGGGAGCTGTGAATTTGTCCATTTGCTGCCATCAGTGACAAAATCTGAGCTGAAGGAAATGTTCAACATCACGGGTTAGAATGACGCAGGCAGAGGCTCTTCACATTTACAGCTAAGAGAGCTACAGGAAAATGTAAATATATATTTAAAAAGGAGTACTCCACTGAAAATCCATATTTGGAGAATCAAAGCTTAAAAGGAGGCACCGAAAATGTAATGTAAAAATGTAAAATGTACCTTGCTTTAGTAGTTGTAGTCAGACCTCTGCGAGGGATCAAGCAACGGACGTCTAGAAAGAGACAGAACATAAAAAGATACATTGTTAGTGGAGTATTCAAGTTCCTAAAGTAAAACATATTTTATACCTCAATGATCAATTTATCTCTCCGACCATGATGTTCAAATGGATTTTTTGACATTTTGAAAGGAGTGGCATTGGGCGACAGAAATCTTATTAAGCAGTACCTTTTTCATTTGTACCTCAACTCAAGGTTTCCTCCGATATATGTAACTGTCCTCAGTTTTCTAGTATGTGAGGTGTTGCTCCTTTGCTATGACCTCCAAATCTTTCTCCAGAAAGCACAATCATATATTCTATAAAGTCTGCACCAAAGTTATCCAAGTCAATGATGTCATCCATCGTTTCACGTCTTCCCCTCTTTCAAATTCCACTTTCTATGCTTTTCTGAATAGATCCAACTTTATTATACAAAGAGCACACGACAACCTCTTTGTAATATTTCTAAGCATGACGTCTTTTTAAATGCTTTCATTTGTTTTAATGGCTCCTCTAAGGAACTGAAGACAATCATATGAGCTAATTTGATGATGCAAGCGTACACATTAATGTTCTAAATTTAATAAATCTAACTTTGAATATTTCAGCTTGTGTTGTTCCTGATTGTGCATAGCTGTATTAATAATTATGATCCTGTGTGTCTCTCCATCTCTCCCTGTTTCTCTCCTCTCCCTTAGGAGAATATGTAGTGATGACAACATATTTCCATTTGAAAAGGAAAATTGGCTATTTTGTGATTCAAACCTACCTCCCGTGCATCATGACTGTCATACTGTCTCAGGTCTCCTTCTGGCTAAACAGAGAATCAGTTCCTGCGCGCACTGTATTTGGTGAGTGCCATTTTGTGTTTTTATTCAACTCAAAAAAACAAAGAAATAAAAACATTAAATGATTGATGTCTGATGATTTGATGACCGGCAAAAATGGAGCTTTTAAATTGTAAGAGCAAAAGAAATGTGCAGAGCTGCGTTTGTTCACGTCGTCAGATGATTCAGCAAACAGCAGAACAAGCGGAGGGTTTAAAAAAGGAAAGTTCTAGTTAACATAATGATGTATAAAACATAAGATGGTGCATTTAGGTGCACATGGGCATGAATGAGTCATTTATTTTTTCCAAAGCTTTTTATCACAGTATTGATTTGTGCTTACACCTTTGTAACTGAAAAACACTAATTAACCAAAGATAAGTAGAGGCCAAGCTGGAAAATAAAATTGGAAGTGTGGCAGGTGATGGAGGAGGTGTTGCATCACTCAAAGAGGATATTAAGCTGCTTTCTCAACTATATAACAGCCAGCCTAGTTCGAAGTGTTATTATTCACTCAATAAAACCAGGCACATGCTTTTTAAAAACAGAGATAATGCCACCAAAATCACCATTACAAAGGGTCAAATTAAACATTTGCAGTTGGTGGGACAAAATAAATCTGTTAAAGAAATGGTTGAAGATCAAATCCTCGCCATCTAGTCTTATAAAACAGTGTCACCATTACACCAAAATTTAATCAAATCCAAGCTTTTATAGGAGCATCTTAGATTTTGCAAACTAAATGTGAAAAGGGTTTTTTTTTAAGTGTAAGCTGCTGTGCCCTTATTTAATTTTTTAATATTTGACATTTTCTCTGTTACATATGTGACAATTGACTGTGTTATCCTCCCTGTGTACTGTGATTAATAATAGATTTAATTTGTCCATCCAGCCAGCTCCATTCACATTAAGAACATTTTGTCTGCTTAGATCACCCCACACTCAAAGATGAGATGTGATTCACCCCTCCTCTTCTCCTTTCTGTTTTTGTTGCACTGCATAATCTATGAAAGAACCCCTTAACCCATGTGTATTGATGTTTGTTGAATAATTAGCATTTTGAATTGGGAATGAAGCACACATTTACACACTGTAGCACACGTTGTGCAATGGAGGTTCAATAACATGGACAGCAAGGGGCAGTTTTCATCATTTTGTTCAGGGTTCAGGATGCATTCTGAATAACCATGGCTCCTCCACATGGTTCTCCACACATACACACACACACACAAGACCATTTTTCCTTGAACAGTCATTTGAAAATTATTTCAGTCACACATGAAATTCCATTTTTAGAGAACAATTTCCTTCACATGAGGAGAGAAGCTATAATCAGTGTCTTTTATCTCAGTGGAATGATTGAAACATTTACTGTGAAGCACACAGTTTCCAGCAGTGGTCACATCTTGTATCATTTGTTCTCACCACCACATAGATCAGCTGTAAGAAGGATCTTTCTACTCAGTTATTAGCTGTTATGTGTTGTAACTAAACTTATACCTGTATTTGACTTGAATATCCACATTGATATTACAAGTGTCTCCATGGCCTCAAGTTATCTGACATTAAAAAGGGAAACTCAGTATCTTTCAATCTAAGTGACTAATGGGGACAGCAATTTTTGAAAATTAGTCCAGTATTGAGTGAGAACGCTTCAGCTGCCCGTCGTGAGCAATAGCACCCTGTCAATGCAGTCTATTAAAGGTGCTTGTTTTTGCCACCGACAGGCTCGGATTGTTATTATAAAAGTGTCAACACTATGAGACGGAGCATACAGAGAAATAAAATGTTTTTCTTCACCTGATAGATAGAGAGTCATGAATTATTATATTGCCATCTCTTATTTGATTTTAAAAAATCCCAGGCATCCTGAACATTAGGTATTAATTGGCACCTAGATTAGATTGTTAATAAATAGGTCTACATTCAATTTCCTATGTTGTCTAACTTTAATTGATTTTGGTGGCGATACTGGAATTTTAATCTTCCATACACAGTAAATAACTGAGTGGTCACTGAAGCAGTCTGACAACACACCGGCTTTAATATGTCTGTCAGGGAACAAAGACTACTTTCCGTCTGTGTGGGAAAAATACAGTGATTGAACAGAAACATAGCACACAGTTAAAATGTTGGAATATAGCCGAGTTATGTAAAACACAGTGCCTGAAAATGAATCAATCTCTGTCCTTAAAGAAAGTGAATAGTTACCTATCAATCTTTTTATGTCACAAATTTTAATTTCTTACCCATGACCCTCTGAAATGAGCTGACCTCGCTGTTCTGCAACACAATATTCATTTTTAGAGCTTACTGTGTATCTATTTTTCAGCAGATGAGATAGGCTTGGAACAGATGAAGTGATTGCTTTGATATGGTTGGATGAGCAGCCATTGTCCGAGCCACATTTCATTCCCAGCAACACTGACTGTAAAGGCCAGGATGTGAAATGATCTGCCAAAGTTTCAAAGTCTATATGCCAAAGGATTAATTTCCAGATTTATTCACTTTAGTAGTTGGAGATCTGTTTTCACTCTTCACACTGGTTGTAATTTAAACCAACCGTGGCACATAATCCTGCACTTGAGATTGCTTGCATCAAATGTGTGAAGGACAATAGTGTGTCTTTGTTTGTGTATTAAGTAAAATAAATATGAACTTTTTTTTACAACTTGGGTCTTATTGTCATGGTTTTTAATGGACCTGTATTCAACATTTGTCACTGTAGACTTTTGTTCCCTTTAACTCCACTAGAAAAAGCTTTACGAGGGCATCTATTGGAGCCAGGAGAAAAATACAGCCCAAAACACTGATTACAATGGTTCATTGCATTGAGAAGCTAATTCATGTTTGAACATGCAAGATGAACTTTGCTTTCACTTTACTTTGAGCCCAAAAAAGTCGTTTAGATGGTTGACCTAAACTGTTTGAAAGCTATGTCACTTGGCTTCCTGTGAGTAAAATGTCACCATAAACAATAACGAAACCTCTTAACTGATCTTTTCATTTTATCCTCAGGGGTCACCACTGTCCTAACCATGACCACCCTGAGCATCAGTGCTAGAAACTCCCTTCCTAAGGTGGCCTATGCCACCGCCATGGACTGGTTCATGGCTGTGTGCTATGCCTTTGTCTTCTCTGCCTTGATTGAGTTTGCCACAGTCAACTACTTCACCAAGCGCAGCTGGGCATGGGATGGGAAAAAAGAGGGCATGGAAATAAGGGTGAGTGTTCCTTATTTGAAACAGTTTAATATCAAGAAATGAATGGATATCACACGCCTGCACTTTCTATTCATCACAGTGCACCAACATTAACAAACACAAACACGTCTTCCTAAGAAATTAAATGCAACACACGTTTTTTTCCTCATCTCTTCTCCAATTTATTCCATTCCAGATTAATTGTTCCCCATCATCTTTTGCTTTGATAACCTTGGTAAAAATGCTTCAGATCACTCAAAGTCCTCATTTTACACTGGAAGAGCGATGAGAGCAAATTGCACTTTGGAAACACTGATAGAAAGTTCCCTCCTTAAAGCAGCGCAGAGTACTTTATAAAGACTATAAAGCAAGCTTTTATTTATTCATTAACAGCCAAATGGAACAGGGACAGTGGGGCGGAACAGTGAGAGCAGAAACAGAGGTAAACTCCCAGAGACACTGGCCCTGATTTATGACGGTAGCATATGTTCAAGTCTCTCTCTTAAAGTCAGTGTTGGCTCATTCTGCCCGGGAAAGATGGCTTCCTTGCATCCAGTCTGCACATTGAAAAGGCCCAGTGATTAAAAAGGAGTGAGTGTGTGCATGATTTAAAATGAATCCCCTCAGGCTGACATTTTTATTTTTCAGTGTGAAATCTGATAAATCACAGCTTACAGATTGGTCAATAGTCTGGGTTGTTTTGTGTGCTGTTTATACGCACGGAGGACTGTGAGTGAACTTGCATCAGAGTAGGAAAGTAGAAATATATATGTGGGTACAGAGCATGGATGTGTTATAAGAGCTGGATACTGGACCAAAAATGGCACCTATTCAGTCCAATAAGAACTGCTCACCTGGCACATACGCCAAAAGAGGTTTGTAGCTCTTAGATTCGCAGTAGTGTTTCTCCCGCTGGCCCCACCCATGAGTTCCCACTCAGTCCACAGACTTAACGTTGTGATGACACAGATTTTTAAATCACTTTTCTTGGCTCAAGGGATCCATGGATCAAAAATTCATAATAGAAAGAGTCATAATTGACCTTGTTTGCAGTTGGAGGTTTCCTGTCAACAGTTGTTTAGACATCTCTTTTACAGTTGTGGTCTATGGGGAAAATGCTTTTCAGGCTGCAGGGAATTTTTTTGCTGCAATACCGCGAGTGACCACTGGGGAAAAAATTGGCTGCAAGGCTGAGTGGCGGCGCCCTATCCAGCTCTTGTTATGTATCCATGGTACAGAGCATTTTAGCACAAAGTAGTTTTTTGTGCTTGGCTCCATTCAAAGGATTTGTGGTTTTATTTGGAGGGAACTGTCAAATGTGGATGCAGCAGTCTGAACAATTTGCTTTTCTCTCAAGCTGTGATGAAACAACATAAAAAGTCTCATGATAGATTTACCATGATTTCTATGCTGCTTTATAGCTGATCACATCAAATGAAACAGATCAGAGGCATGAGGTGGTATCAGAGGGGACATAGAGAAGCAATGGGGACGATTAAAGCACTTTGTTTTGTGCTGAATGTATGAAATACCCATGTTTCTCTCCAACTCATTTAGCAGTAGCATACGCTTCAAATTTGTTGAAGCAGCGATTAAAGGAACAAATGGTGATTTTCCAATTTCAGTACACATTAATGACAGAATCAGGTGCTGATAGCCTGCTGAGATTTGAGTGACTTTAACATATGCCCAGATGTTGTTTGAGATCAGTTACCTTAGCAAATGTGCACACGATGTTGAGAAAATGTCAATGAATAGCTTAGAGTAACTGTACAATTTGCAGAACCACATGTGGAGTTTACAAAGTCGCACTGATTACTGACAGCAAGAGAGCAAGAAAGCTGGCAAACACACCGCCATGTATTTCATGCATTTCAGATGTAAGAAACTGAAGTGCAAGACTTTGTTTTATATTAAATTCTTTAAAATCTAATTTTTAAGAGAGATCTGATCAAGTAGACAGCACAAGAACACTGTCATAATAAAGGAAACATATAAATGCTAAGGCTAATTACTGCTAATTGTGCTAATTACAAAGTGTAAAGCTAAAATGGGATGAATGGCCATCTGGGTGTTACACTCGTAAGGCAGCATGGAAATCACGGTTGCTCTGTATTGCCTTCATCCTTGTCATTTCTAGGTAAATGTTGTTGTTACAGTATGTTGCTGCTAGTACACAAAAATGCTGGAATACTTCTATCAGCCACAGACAACATGAAAAGAATCATATTTCTTCTACTGTGACAGAGTGCCACAAATCTATTTTCTGCTACTAATGTACAAACTGTTTGACACAATCAGTACAGCCCTTCCAGTTTTTTATAGCTTGACATTTGCTGCTCTGAGTGATTGGCAGAAATGCATATTGCTGCCACGGAACTTTTCAGTCGGTGCGGATAATTTGCAGCGTTACATTGCAGCAGAGTGGAGGGCTTTTTCTTTTCCTTTTCTTTTTTTTTTTCCCCCTTTTGATGCCTCATCTTAATGGCAACAGCCTGGGCTGCGTACTTGGGGGGCTGTGCTGAGCACGCAGTTGTCATGATAGATAAAAAAGAATGGGGTCACAGAGGGAGACATGGAACTCCCATCACACTCCCCACCACAATGAGCTACTAGGCAAAGGGACCACACTACAAGTGCTTTTTTTCCTTTTTAACATATTTACAATAAAAAAGGACCTACAGGAGGGGAACCTACATAGAAAGGAGAGAAGGTTTAGCTCAGTAAGTCCTTTTGAAAATACCGTCCACAGTCATCTGAGGCCAGGATTCAGCCACCACTCTTACTGGAAACAAACAATGACTTAATCGCCCCTAGGCTCCTTCTTTTTTAGGTCTGAAATGGTGAGCTGCAGACGAGTCAATGTGCGCTAATTTACTTTGGTGGTTATGGAGCTTCTCCCTTTTTGTCGCCTAACATTCTGTTTGACAAGCGATCTACCTAATTAGCTCTGCCCTCGCTGGCTGAAGGTGTGCTTATTACAGAAATTAGCCAGTGGGGAGTTGGGTTGGAAGGAAAGCCTGCATATTCTTGGTTCTCCATGACATATGATTGGACACTACTGTGTTAGATATTATGCGCTGGTTTCATTAGCAGATGCAAGGGCAATGGCTCATTGTGCAGTGGGCTTTTCTGCTGGAGCCAATGAATGATCACAGTTTCACATGTATGCCTCATAATCTTGTGTATCCACACCTGCAGCACAAATTACTACTTGTACAGAAATTTTGACACGATAGTTGGTTAGAAAATGGTGGTGACACAGCCTGTCATCATCATTCCTTGCAGTCACATTACAGCAGGGCACAGCAGGACACTGGTACTCCTGGTACTACACTTTACTGAACAACAAGGAAGCTGCTACAGCTAGTTGGTAGCAAAACAAAACTTAAGAAGCGAAGCTACAAATGGGAATTTGGTTCACTGAGGTGGAAAAAACAATCCTGAGCTACCATTCCTTGAGGCATCTTGTTCAAACCTTTTTTCATGAGAATTCTTTTCTCCGCGCCTTTGTTGTTTGAGCTAGAGGTGTCGCTATGCTGCCTCTTGGAAAGCTTCCTCTTACTGCTGCAACTAGGAATAAACTTTGTAAAATAGCAAGATGAAGAGGTAATATCTGACTGACCATCCCTGTTGTTATTGCATATTAGCATCATCCTCACATGATGCAGGGCTTTTATCAGTTCAGTGTTGCAGTATGACAAGTTGATTTTTTCTATATCTGGTGAAAAGCAGATACATGTTTGATGTGCTGTTTTAGGAATCGATGCTGTCTGAGAGAGACAAATAAGAAACAAAAAAATAAGCACAGGAACAAGTAAAAGAGAAGTAGAAGTGTTTGAAGGAACCAGTGTTTGCTTTAATTTGGGATTACAAAGTGTGTTCAACTAACACTCGCTGACAAGTAACCTATAACACAACCTGCCGTGATGAGATCACACTCCACCACTACAACTACCAGATTTCCCAAAAATGTGGTAGCGCAAACACAAAAAACACCCTCACACACAGGGACACAAACAGGGACAGAGTGGCTCCCTAAACGTTGTCCACACGCTCATACACCCACATGCTCACATACTTGAGGCTATTAAATATGCCAACACCTCATCTCCAATCTTAGACAGGGACAGACTGTCACAAGGTTCGGTTACACGCACACATGCACACACTGAGCTCCAAACAGCAGGACACAGCGAGGTTCATTTACCCCCAGGATATTTAATCACACTCATAAAGAAATTCTGATGCAACAATTTGCAGAAGTTACAAAGACAAGGTCAATAGATGCATTGTATTCAGGGGTATTTGTGCCTGCAGCTAGCCAAATGACTTTGAATAGCGTGCAAAAATCTTTGGCCGGGAGTAAATTATGTGCTGTGTCACATTAGGTTTATAAAAAAACATGCACACAGCCCAATGACACATGCAGTTTCCCCAATAATTAGACCATATGAATTACTGCAGAGAACAGCCCAGCTAAGTAGCAACAGAAAATTACTTTGTGTTGCTCGTTTGTCAGGTTTCTGGGCACAGAACATCACTAATGCCAGGGACCGAAGACTTTAGATGGTTACGATTAAGGTCATATGACACATTATTGTAGTGCAGTTCACTTTTCCTGCTGAGTAAGCCACTGCTGTGACAGGGAAGGCCTCGATGTGGAGGAATCAATGTCCTGGGAAAGTATTTGGCTATCCAGGGGGTATTGGTGCGACTCTGTCTCCCTGTGCTAATTGACTTAAGATGGACCTCTTCAGGCACCGACTTGCCATTTCTCTGTTAAATGCAATCAACTGTCTGCAAGTTTTGTTGGCTCGCTGTTCTTGCAGAGGAGCTTGAAGGATCATCCTTGCGTAGGAAACACTGACAATGTTTCCTCCTCAGTCCTGCAGTCTCCATCACTGTGGACAGCTTGTCTGAAGCTTAACAACAACTTGACATCATTGTGACACCTGCTGTTAATATTATTCCAATGTGTCACATGTGACATTGAAGAGTGGTCTCCCTGTGAGTTTTATGCATAATGACACGCTGAGCAAACATACAGTACATCCCTTGCCACATCTAAAATCATTTTTCTGCCTCCATTTGTGAGTGTATGTGAATGTTAAAGGATGAAGACCAAACAAAACATTCGGTGATGAGCTGCGTGCGAAAAGAGATCCACCATGAAGCGTTTTGGAGGGGAAAGAGGGGACATTAGTTATGCTAATTAAAAAGATGGAGTGAAGGGGAAAGGAAGGGAAATTAAATAAAGCTGAAAAAAGTAGAGCAAAAATTAAAGCCGGGCTCAAGACAAAAGTGAAATCAGGGAGCACTGAAAGAAAAACACTATTACATTACACACAAACACAGCTTAGTTTTGCTGCAGATCTTAAAGTGGCCACAATGGGGATGAATGGTGTGAAGAAAATGACCCCAGTACGGGTTTAGACACTGCATGCCACACAGGAAACTGAAACTCTGCCTGGTGATCAATCTTGGTGCCCTACTTGTTCTCTCACATGTACCGTTTGCAGGGCATGGCACTCTTTTAGGCTGACAGGATCCTCAGGTGATGCAAGTTAAGCTACCAGAGTGTACCAATTTAGCAAATAAAACTCTGTCTCCCTCTGCGATTTCAATATGAAAGACAGTAATGATTTCTCTCGTAGAAGGAAGAAGACAGCTTCTCCAGCCAGCTTTATCACATCCAGCCTTTGTCTTGTTTGTTTTATCGTGAGCTGTTTGCCTGAAGAGCCTTGGCTGCTCTCATTGATACAGTTTGTCAGACATGTCTGCAGGCACCGTTATTTTGCTTTGTTTCTAATCCTGCTCTGTGCTGCTACTGCTACTGCTAGCAGTATCAGACGCCAGTCCAGCCTGGTCCTGCAAATGATGAAAATAAAATTGTTACTATTTCCACACTTTTAATTTTACCAGCCTGATAACTCAGTCATGAATTTTTATCATGACCTTTTTTTTTTCTGCAATCCAGATTTGTATGGTGTAGATTTGAATTGACAGTAGTGTAAAATGTTCAAAAGTACTTCCAGCTAGATACTGATGAATAGAGTATGTAAGTTGGGTAATTTTAATATAATTGGTAAACTTTTTTTCTTTTCTACTTTTCTTTTCAGGAACCGTTTCAGGCTAACATGGCCAGGATTAACGATATGGTTAGGCTTTTGTTTTGTTCTTGTGTGTGTCGTGTCTCGTGGTGTTGCTTCTATTTCCTCTTTATGAGTTCAAATGGAAGTATTGTTGAGTCTGGTGCTTCGCTCCTGACAACCTTTACTTTACTGCCTTCTTCCTTTTCAGAGAAGAGAATCGGCGACTCTGTCCAAAAAGGCAAACAACACCTTCAACATTGTTGGAACCACCTACGCCATCAACGTAGCTAAGGACCAAGGTTTAACGACCATTTCCAAGAGTGCCACCGGAGCGTCGGCCAAACACCCCTATCTCCATAAAATGGATGACCCGTACACGGAGGCCAAGAAGTCCTACAATCGTGTCAGCAAAGTGGACAAGATATCACGCATCATTTTCCCAGTTCTTTTCTTCATCTTCAACCTAGGCTACTGGGCCACATATGTCAACAGAAAGCCCGCTATCATGAAGGCAAACAACCTAAACTGAATTTGACCAAATGCTAGGCTTGATCTGGTTTGGTTTGGAGGGTAGACAGGTTTGCAGAAGGCCAAGTCCATAACATCTTATTGTGTGTGTATGTGTGTGCGCGCGTGTTTCGTGTGTCTGTTTTTTCTTAAGAGTTTGATATTTTGCACGTCTGTATAGATGGAAGGCAAATTTTAACACAGTAGATTCACAGTGGACCTTGGAGGGAGCACATTCTCACATTAGACTGTGTTTCATTTCTTTTCTCCCCTCCATAGGGCTGAACAATTGATCGAAATTTTATCGAAATCGCAATATGGCCTACTGAAATTTTCAAATCGCAGGTGGTGCAAGATTTGTTAAAGGCAAAATGTGTCAAAATACCATTTTAAATTAAATATTGTTGTGCTGCAGAGACGTCCTGGCCTACATATTATATTCTACAGACTCAAGAAAACATCTTTGTTGGGTATAGATCCCCGCAAAAACAACACCATAATCATTTTAATATGTTTTTCAATGAAAATGAGAATGATGGTGTAAAAATTATCTTTCCCTGTAATATCGCGAATCATATCACAGTCAAAATAATTGCAATTAGATATTTTTTCAAAATCGTTCAGCCCTACCCCTCCACACTTAGCTCTGGCCCTGTTCCCTGTTGTGAGTAACCAAGTGCTCCTTTGCTGTATCTTGATTGCTTGCCGTTTGTAGAATAGTCAAACTGTGTTTTCATTTTGTTTTGAAATGTTTGCGCTTTGCTTATAATAAGTTAGGGCAAGCATGCGTTCGAAATTTCATTGTAGCTCATTACCAATGATAAGGTTTTGACATGTCCATCGAGTTAACAACATGCATGCACGCACGCACACAGAGACACACCGTGATGCATCAGAAAACGCCAGCGGAGCCATTCGTCGCTCGCTTTACTGTGCTCCGTTAGCCGGGGGCAGCCTGTATAGTTCCATAGGAAAATCATTAATAATCGTCAGTGTCTGGCCTTCAGCTCAGACCCGATGCAGTATCATCTGGAATTGCTTTCGCGTCCCATGGGGCTGCCTGTACATTATCTAGTCCAGTGGCTCTTATTGTTTTAACTGGCTGAGGATGTTCAATGACAGAGAAGCTATGTGCCTTGGTGTATACACACATCGTAAATAAAAAGGCTCTGACACGCTCACACTCACATCCACAGCACACATATGCACGCAATGTCTGTGTATATAGATTACAGCACATACTGGTGTCCACGGGCTCCGTACACTGCAGTATGTGGCTGTGCCCCACCCACCCACGGCCTATGGGCATGGGCACCGAGTGTAAAATTGCCCATTAGTGTGGAAGGTTAACAGACCTCTGCCTGTGAAAAGATGAAGCAAAGAGATTAAAGGATCCAGCGTAGTACACAACAATTATCGTGTGCATTTATGCTTTGGCTCGTGGTGCTGCGTCTCCATGAGCGGAGCAGTCATAACAAACTACCACCATTACCTCAGACTGAAGTCAAATTCTCAATTGCAGTTTATCATAACTTTTCCATGGAAATGCATTCAAATACACTAGACCCTCGTCCTTTCTTTAAGTATGTATATTGTGGGCAGGCACTCTGGTGCCTTTATTTCTTTGTTTTTTCTGCATCAGTAACTGTAGCTGTTATGGGCTCTGTTATGATTTTTCTGCATTTCTGCCTTGTCATGAGCTAGATTTTAATTCATGTTGTACTTTTGCCATTTTATACTTGATTGTGTAAAGTATATTGGTGTTGATTTGATTGTCTACATATGCAGTACTGTTTTTGTGTTTTGTAGTAGGCAACAAAAGCCAACACATTTCAACGCTGGAGACTGTATTAAGCAGCATAATGCTGTAATTTCTGTAAAAGAATTTTTTGATGATTTATTGATATCTCCAACAACAAAATAAACCAAATGTAATTGTTGTGATCACACTGAAGAGCAAACTAATAGTCAAACTGGATATTTGTCAACAAGTGATTGTTTCAAAGTTTCAAATCAAATTTGTCTCCAGCTGTGTGAACTGTCTCCAACGTTTGTTTTCTGTTTTAGTGACATCTGTGTTTCTGTTATGTGTTGAATTTTGTACATGTTGGTACAAATGTTATATGATTCTAGAGCAATTTCTGTTGCTTTTTATTTTTTTCTTTGCACCGGTTGCACTCTGGATATTTCATTGCATCATCTTAATTACAGACTCTTTGACGACCACTGTACTTAAGACCCCAACATGCAGTCATCTCTTTAAACTGTATCTTCAGTGGTAAGCATAGGAGAATGAGTAAACTGTGTTGTGGCCTCTCTAAAAGGTGTGTAAATGTCACAAACCATGTACAATGTATCAGTCATTAGTTAATGCATGACAATCTGTACACGTGTACAGACAATGGTATTTGTCACACTGAAATAGGGCTTAGTATCAATGTTTGTGTGATTCATCCCAGTTACTCATCAATTAGCCTACCTACTCGTAATCTCAGCAACATCTACATAAACAAACTCCCATTATTTGTGCATATGTATGTGATGCTAACAATTGAAGGTTGCCACAGAGTTCTGAAAGTGTTTTAACCCTCATTTGGCAGCACGCAGATTTTAAGTTTAAGTCAATGTACACACGTTGAAATACAAACAATCTTTGATTTGGTCACCACCTTGGAAAAGATATTCAGGTCACATTTCAAACTAGTAATTACAGGTTCCACTTAAATATAGCACAATGAAGGATAATTCATCTGTTTTGTAGATCACTATCTTGAAATAACTGAAAAAAAAACTAATTGCTCAGATATTTACTATTATTTTTTTAAGATTAAATGTTGTGGCAGGTGGCATCAGTCTCACAAACTCCACTATTGCAGTGGTTTTAAATTATTGGACGCTGACTAAAACGTTCAACTATACATACAATCAAAACAAGTGTCAAAAGTGGACCTTAGAGGATATATTGTTATGTGCAACACAAATGGACCAGCATGAATATTTCCTGGTGAACCATTGTCATATTCAAACAATACACACATTATAAACTCGAACACAGAACTGACAGACTTGGTGAATCATGAAACTATAAACAGTAGATTTGTGAGGAACTCGTGCAATTTTTACAGTCATATTAAATTCATAATTACAAACCAGGTGAAGGTGTCATTGTTTAATAGCAATTTTTAATACTTCCACATATTTCTCAACACCATGAGGGAATAAAAAAAAATCATACTGCCGACACATTATATCCTTTTGAATCAAACGTATTTCATGAACTGATGCATTGTTCTGACTACTGTTACTGTGAGACACTGGGTCTCTTTTTCAGATTCGATATCTGTCATTTTGTCTTGAATTGATTCATGATATACATCTGCTCAGAGTGTTTAAAGCCTGCTGCTAATTCAGGATGCGATGAGCCAGAGTGCTAATGTTTATTTATGATTCTTAGCTATGTGATCGAGATACTGTAAGTAAGTAGTTCAAGTGGCAGCCGCTGAATATTCAAACTGCACTTGTGAAATAACTTGCCTCAAAGACAGCCATCCTCTGAGTGACACAACCATCTCAGTCATGAATATTACCAATATGCCCACTCGTCTTTAGTCGATGTGACTGGTAGCTTGTATAATGCTGTAACCAAAGATACATTCATATGGCAATTTCAGATGTTTAGAGCCGTTCCATAGTGAAAAAGAATCCAATTTAATCTCATTAACATTGTGAACTGATTTTAATGAGTAATACATCAATACTCATTACTTATTCATAATATAAATTATACATCTTAACATGTCAAATTAGCCATATTAGGATAGCAAATGTGCCCCATAGAAGTTACATTAACAAAATGGTTCACCAGGAGATTTGTTGAGAGTTTGTTCTATTCCTATTGTATTTGTGATGTGACTGTGAATGTTCACTCTACTGTATGTTAACACTTAAGTCTGTGTATCAGATGACCACTTTGACCCATTTTCTCATTGGTCCGAGTTGTTTAAATTCGTTTTCCATTTTTTTTGCTGAGCCCGATATGCAGGATTAGCTTTTTCATGCACATATATCTTGTCTGTCAGTTAGTAGTAAAAAAAGGGAAAAACACTTTCAGAGCCACATAACCAGAACCTCTGCAGTCTGCAGCTGAACTACAGTAGAATCTCTGTCATCCAAACTGCTCACTGACTGATAAATGAACGGACCTAAATATGCAGTAGTGCAAAAAAGGACTCAATACAACCATGTGATTAATTGAGTTTTTTTTTTCAAAGGGTGCATTAGATTAATTAAAAAATGTAATGAAACAGTATTTTGAAGAAAAGGCATGTGCAATTGGTATATAAAGGAGAAGAGTTTGTGGTAATTCAGGAATCAAATTTTGAGGGGTTTTGATCAACAGGACTCTACTGTATTGTTGCCATTTATGTTTGGTTATGGGCGTATTATTCATGTGGTAAATCTTTTTCTCACAGGGCCAGAGTTAACTTCAGCAGAAACATGTCATCCTATAAAATACAGTATATTAAGAGTATATTACTATATGAATATATTTATGCTATTCAGTACAGCATTAAATATTATATGTTTTATAAAACATAACCTCTACAGCATTGATGCAAATGGGTAGAAAGCCGTAGAAAAATAGATAAACTGAACAAATTATTAAACTAAGTGGCAAAAACTCTAATTGCTCAGAATAGTGTTATTAAGTTGTGAATTTGTAGATATTGTGAAATCAATTCCAATAGTTTTTGTGAATATTGATATGTCACGTCATTTATTTTTTACATCGGATAAGTACCGCTGTCTTACATTGAGCTCTGTAACACTACGTGTTATAGTATTTTAAAGACGTACAGTAGAGATAATATTCATCAAAGCTACTTACAAGATCAATACCTTGTGTGCACTTTTCAAACCTAACTGTGAATTAGCAGCTGTTTGCAAGCAGAGTTGTACACACTGTGTTCTCTCTCCAGCAATTTCACTGCATGTCCCTACGCATTGAGAGATCAAAGACTTCCTCCACAAAGACAGCTCCGGGAACATAGTGGACTTTTGTGTTGTTGTTGGGAAGTTACTCTCTATATGCTCAGTGACTGGACTCTGTATGTTGCCCTCTCTCGTTCATGTGCTTACTGTATGAGATGTAGCAAATGGAAATGGGAATTAAAGAGGACGTTGTATTTTGTCTTGGAGTTACAAGGCCCTTCTTGGTCACATTCAAGCCTCAAGGTGCATATTTACAACACGGTGGACTCATCCGACATTCCTTTAGAGGCTCATTTGAAAAAGAATTTCTGTCTTTGTGGTTTTCATCATTGTCTGGGCTGTGCATGCGAGTCATTTTGTTTGTATTGTTAACACTGTGATTTATTAGGAAAAAAAATCAAGCAGTACAGTGTGAAACCATCCTACAGTGAACAAAATACAAAGCACAGCCACTTGAAACGGCTCGTAATATTTCTGTAAAATCTTGCATGATGAATATGCAACTCACAATATTTAGGACTATTGTGCATTACACACAAAACAGGTTAAATAGCCAGACATATTTTCATAAGCTCACTATTCAGATATCTAACGCTGCACCTCGGTATTCATAATGTTTTTCCTATGAAAACTGCTGGAGGTTACACTGTATAAAGACATTTTGCTTCTGCAGAGCCTAGCATAGAAACATGCTTTCAGGCTCCACTGGTGAACTTTGGCCAGAAGGTGCTGCAACACAATTCACCCACAATTCAACCTACAAATCCTCAAAGCCAATGTTTTCTATCTATCTATCTATCTATCTAAAGCTGAGATCTCCAAACCATAATGGAACAGACAAAAAGAGATCCAAGAATCATAAAAAACTAAAATTCTCCTAAAGTCTGTGCAGAGCAGTGAATTTAGCACAAGGATTTCATTGTGAACATTACTGAGTATTTTGAACAAACAAGGCTGTGCTGCTAACTGCAAACTTTGAAGGTTACTGTTGCCGTCTGGCTCCGGTCCAATCCTGACTGCCCTGTAGGTGCCTTCAACTGCACAGGAACGTTATTATGTTTAAAGCTAAAATGCCTCATTTTTCCTCAGCACGCCGGGGAAAATTGGCTCTCTAAAGCTCCCCACATGGACATATAAGGTTGTTTGCTTGCTATGATAAATGAAACAATCCATTACACATTTAGTGGCCATTGTTCATACCAGCTCTAGGACCATATAGTGCTTTGTGTTTGTGTGCTGCACCACTGTTGTGCTCATGCTCCCTGAGCTCAAACAGAAAAAAAAAAAAAAAAAAAAAAAACACATTTGAGAATTTTATCATAGTAAGATGAAAGACCTGTACGCATTTATATTTAATCAAGGTAAAAGCTGTCTTCTACTGGGGTAACAGCTCTATTTATTCAGAGACAGTGTAACATGCAAGACAGAGTGAGAATACTGACACAAATCTTAAATACAAATAACTGAATTATTTTTCTGGTGGTATATGATGGTTATTTAGACATATTCAAAACACAAAGCAATTCCAAAAAGATACACATCACTTGAAGTACGAATTATATGAGAGGTAGTGTCATAAAAAATGATGAAAGTTATCCACGTATAGTCTGTGTACAGTCAAAGAAACTGGGTGAAACACCTGGATATAATACCCAAAAATATGCTTTCTCCACATAGGCAGCAACCTGACGCACAAGATGCCTGCTTTCATTTTTAAAAATATGCCAAGTTAACAGTTGTGTAAGTCATACATGCATGAAAAAAGTGCAATGCAATTGTTTAAGTGTGTAATTTGTACTAACCGTACAAACTAACTGTACAGACGGCCTCAGTGATGACAGTAAGTCAATGGAAGCTAACACTGTTCATGCAAATAGGGCTAACGTGCTTCTCTCTGTGACCTGAAGTAAGCTGTGTGAAGAAACTGAATTCAAAGTGTTAACACTGGCCCTCTCCTTGATGTGAAAACAGGATGTTGCAGGAATGGAAGAAGTTGCTTTCTGATCTCTCGCTGACTTTGTTCTTATGAGGGTGATGCAGGGCAATCCTGTCAGACAAAAAGATGTTTCCCCCTTTGTTTTTAACCTTTGTTAACTGTCATTTTAAAAAAGAAGTGTCCACCTTTCTATTACTGAGGTTTATTTGTGGGGCTACTGATAAATTGTTTCCATCCTTTTGTCCAGGAATTGCTGTTCTTTACAGTGAATAAAGATAAAGTGCTTTCATGTGTCTGTTAGTGTGACTGAGTGTTTGGTAAAATGCACTGCTGATTTCAGTTAATGAAAAACATCACAGAGAATACTGCGGGCCAGAGACACGTCCAGTAATAGTCTGGTCCACCAAAAGCTTCTCGGGGGAGTCTTCAATCTCAAAGACATGCAGTTGTGCACAGGGAATAACACCATTACGCTGCAGCTAGCTAGGGGGCACTTGAGATGTAGTTCAAAAGGTGCAGACACACTTCTTAACGTTTCAGTCAGCCAATTCACATGGAACGGATTCATATGAATGCAGAATGTACAAGTTTCCCGTGTAGGCCCTGGCCTTATCATTCCCTGTACCAAGTTCAGCACAGCAGAAATAGCAGAATGACAATAAACTCTACCGCTCCAAAATCACATTATACAACCTGATGCCACATTATGTAAGGAGCTGACATCTGGCCGCCACTGCCTAACAAAGCACCTCCACACATTGCAGGGAAAAAGCTTTCTATTCAACTGAAATGGAAATATCTAAACCCAGATGTCCATCTGATATGCAGCAACAGGCAAAGGCATGTCATCTATGCAGTTAGTAATTATTACAGATCCCTCCAGATATGTTTTAAGATATATAAAGATACTCTGCTTTGAATAGTAATTAATATGTTTTTCCACAAAATAAGCCTAACTACCTTGTTAAAATCCTTAAAATTAAATCTACTCCTCCTTCGTATTTATGGGAAAATCCACAATCTATGAATATGCAAGTCCGTTCTCGGTGTATGTGCACTGGAGGCTTCAAGTTTCCACACCACTCTTGTGCAAGTTGCAAACTGGACCGGGATTGGCTCCAGACTAGTTGTCCCACAAATCATGCTCATAGGTACACATGTTAAACTGAAATTTAAGGTGAGCATAGAGAAACCTTCCCACTTCAGCAGATGAATGAATACTTTATAGTGTAAGACTTTACACATACACGATCATGTCAAACGTTTGGACACACTTTCTCATTCAAAGCAATGGAAAAGTGTGTCCAAACTTTGGACTGGTACTGTACATCATTCTGCACGGTAAAGCTCAAACATCACAATGAAGTAACTAGAGATGCACCGATACTGATATCAGATATAGGTCTGATACTGGCTCAAACAGCTGGATCTGGTATCGGTGACAATGGGCCAATCTGATATCGGATACCATTATTTTGATAAATAACAATTCAGTACATTTATATCTGTGTATTTATTTGTTACATGTTGTTTTACAGAGTTAGGAAAGCAATGTTTAAGTCAAGCCTAATGTTGCCTGATGACCGTCAGCAAAGTAAACTCACTTTTGAGTGGAGGGGGACACTATTAACTCCGAAAAATTCATGGCTTGAAGCAGACAATCTCTACTTATGTAATGTTACGCTGTGTTGTTAAGCAGCAGATGACCCTAAGTACAGTACATTATATATGAGTTTAATTAAACCAGCTGAAATGTTTCTCTAATGCTGAGATAGATATTACAGAGAAGAGAGGTCATAGTCTTTGTTTTTTTTCCTTTCTGAATTACTTTACGTTACCACGCTATACGTTTTGCATTCCTTGTAATTTACCAGCCCCTATATCCATAGGACAGGTTAATGTGTTGGTCAGCCCTTCAGTGTTATAATACAATGCCAATTTGGGATCTGCTCTGCAGATTCTACAGAAGAGAAGAATTATGGGCACTTCACATCATGTATTTATTGCTGGTTCCTTTCATAAGGTCCGAAAATATACAGCCACTGAATGTGACCACAGTTGTAACTGGCTATATATGTGGCAGTGAGGTGAGCTATGGTTGAAGCTGTGGCTCGACCTGTGACTGTGGATATGAGGGCTAGGGTAACAGATGTAACTGTGGCTGTTTACATTGCTATTGCTATGGATATGGCCGCGGTGTAGCGCAACTGTTCTTCACAGGTCCCATGACATTAGCTGAAAAAGCATCATAAAGCCAGATGTGAACCAGGTTATGAACCCTGTATTTCAGATATGACAGATGTGTTGCCAATATACACCACAGGAGTTCAGGAATAGCTTCACTACAAGCACAGCCATGACAATTCACTACACACACTCACACACACACACACAATCCCTGCAAGTAATTAGTGTTACACCTATTAATGTCACAGCCATGGTAACCATAACAACCAGAGCCACAGCCATACAACTTTAGCTATTATGTGACAGTGACAAAGCTATTGCCATCCTCTGTCCTCTGTCAGCTAAAGTACGTAAGTCTGTGGAGAAAATGTGAATGTGCCACATACCTTGTGTGTCACAAAAACCTTTAGTTTCCTATAAAGCCAATATTACAGGAAAATAACTATGTGAGGGAAGTGCAAGACAACAGTCACATTTACACACCAAAAGCAAACAGGTTTACAATATTACTCTCTATTAGAGAGCCCAAAACAACAACAACAACAACAACAACAATAACAACAACAAGCGGAGAAGAAAGATGTCATAATTCAGCTCATAACACTTTTGAGTCATGTTGGAGTAAAAAATTAGTTACTCAACTCACTACAAAAGAAAAAAAACACTACAAGAAATTAATTCACACTTAAAACCAAGAAAAATACTGCACTAGGGTAGATTCAGGTAGATGATAGCAGCATAAAGAGCACAAATTAGGAGCTTACAGAAGCCAAGAAAGCAAAACCACAAGCAACTCTCTGGTAAACAGCCAAAACCCAGCAGCTTTGGCAGCCATTTTACCAAACATATACACAGAGCAGTGAACAGAGAAAATACAGGACTCATGATAGCACAAGCACCAAATACAAACTCACCTAGCGTTGAAATGAAGTAGTTATCCTCTGCATCTCACCAAGACTGAAATTTCTGAGTCATAAACTTAACTTCCAGCTTAAAGTTTATGTTTGTTAATCTCTGAATGGCAGCAACACCAGCCAGTCTTGGTTACTCCTTCACAAAGCCGTCCTGAAGACACGTCTGTTACAGGTGAGCTAGCAGCAGGTGTTTAGCATGTTTGCTAATTAGCGTGCAAAATGGGGGGCGAGTATTAAAACGTTAAATAGACCGCGTTTTTTTCAAAGGGTGCTTTAGATAAATGTCACAGCAAGCACGGTGGTGTAGCAGCTCAGTTGTCCCCTTGACCTAGCATGAAGGGTTCCTGCTATATAACAGGCCTTTTTCACATTTTGACTTGTCATACTAGGAAAAAGCACAGGTGTTACTAATAACATCAATAATGCCTCTGTTTTATTCAAGTGTCCCAGTATGCCATCATTAACCATCACCAGAAGTGAAAAGTAACCAAGTACATTTACACAGGTACTGTACTTAAGTACAATTTTGAGGTATTTGTACTTTACTTGAGTGTTTCTGTTTGATGCTACGTTATACTTCCACTCCACTACATTTCAGAGGGAAAGATTTGACACAATGGATAATATAACAAGCTTTTAAAATACAACACATTGTTAAAGATGAAACCAGTGGTTTCCAACCTTTTTGGCTTTTGACATCTTACATAAAGCAGTGTGTAGTCGGGGTCACATTTCAGATGTCTATGAGTTGTTAACAGCTCCACCAAATAGTGATTTTTCTCTCTAAACTTCTCACGTGGTTTCATTTCAATAAATGTTCATATGATCCAATATTTCACCAAAAATCAAAGATTAGAGAAAATGTCCAAACACCGAACACAGATTTGTGTATCAGAACGTTGTTTTTTCTTCTTTCTTCTCCCATTAATCATCTCATGACCCCTCAGATTTATCTGGTGACCCTTTGGAGGGGCCTGACCCCCTGGACTAAACTAGCTAACTGTATAAAGTAGTTCAAACTAGCTCCACCTCCAGCAAGTACAACAGTAACATGCTGCTTACACACTGATGCTTCAGTATTAATAATCTAATGATGTCATATATAATAATATATCAGTCAGAGGGACCAAATCACTACTTTTACTGAAATAGTTTAACTACATTTTGCTACTAATACTCTTCTTAAGTAGGATTTTTCATTGCAGGTCTTTTACTTGTAATGGAGTATTTTTACATTGCTGTATTGGTACTTTTACTTAAGTAAAGAATCTGAGTACTTCTTCCGCCACTGGCCGTTGTCAATTATACACATATGCTTTTCCTGCTGTGACATGTCCAACTGTATTCTGTGAGAAAGGCATAGAGTCAATTTTTAAGAACAATTTTGAGGTGTTTTCTCTTTTATATGTGTACTTGTTTAGCTACTTGTACTTCACTATGCTCCATACCTTTTTACTCCACTATTTGACTGTTTTGGAAGTCAACAGTGTCTGTGGTTGCAAACATTTTCTTAATAGACCCATTTCACAGCAGACATTTTGGCTTATTAAAGCAGGAAAAGCACTGATGTAAAAAATAACATTAATAGTTGCTCCATTCCATTAATTCCATTAATTGTCCTAGTTAGCCATGTCGGTGAGTGAACATGCACAATACCAGAGTGCTGGAACTGGATCACCCAAATGCAATGCAGCCATCATTAATGTTATTAATTCCACCTGTGCTTTTCCTGCTTTGACAAGTCAAAATGTCTGCCATGAAAAGGATCTATAACATTATCTTGAGATTGCAAATTACTTTTCTCGTTATTTTGGGATAACAGTTGTTTTTTCGTGATAATGGTTTAATTATCTGATTATTTCAGGGAAACAGCAGCAGGTTAGCTGATCATATTACTCCTAATACTGCATTGAAAATTATACTTAATTTTAAAGGCAGGGATTTAACTTAGTAAACTTAGTTTAACTTAAACTAACTGGTAAAGCTAGTTTACTACTTTACAAATCTTCATATACTTTACATCTCCAACTATTTCTCAAAGTGTAATTTGACTAATTTTACCATCTCATTTTACAGCACATCACTACACCAGCCACCCTCAAACACGGTAAGGAGACTTTGTCCAAGCTATTAAAGTGTGTCTCTGAATGTTTAATATTTAATGTTGCTGATATTGTCTTACAAAACTGTCTTAAGCTATAGCAGTTTTCACAATCAAGGTAAAACTGTAAATGTTGAAGAGACCCCAAGAATCACTGCTGCTAACAGAATTTCATCTCCAGGCAAATTCGATAAACTACATCCAAACTAAGCCAAATAGGGCACCTTGTTCAACCATGTAATTTGACATTAATACAACTTTTATGGCTATAGGTCACAACTACCACTACCACATGATTTCAATAAGCAAGCAAAATTTCCTCTAACCATGTCAAAAAAAAAAAATTCCAGTTAAGTGACACCGGCCAAAATCTATGACTGTAGTAAATTTGTCCTACTTTGACAACTGAACATCACTAATTTATGAAAGTGCTAATCTCTCCATGCGAATAAATAAAGTTTTTTAATGGATTAGGAGATGTTAAAGTAGTCAGACAGTTTTGAGATGCTTTGGAAATGCATGTGGAGGTGTGACTGAAATGCATCAATGTCAGCTGGCATTTAATGAGCCATTTCATTTCAACATCCCTCAGCTTCTAAAAGCCTGAACTTTGTGCCCACTGATGTCTCTGACAAGCACATGTAAGGCAGTGTTATTATCTTTAATTGTAGCCATGCAGTGGAGCAAGAGCACTGACTCGCTGTCATCAAGTCTTTGGAGCAGTTTCTCCTCAGCGTCAACCCCGACTGTTACTGTGACAACAGCCTGCTTCTTTCAGCCATTGCGGTGAGTTACTAAATGTTCCATCAGAGTGTGAATGGAATCCCATTTGTACATGAGCCTTTTCAACAACTTGGTCTCTTCTGGGTCCACTATCCGCCGCAAGTATAATGCCCAGCACGACTTGACATTATTCTTTCAGCAACTTGTCATTTGGACAAGTGAAATAACCTTTTACTTTTCCAAACGCATACTTATTCAGACAGAAAAAATCTGTCTGTGTCTGTAGACATCTGTGTAAAACATACAGTAAGGTAGCATTTTGTGTAACACATCAGAAATATGTATTATTTATCGGCTAATTATTAGCTAATTATTGGTAGTGGAAGTAATTGGCCATAATAATAATAGTAATAGCGTAACTATCTAAAACTTTGAGACTAATCTAAATCATAAATGAGTATCCTCATTATTAAGTACTAGATAATGATACAGTTATCATATACAAAGTGCAAGGACCTCAAAATAAAGTCAGGTTTCCTTCTTGTTATTACCAGGTGCCTTGTATGCTTGATTATGTCCATTTTAAGACTATTGGAAACCATATAAGGGCTGTGAACATACCCACAAATATGTGGGTTGAAATTGAAGCATTAATTTGATATCTTTTCCTTCAAGGGCCCCTCTACTTTGACACCTTGTAATAGGGCTCGCCTTGTACGCTGAACCAAGGCTCGGCACAGTGGTTTTTACTGAGCTGAGATACTGCTGGCCCTGGTGCATGCTGCCTTTTCAGCGATTAGTTCAGGTACTGGAACCCCGCAGGCACATGCTTTGCCTGAAGGGTTTGCCGAGGCAGGCTTTTGTGGCTTTGTTGTTTATTAGGTTGCTTTTTTTGTGTCATGTATTAGTGAAAATAATACTGGAACCTTCTCCTTTCATTTCTAGTTTCTGCTACTCTCATGCTACAAAACACATGAATATAAGTAATAAGTGGAATCATCACATGAAACACTCACAACATGTAAAACTGAATATAATGGAAGGAAAATGAAAGATAATAAACTGAATTGCCTTAAAGCACCACTCAGTGACAACTCAAAGTGTGCTGTGCCCTCTAGTGGGCAGGTAGGACAGGTGCACAATGCTTTATAGGTACACGACTTAATTAGGAAGAACTGACTGCATAGTTACCAAATCAAGGAAAGATTTGAACTGTGAGAACCATTGTGTACTTGCCAGTGTATACTTTTGGTAATCAGTTAGTAGATATAATAGACCTTTTTCACAGCAGACATTTTGACACAGTAGGAAACGCTCTGATGTTACTAATTACATTGACAATGGCTCTGTTCTATTCAAGTGTGCCAATTGCTTTGACAGTGTGTGAGCCAGCACGCACAATAACAGGACCCTGAAACTGAAGCAGCTAAATTGAATTCAGCTACCATTCATTTCATTATTTATGCCCGTGCTTTCTTTTCCTCATGTGACATGCTGAAATGTCTTCTGTGAAAAAGGCCTATTAAGATTACGACACACGCGGCTCCTTGTCTTATATTTGCAGACCTGTGTCAGTTACAGAAGCTAACATTTGATAACCTTAAAATGTATAAGTTAAATTCAGGTATGGAATAAAAAAGAAACAAAAAAAGTCTTCCTCAGGCTGCCTTTGTGGAGAAATTGTAAATTGTGGAGGACACACATTTGCCAAGGTTTTTGTAGGTTCCTACATCTGCCAAATAGATAAAGAGCCATTTTTTATTGATTTTACCTTTAATAGCACAGTGAATAGCACCAACATTTTGGCTCAGGGTGACTATGATTTAACCTCAGGGAGCTCGGCCCAGTGATGACAATAAGTTCTTTACTCAACACCTGCAATTAATACCCTGAGAGCATTTATTTGGTCTGTGCAAACCAGACTGAAAAGGTATTTGTTCTGATCTGAATTGTTGACTCATGGGGCATTTTGGTGAGCTACAGCCCTGATGTCTTATTGTGACGTGCAGGACTTATTTGACTATGTGAATAGGGACCTTTGTTACATGCTATTGCCATGTATCTTTCACTGTGCGCCTATCTTATATGGGAAAACTGCCACAATAATAATGTTTATGTAATGTTTAATTTGTGTTTGTGTGTGCATGCGTACGTGTGTGTACGCGTTTGTGTGTGCGTGCGAGTTTGATGGTTTGTCATTTTATCTGCCCGGGAAGAGACTGCCCCATAATCTCTGATGATTTCTCAAGCATACAAGAGCAGACTGACTGGTCTAAACATTACGACGAGGCTATTCATCTGCCTCTGAGTTCTGACACAGCACTCTGCTGCTGGGACAAGCAAAGGCCCCTGTGGCTTCAGACTGTGGATGACTAACAAATGGTTTTTGGAAATAAATATGTTATGACCCGAAGAAAACTTGACTTTAAGAAAAGTTTTTGCCCTCAATGACAAGGAGACACTGGATACACACAGATGCAAATGTGAACGAGTTGTGTATATGAACTTATCATACTGTGTTATGTTTTGGGGCAAAGATTGTGCGTGTGCTTAATCAAATGACTCCTAATTTTTTTAATGTGGAGAAGGCTGTACTGCATAGGAAAAACATAAGTAAGTATGTGTAATGATGTCAGTTCCATCAAAATAAACATATTTGACACTGACACTGAAGTGTCCTTGAACAAGACAAAACATTATATGGGCAACAACAGTGTATTACATCATTGTTGGTATGATGTCACAGCTGTCATATGTCAGGTTTTCATTCACATATCCTGTCAT
Source organism: Thunnus thynnus (assembly GCF_963924715.1). Lineage (NCBI taxonomy): Eukaryota > Metazoa > Chordata > Actinopteri > Scombriformes > Scombridae > Thunnus > Thunnus thynnus. The sequence continues at coordinate 7,884,279 of NC_089529.1, read as the reverse complement.
AACAGTATGGCTGAGAAGCTTCCCCTTGCTGCACATTGCTTAAAAATCTACCGCTATGCAGCCTTACCTCCAGGAGTTGAATTTTACATTCAGCTTTGGTTATGCCATTGATTAGCGAGTTAAAATGGAATATGTTGGCATGCTTCTGTTGCAGTTAGCACACTTGACAGTCGTGGTACATTAGATTAGCTGTGGAGTGGAAAGCTCATGCCCTGCAGTCAGTATGGGGTATCCTCATGGAGGAAACAACTCGACAGCTGTACTTGTCCTTGGGAACATAACCCAGTGCGAGCAGTAGAAACAGAGAGGCAGAACAGATATTGTGTGAAGGCGATGAGAGAAAATGAAATGCAGCATATTGTAGGTAATAAGAAAATGGACTGGTCCTGAATTTTAATATTTTCAGCTACTTGTGTGCCTTATTACAATGGCTGGAGGATTAGATTGCAGTAAGATGAATTACATTAACATATATATATTTCTTCTTTTCCCACACAGGAGACACGTGTTGTTCTTCGCTGGTCACTGTTGCGACTGTGGCTCTCTCAGTTCTCTCTGTGGCCTTTTTGTCATACAGATTATCATGTGCTTCAGTGAACTATGCACAAATTTTGTTTTGATGGTGCCAACCTCTTCAGTTTGGGTTTTATTGTGTGCCTAAAGTCAGCCCACATCACATCTCCTGAGATGATACCCTGACACACTTACCCATTCAACTCCCTTCCTCAAGCCCCTCTACCTCCCCCAGGAGATGCATGGATGAACAAGCTTATTCTCCTTGTGGGGTGTTCCCCATGCATGACTGATGTTTAGATTAATATCCTTGACTGATTCCTGCTTCGCAGTGAACAGAGGAGTAGGCCTATCAGGGCACAGCCGCCTCCTCAGGAGTCCATTGATTTTCACATCATTCTGACAAACATAAACCCCCTAGACCCACAAAATACTTTATTTGTTGTCCGTTTAGATGCTATCTCCTCGGGCTCAGCTCAGCTGTCCACATCTGCTTTTATAAAATTGGTGTCCTTCGTCTGTTCTAGCAAAATCGAGTCTGCTGCCAGCGATATATTGTTAACCAGATCCACCTAGAGATCAGTTATGTAAATATATGCAAAATGTGAATGATGAAAATACACTTTGACTGCTTCAAATAATTGATTGTTAAATCAAATATTCAAATATTGTCAAATATTGATGTTTTTGGAGCGTCAATACAGCTTCTTCTGCAGCAGCTCTAATCATCTCATGGTCCACACAGTAAAATCTAAATGATTAAATCAATATTTAATAAACAAAGTTATAAATACTATAATGAAACAAATGTAAACAAAATGAAAACAATCATAATCAATATGAACATTTATGTTGTAAAATAATGACTTACATTGATTTATATACAATGTGAGCTCCAAATGTGGTTTGGCAGCTGCAGTGTTGATTAACTCTTAAGTAATTGCAACATGAAAATGACACTATGACAATAAAATGCAGTTTGGGGATTTTAGTGCACATTAAGCAGCTAAAGAACTAGAACCCTATAAGCAATTGCTCTGTAATTGGTCTGCATTCAAGGAGGTTGGGATTTGCAATGAAGTGGCACTTTTTCAAATATCCTCCAAAAAGCCTCATGTGGAATGAATGCTGAGATCCACATAGGGAGGAAAAATGGTAACATCGCCCCCTGGTGACACTAACAACACTGAGGAAAGGCTTGTCCTTCTGAAAAAGAACAAAAATTGTATTGCAGTATTAACTCATTTCAAAAATGAAAATTCAGTTTGTAAAAATTGTGATATTGTGTGTTTGGTATAAGGTTTCATCCCAAGTCCAATCAGAAGTGAACAGAACAGCAAAGCACAGGCATTAGAAACAGTACTGACAAATGTGATACAGGAACTTGTGTATCAGTGTGTGTGTGTGTGTGTGTGTGTGTGTGTGTGTGTGTGTGTGTGTGTGTGTGTTTGTGTGTTTGTGTCAGACATAATCCATTTTATATTTGAACATGGGGTTTTGATTCAGTTGTGACAACACTGGGCTCATAATTTTTGCAGTTTGGAGAGCTTGAGAATCAAACCAGCTTTGAATCCTAATGCTTTCTCGTTGACTCAGAGCTTAAAACTGTCATGCAGCTCTGTATGAGCTTAACAACTGACACTTTTTAGAGGGACAATTTGTCTTTATTATGGAAATAAAAAGCTATCGACAATCAATGAGCCAACCTAAATATTATTACAGCATTGAAGGAACATTGGGATAAATGAAATCAGCATGGTAAAAAGACTAGGGAGGATCCAGTGCTCAACATTTCAAAATAAATCTACAAAAGGATGAAAATAAGGTAAATTCTAAGACAAGTATGACAAGTATGTAATTTCATATGCATTTTCCATTCTAGCACAATCAAATAAATCCCATCAAGTATTTCTGACATTTATGTGCAGTTACACATTTTTTCAGTGTTGACAGTCTCTTAGGGATGCATATTCTTTAGCCTTAGTTGCAAGCGTAACAAAGAAACAGAGACTAAATGTCAGAACTATATATTCCTTACAGGAGAAGGCTAATGTTGAAATTGTTCATATTTCTCCATATCAGTGATCTTCTGCTTCTTGTGTTTCCTGACAAAGAATGCAACCTTAAAACTATATATACAGTACATTAAAAAAACTGTAACCGAAGCTGTGCTGCTGTTTTCCTTCCCCGTCCAGCTGTTCTTTCTCCGTCTTCTCACTCTTAAATTAATTGGCCTCTTAAGGTCCACCAGACTATAAGAGTCTTGATTTCAAGTTGTTCCTATCTGACAGGTTTTTTTTTTTGAAGAGCTTCACATCTCGAGCCAAGGGACGGACTCGCTCTTTATCCCTCAGGATCAAGTGCTAGGAGGCCAGTTGATCTTTAGCCCTCTTTCTGCTCCTCTCCACTTCCTGAAGCGAGGCCTGGACTTAAGCCAGCACTGGCTTTTAAACTGAGTCAGCGCATTTCCCCTCATGGGACTGAGAGAAGATACTGTATTACTCTTTTAAGAATGTTGGAAATTGGATTCATTTTATTTTTCTGGGCAGCAAATGATGGGAAAGTGTCTGCTGATGAGACAGTTTCCTTATCAAATGTCAACAGGTTTTCTAGTTCCTGAACGGAAGTCTGATTCACCTCAGCAGACTGTTTGGAGTCTTTCAGGTTGATTAATGTCACATTACGGCTTTTAATATCCCTTTTCTAATATTAAAACATGATCCCAAAGAATGTGACAGCAGAGGTCAGTTTTGACCGGTCAGATAAAGTTGGCACCCAAACACTGAAATCAATGGTAACGACTCACATGAACCTTGACAGGATAAGATTCCAGTAATTAGTTATAGATAGAAAAACATCATGTTCATATACAAAGATGAAAGGATGTTTTCCCTCAAAGGAAAAAATAACTTTGTACCAAAGTCTGCATCTATTTTACTGGATAGTAACATAGTACTGTGATTGCATGCCTGCTCATGGGTGTCATTTATTTAAATAATAATAATAATACATTTAATTTGAACCACACTTTTCATTCATAGTGAAACTCAAAGTGCTACGGTATTAATAACATAAAACACACAGCATAAAGAAAATAGTAATACGAGTTAAGATGAAAAAGCCTTCCTGAATTAGGCCTTTTTAAAAAGAGATTAGGGTCTATGCTGCCCTCAGATGGTTAGGAGGGCTGTTCCACAAGTGTGGTGCAGCGGAGCAGAAGGCTTGATCCCCCATGGTGCAGAGCTTAGTACTGGGGGCCCAGAGGAGATAGCTGCTGGCAGATCTGAGGGTGCGGGTGGAGGTTTGTGGTATGCTCAGGAATATTTAAGGTATTTGTATCAGTTATATATTAATTTTCAACTCACTCCTCTTTGTGAGGCCTTTCTGTGCACTTGCAATAACTTTGTGAGACTAGAAACTGAATGTACACTCAGGCTCAGTTTCTCCACTTTACCACCATTAAAACTAAACCAGAGTGATATGCTAATTGCTTGCTTTGCTCAGTAAAGTAGTTTTGGCCACAATTGCAGCATTTCAACACTGTGTCATTTACACTCAGAATGATGGATGCTTTCAAACAGGCCCTGAACTACACTGAGTGCTACACACACACATCGTTACACTAATGGAAATATGTCAGTTTGTGGTTATTTCAAAAACCAAGCATCGGGCAACCAAAGCAGGTGCTGTGGGAGAAACATTAGATACAACCCAAAGCTTCCTCACTTCTCTTTTCTCTTCCCACACGAGTCTGTGTCAGTCCAGTTCCAGCGCCCTCATTCAATCCACTCCATCTCCCCTTGTGTGTTTGTGAAAAAGTATTTGCCATATTGAAGTGCATTCCAAACCAATTAGCGTGGAGAGTGCCTACGTCACTTCCCTCTACTACGACAGAAATCCAGTGCCAAACAGGCATGCAGGAAAGCAGCTTACAAGTGAGTTCTCTGTGGACCTCAATATTGGCAAGTATTTTGTAATTCACATCAATCAGACTTTGCTGCCTTTTCCCTACTTAATGAAGTGATTTCAAAGGGAAATATTTGGGTCCCATCATAATCCTAACTAAAATAGTTAAACCTTCCTATTGCTGTGGTCTTTGATCAGCTCTGTTTATAGTTTTAAGAGGATACATGTGTTGTGATAACGTTTTATATAGAGGAAGTTGAAAAGACAAAACAATTAATAACAAGTAGATGAAGTATCTATTGATAGCCATGGTGATGGCTGATTTCTTCCAGCTGGTGTCCCACAGTTACCAGTTCTTTACCTCTCACTCATTAAGGTGCACTCTTCATTTGGAGTGATGCCATGTAATGAAGTGGTGGTGGGTATGGAACCAGAGAGTAACACTGGAAATGTTTGTGGCAAGCATTCAGCAGATACATGGGTTTAAAAGTGTAAAAACTGGCCTGATGGCAGTGCTTGAGGAAAGGTCAAAGGGTCACTAAAATTAAAAGGTTTCCTGCTCTTGGAAGGCTGAATATGTACACTTGGTTTTAACTGCCACACTGAATGCTAGGAGAACTTATTGTTACCGTGTTTGTCCACCAGTGGAGATGCATAGAGGTCTGACAGGGTCTAAATTGTATCCTTACTCTGTGGTAGCAACATCAGGAAATAAATATTGCACTGAAAAAAGTGTAACTGGTTTACAACTTTATGATTCAGTGATTCATTAACTTTATTGGCTAAATCAAGGGTAGCTAAGAACCCCATCTGAGAAGCATTTCCTTATTGCATAGCATAGAATTAAATAACTTTACCATAGATTTGCCCTTATGGAGAAGGAAATCCACCATCAAAATAACTAATATGCAACTTCTCATAACTCCCATGTGTGATGAAATTAAAGTAATACTCATTTGGTTGAGGAACCCACCCACACATATACTGTAATTTATTACTTGATCGGAAGCATGTAACATTTCTGATTTTTATTGAACGCATCATCCTTAACATCACGTGTGTTATGTCCTTGCTTTATCGGGTTTTTATTTCCTCAGTTTTGGCTTACAGGCATTGCTCAACCTGTGCTAGGGTGAAAAAAAATCAGATTTTCCTAACATGAAGTTGCATTTAAACATCCGACAAAAGTCATAAATACCATTTGTGAACAAGGAACATCGCTGGACTAATTGTAATCGTGTTTAAAAATTGAGATATATACATGTGCAGCTTAATTGTACATTTGACTTCCATATCTTTATATTAATGTGTGAAACACTATATGGTTGTTGTCAGTAGCGAGTAATTAGTTATAGGTTACTCGACAAGCAGCAACAAATTCGACATTTTACTTATAGTTTGCGTTTATTAGTGTAGCCTTTTACACACACGCGGCCATTTTCCCATTTAAACTAAGGGCCATGAATGCAGCACCTACGCTGAGAACCAATTAGATTTGTGCTCAGCCTGAGAGGCTAAACTCAGGGTGGAACATGTTTCGAAGCACCTTTTCGGCAAGGTAGGCTCGGTAGCTAAGCTGTAGCTAACTCACGCTAAAGTCAACCTCCAGGAAACTGCTGCAGACAGCTTGATGTGACTCAGGGCGCGCAGCCAACATGCCTGCTCGCTTCGTATGATACAGACTGTCCACGTTAGGAAGGCTGGTCGCTGTTGTGTGAGAGGCGTGAAAGAGGAGAGAGGCTCGCCACTGCCCGCCAGCAGCAGCAGCAGCAGCGGCAGCTCCGGGTAGTTTACAGCTGCATCCTGCTGCTAGCTGAAGTTCCTCATCCGTCTGTGGAGGAGGTGGTTCGGAGATTTAGCTCAGCTGGAAACACACCGAGGCGGGTGGATACATGTCTGCCTCTCAGCCACGACACGAGCTACGAAAGGGAAATCTTGCAGTTCATGTTTCGCCAAGAAGTCAGTGTTACGTCTTTTATTCCATCTTGTTCGTATCTTTTCCAACACGAGAAGAGGAATATGTCCAGATATAACATATACAGCCTGTTAGACTGGGTCTATGGCGGGGTGGACCCGAAGTTTGAAGGCAACGGGGGGCCCGAGTGTGCCGCCTTCATCGCGCCTCAGCAGCGCATCAGTGAAAGTCTGGTCATCGTCGTCATCTCCATACTGGAGATCTGCGTGGCGCTGAGTAAAATAAACATCTCCAAAGAGCTCAAAGTGGTGGGAAAAGACTGTGTAAGGGTAAAGGAAGATAGTCTGGGCAAGAACCTGTTGCTGGTTGCCCTTTGCATGACTTTTGGTGTGGAGGTTGGGTTCAAATTCGCGACCAAGACTGTGATATATCTGCTGAACCCATGCCATGTGATGACCATGGTTCAGGTAAGCATGTTCCTGTGTATTTGGGTGCAAGAGACACATTTGACACATTTTTCTCCCTTTCTTGGTGGTTTTATGGTTTCTATTGTGAGATGTTTGTTGACTTTGATGGCACTTTGACTTGCAGGACGTCTTGTCCCCACCCATCTACAGTATGGTGAAACACACTGGTTGATGTTTTCCAGTCTGTGTTATCTAAGTACTTGTTGCTTCCCTGAGATACATATCAACATGCTATTCGTTATGGCTCCATAGAAGTGGAAACTATAAATCTTTATGTTGCAAACATACTAGTTATGCTTTGTTTTGTTTTTTTTGCTATATGTTGTATTTAAAGTTTTCTCCCTGTTTGTTTATATGTGGTGTTTAGCATTGTTTAGTTAGCCTTATTTGTCTTTTTTCACATCTAAGCTCAGTCAATGGTTAAGTCCAATCAAAATCTGGCACCATCAGAGCACCGCTGCTAGTAATAATTAGACGAGGAAAAAGAATAATACATTTCAATGATATATCTCTTTAGAGGGTACTCAAAAACAAGACGGAGCAAAACAATAATAGAACAATGTAGAAAAATACTAATTACAGTAAGCAATTATACTCAGAAAAGAGCAAGCACAACTTAAAAACATGAAAGTTTAGGGTCTTGTTTTCAATGTTTAGGAGAGGTGGTCAACATAGAGAGAGAGTGCTGCTGTGAAATAAGACCAGTTGTCTCAAGTTCAGCCTTTGAGCTATGCAGCAACAGCTGGGCGTCATCTGATTTGAACTCGTGGGGATTGTTTATGACTAAGCTAAGTTTATAACCGCACAGGTAGCAGCATTAGAATTAAGGTGGTGTTTGTAGTGCTTTTATTACATTGACAAGTGTGAATCAGAGGGCACTGTCCTTTTGATTCAAATGGGTTTAATTCCCGAGGGGCCACGATCACTGCTGCCATAACAACATACAGTACCTGCATGTTTTCCTTCTTCACCTCCAGGCTGGCTGACCTTCACGGTACACGGTTGCACACCGCAGGGTCGTGGTAACAGGTCACCGCCAACTCTCTTTTAATGCGTTTGTCATTAACATGAAATATGGAGAACAAGTAATATTGATGTATTCTGGTTCATTTACATTACAGAGGTAGTGTGACAGCCAGTGGACACTGATGAATAATTCCTTCTGATGAGGAGTTGATGGATGGTAGCAAAATGTCCTTCACAAATGGTGACCAAAGTTAAGATGACTTACAGTAGGTATACGTCATGCTTGCTGACACTAGAGAGTAATTAGAAGAGGAAATTAAACATTTAAAAAAGGAAGAGGTGCACTGAAAGGAAGTTGAAGTCGCCAGCTTATTGTAAAAATTCTATTTAAGCAGTTGTTTCAGTGCACAGGGTGATTTCAGGAAAAGTGCCTCCAGCTTAAAGGAGCTTATTTATTGCATAGAAGAGGATCAGAGGCTCGCTGGAGTTGTATGATAGCAGGAAAATATATGTATGTGTGTTGTATATTCTTTGTTGAAAGTGACGTCTGTGGGCTCGTGGTGTAGCTGCAGAAGATTTCTCCATGACAGGGCTGGAATTGTTCTGAGGATGTTTCTTTAAGTTTGTTTATATTCAACTCACTTTATAATCTGAGTTCTTAGAGTTGGTGGATCAACAGTATATGGGTGTGGTTTCTTTTCTTTCTTTTAATCCCCTTTAGATCCAATGGAATAATAGTGCAAAGAATGGCCCAAATGCACACACACACACCTGTAATTAAAAGGTAATGCTTTGTCATGTCAGCAGAGGAGTTCTCACACATATAGAGTACATGGTGAGAGAGCCCCAGTGAGGGTGAAGAGTTCAGAGTTTGATGACTGATGAGTTGATACTTCACATCAGACAGCGCAGATGTCTGATGTGATTTCCTCCTCATCAAACAAGAGCAGTCATGTTGCCACACAGGCTCACCGCACGTACGACCGATCACTCACCGACTGACTGTCTGTCTGACTGATCAATCCGCTGTCATGCATTTTCATTCGATGTACACGCAAGTCTTTCTCTTGAGTCAGATAGCAGACGCCCCGCAGTATGGATGAGATGGACAAAATACACATATGGAGGTGCTGAAAAAATATGCAGCCACATACATTTTTGTATTCTTTTCAACTTCCAGCATTGTGTGTGTGTGTGTGTGTGTGGATGCTGAGGTACAGGTATAGAATAGGTAATGGAAATCAAGTGTCTCTGTAGTGTTTAGGCTGTGTGGTATCCAAATGACTCATCAACTCCAGTCTTGTCCCAGGAGATGGGAGTTTCCATTTTAACACATGATGATAGGTAAGCTCTTATCAAGTGAACTTTCTTCCCTTGTAGATTTTTGTCAGGCTGACAGTTGAGGATGAATGTTGCTCCAGGAAACAATAACTAATCATTTTCAGAACAGGCCTCAGGCCTCTCTGCAGCAGCTCTCAACGGGTTTAATAAGAGTTTAAAATACTGCTTTACTTTACTTTAAACACACGGCAGCGATGATTATACAGATTTCGTGCTTTGTCTTTGTTCCATACGTTGACAGTTTGCCTATAAACTGAAGTACTACGCTGTTAACAAGCTGCGCACACGAAACATTCATACAGTGTCAGCGTTATCATCGAGTGTAGCCACATTTATCACACCCAACAAAAAAGATTGTTGACTGAGTCATTTAGATTACGCTGAAAGCACTATACCGTATTACTTTATGACTCCACTTGTAAAAAGGAAGTATGGTTTATCAGTAATGAGTTCTCTCTTGTATAAATAGTTCATTGATCTTTTTTTCTTTTCAACAGTTTTTCTTCTCAGCTTGAAAGATGATTATACAGTCACACACGCGCTGCAACAAATGACCAGAAATGTTTTTTGCTGAATTGAAATTGATTTATATTTGCACTGTACAAGTGTACATCGTGAAGTTAAGTCAAATTTACAAAAACAAATTATCTTCTTTTTACTTCCAGTTTTTCCATCGGTGGTCTTCAGTACTTTTTTGGAGGTTTGGATTGTTTAGTGAGATTTCTTGTTTTTTTTAAATTAGTGTCTCTTTGATTGAAAACTCCTCATACAACCCACTTTAATCACCTGTATGATAACAAAGCACAGGTCTTCTTTGGTAGAACGCTGCACCTTATTTCTTTTTTTCTTTTCCCGGGTCTCTGGTGTCGTTTCCCAGTCAACTGTAAGCAGAACATTTGGAAACAGGAAAGATGTTGACATTATGTGTAAGTCTGCTGTTGCCACAATACCTCCAGATACGTTTATGTTTCTGTTGTAAAATTAACAGGGAGATACGACCGTTAAAGTTAATTGTGTCTATAATTCTACAACAACAGCGTCAAGTCTGGTTTGCTTCTCATAACTGTGATCATGCATGTGGATACAGTCGGGGCCCGACTTTTATTGGAGCTGCAGAAGCTCCAGCTCAGTGATGATGAACTGTTGACTGTTGAAATAGTGACTTGAGTGTCACACGTGTGTCAGTCAGCTTTTTTTTTTTTTTAACCCTTTGTTAACTCAACAAGTCACAATCCAGGTAGTTTAAATGACTTTACGTGCAATAACTGAATCAGGTTAGTTGTTTTTGAAAAGGTGCAGCCGTAGAAGAAGTCTACAACAATATTTAGCCCAGTCTCTCACTTCTCACTTCACACTGTGTAACAGTGTGTTCAGTCAGAGCAGAGCAGCGTTGCTTATTTGTTAGAACAAACATATTATATGTAACACCTACTTGGCTACAAATATGAGTCTCCTGTACCTTTTTGAACACAGTTTTTCATTCAGGATTTGGCAGACTTGACCGGGGCTGCAACTAACAGTTATTTTCATCATCGATTAGTCGTTAAGTCTACAGTATAAAATGTCCACTACAGTTCCCCAGAGCCCAAACTGACATCATCAAATATCCTGTTTTGTCCAACCAACAGTCCTCAAGATATTCAGTTTACAGTGATGTAAAACTAGAGCTGCAACGATGAACTATTTTAATAATAGATTTATCATTTTGAGTCGTTTTTTAAAGGAAAAAGTGCTAACATTCTCCTGCTCCAGCTTCTTAAATATGGATATTTTCTGGTTTCTTTTGTCTTCTATGACCGTAAACTGAATATCTGTGCGTTGTGGACAAAACAAGACATTTTAGGTTGCATTCATCTTGGGATTCGGGAAACAGTGATTAGTATTTTTTTATTAGTAGTATTAGTATTTTCAGACATTCTACATATCGATTAATCAAGAGAGGAATCCACAGATGAACTGATAATGAAAATAATCATTAGCTCATCATAAAACAGGAGAGAAGCAGCAAATCCTCATACTGGAGAACCTTCAACCAGACGATGTTTGGAGTTTTTGAGGTTAAAAATGATCTAAATGATCAATTGATTATCAAATAGTTGCAGATTAATTTTCCGTCTGAATTCTAATTAATCCATTAGTCGACGAAAGGTTGCAGCTCTAGACTCTACTTATTTTGGCAGATTTTTCAGACAACAGTAAAAGCACACAGCAGGAAATGCCTGCTCTCACTGAAGGACTACCACACCCACATAATACCAACACAGAGTGTAAAGTCAAATATTTTTGCATTTAATTTGACTAAATACTGATAGAATCTCCAAATGGTGCTTAATGTGAGTCATCTAAACATTTGGAGGACTTTTTGACTTGACAACATTTCTAATGTTGCACTGTCTTTAACAGTAGATCATCCTTTTAGCTGAGTACTTGTGTGAAGTGCTACTCTGCATATTTAATGAGCACAGAGTTTCTGAAAGCGCAGTGGTTTAGATAAATGTGTTATCTATTTAATGAACGCCCAGGATGTTCTCTTCCGATATATACAGCACTGGATTATACCCAAGCAGAGCTCCTCACCTATAAATAAAACGGGGATTAATGCTTGTTAGAGACTGAGGTGGCCTTTTGAATCAGATTAACTCAAATTGGCTTTTCCAGACATTTTTCTTGGGATAGGCCCAGATTTAGCATAGTCTTGAATAAACTGAACTGGTTAAATAAAGGAATATTTGTCCAGGAGTGTGTCAACAGTGACACACGGATGGTTAGGTTCATTTCAGAGTGGACTAGCAAGCATCACCAGTCAGACATTTTCTGTAATGTGCTGCTATGCCAATATCAGCATCAAGGCCAAAACTGCTCTTTCCTAGATGATGAAAGTCGGCAGTAAAATCCTAAGTGTCCGGCAAAGTAACCTCACCGACATGTGTAACAGACAGGTAGCTTCACTCAGAACCCACATTCTGACTCCTGGTTCAGATTTCTCCCTGTAAAGAGCAACTGATACAGACACTCATTCATTCCCACCACCATGTCCCTTCTGAACTCAGGCCAGGGGGGTAAATAGAAGTGAATGGTGCTGTTCTTTAAAGGTGGTGGCGATGATGATGATGATGATGATGATGATTAGGAAGGTCAACCTGGGACTGCTGTTGTTTACCCTGAGTCCACAACATTCAGCCCCCCCCCTCACACATCCCGCCCCACCTATTGACAGAAGAAACTTGTTCAGTAATTTGCATGAAATCCATTTTGGAGTCTATTTGTTTATGTACAGTGAAAATGCTGGAGGGATGATATCAGACTTGCATTACTGTCATAAACAGCAACACATGTACGTACTTCTCTAAGAATTGTGTCCATAAACAACTGTTTTCCACCAGCAAAATATGTTTAGGGTGAAACATAATGCCTAAATCCCACTTTAACAGCATATCCAATAATGTTCATATCGAAAATATCAGCAAAATGTTTGCAATCAACTCATTGAGAGAGTGTAACTGTGTAACTGGTTTGATGTCAGACAGGAGACAAAGAATCCAAGTGACAACGTTTTACCGCAGGCATCATAATACCAGACAGAGTATACAATGATGACTGACATGTGAATTTGGAGCCACAACTATCAGCTTTGACAAGCAATTTATATTCATAAGATAACCATTTTATGTATTGCATCACTACTTGGAAATAAATATGAACATTAAAGATACATCTATACTTTGATTTGGACGAGGTAGAAGAGAAAAATGATTCAAGATGTATAATGAAAACATTTTAAGTGTTTACATGTATTTAAAAGTTCAGGATTTTTGTTTAAAGCTTTTATTTTTTTACAGATGATTTCCACCAAATTGACTTTTGCTAGAAATAAACATCCTCTCAGTTGTGTTCTCACTAGTGCAGGTTGATATGAGTTAAGTGTGCATCAGATCACTCCTGAAGACATATCCTAAAGATCCCTGGCCAGTTGGACAACAGATTCAAGTCACTTGTTGTCTTGTAATTCTGGTTCCAGGCTTTTCCTTTCAGGCAAACTGACTCTTTCTTGAGTGTCAGATGGTATTTTGAACCAATCTATGTCTGCAGTCTCCCACAGGCCACAGTAGGGTCGGGTCATCACTAAGTGTAGATGAGATGGATAACTGGTATTTTAAGCCATTTTCAGAACGCTGACTTTGTCTGGGAGCTTGTAACTTAAATCCTTATTCAACAATAAAACCAGTACATTAATCTGAATGTTTCTGACAAAGGAAATGAGGGCATTAGAACCCAATTTAAAACGTCAGCAGCCTACACTTGCTGCTGTTAACATATAGGCTACTTTGATAAATCATTAGTGAATTAATGTTGGATTCATAAATCTTAACTCTGCATTTTGTTTTTCATTTCTCTTATTTGAAGCGAGCAGCACTTTATAGTCGCCGTTGGGACTTTCCGTTCAAGGCTCCTGCTCTTATTATAATATTCAAAACTTGTTAAAGCAGTTTGTTCATTTTCTTTACGTACAGCTCTGAGCACTGTTAAGCTCTTGAAGCCTTCAAGCTGCTCCATAATGAGTTTAATGTGATAAAGTGAATTCTCATTCATCTCTCTGCTCTCCTCCACAGATCTTCCTGCTGGCCTGCCCGCCATGTAAAACGGCAATGGTCGTATTTAGGTGAGTATAATGTCTCCTCGTGTGGCTTCAGAGTTCAGACCTCGATGGGTCAACTGCATTCAGGGCTGCCCATTTGTGATGAGATCATGCTGGATGCTTTTTAGTGCCACCTCTTCACAGATTCTTACATCAATTAATCATCCACCCTCCATTTCAACCTGCCGTTGGATGAACGCAACTCTTAAATGTGATATAAAATGATTTGGCAGACGGAACCAATGAAACACAGATTTTATCCTCATGTAAAAGCAGTTGCCTCATTGATTATTATTACTTGTAGGCATCTACAGAGTAAATTAGGGTTTCACTGTGTTTTTATGCCTCGGTGCCTGCGGCGTGACAGCCATGGCTGGAGGCGTTATGTTTTCAGGTTGTCCTTCCGTATGTATGGACCATTCTCATGAACAGGATATCTCAGGAACGCCTTGAGGGAATTTCTGCAAATTTGGCACAAACATCCGCTTGGACTCAAGGAGAAAGTGATTAGATTTTGGTGGTCAAAGGTCAAGGTTACTGTGGCCTCACATCCATCCCATTCTCTCGTGAACGCAATATCTCAGGAACACTTGGAGGGATTTTCATTACATCTGGCGCAAACGTCCACTTGGACTCGAGGATGAACAGTGGTGACTGTATAGATCTTCTGTGTTACCGGGTTGAAGATGTGTGTGAAGCATCCATGTTTTAGAATTCGTAGCTTCTTTGCAGCAACATTCATATCTGAAGCTTCGTCTACTGTCATGGCTACAACTTTGTGTTCAGAATCAGCTTTATTGGCCAGAATTGTCAGCACATACAAGGAAAATCAGTATTTGTAGTGAAGACTTTGAAGGTATTAACTATGTAAGTCTGGACAGATATGGATGTAAACTGCAACTCGACTGGTTGGCGGAGGCATACAACCGTGAGGCGGTATTTCTAGTATTGTAATGAATTTGTTGGAGGTTATAGCCTCGTCTCCTCAACAACTGCCCTGGTCTGAGCAGTTAATTATTCAGGGGAAATGATTGTTTTTTTTTGCCAGTGGGAACAGGAAGTGGGATTTGCTCAGAAATAAATACAAGCAGGGTCACTTTCTGTTACAACAGCCTGCAGAAATCACATAATAAACCGACACTGTAGCTGTTTCTTGCCTGAAAAGACCATAATGTATTGTACTAAATATAAGAAAATGAGTTTTAGAAGCTTTATGAAACACATTCTAACAAGTCTCTCATATTTAAAAACAAATACTTAAATTAAATAAGGCAAAAATATCTTTCCCTGGTATTTATCCATCAGAGCAAGATGTTCTTTCACATAGTAGACTAGTTAATATAATACTGTATCATTTCATGGATATGTCCAATGAGAAATTCTTTTATTTATGTCTATTTTATTCATTTATGTGACAAGTGCATAGAAATTAGACGTTGAGCTGATTGCAGGAGTTGTTCGTAAGTTCAGACTTAGCCTAGTTAGCTCATAACTGAAGTATTTACTAAGTGCATATTGACGCCTCACTAATTAAAACCGGTTGCACCACATGAACAAGTTCTTAAGTAGAATATAAATGAACATAGAGGTGAGTAAATATTTAAACCTATTAACTGCCAGGTGGAACTGTTGAATTAGCGAACCGCAAAACTGTCATTTTTAGAGGTTAGGTTACAGTTTGTGATGCTACAGTCACTTCCTGTTTACATAGTTGGTTATTTCTTATTGGACAGATGTTTCTAGCAAAAGATTTCTAAAGTTACTAAAGAGAAACATTACTAAAGTGTTTACTAGATAAGACATTTCTCAGATTTTAATGGTGCAACCTGATTTAGTAAATCACTAATTTGAAACTAGCTTTTAGTCACTAAAAACTTAGGAAGGACTTTGCACACAAATTTACTGATGAGACAGCAACCCAGTCTTGGTTCAGGAGGCTGCCAGTTGTAGTTTGTGTAAACATAGCATTTTACATCACCTGGCAACGCTAAGGTCAAGTGGTACTACCACCAACGATCAGAAATGAGGACAAAAGGTTTTCAGAACCCTGTTTTTTTTGTTTGTTTGTTTGTTTTTTGGGGGGGGGGGTTTGTAATCTGACAAAGTTCAGTGGAAGACTGACAATTTGACTGACTGTCATTTTGCCATTTGAGTTTCTAATCTCTGCCTCCTCAGCTCCAGTATAAATCTGTATCAGAGATTCAATATTGATCGGACAGTCCTATGACAGAGTAGCATTTACACATACCGAACCTTCACCTCACTTTAAAACATATTTTCAAACTTATTCAATTAAATGAGAAATATTTCTGGACAAAGGTTGCTAATGATCAATTAATGTGATGAATTTAAATTCTAATTCAAATGAAGCAGATTGTTTTTCCAAAAAGGTCCGGAGGCCGGCAGAGTGACAGCTGGGCTCATTTGAACTGACATTCCTACAGCACTGCTGTTTTCCCAGTGACCTTGGCTGTCACAACAGTTATTTTGGCTCATTTGACAAAAAGAGCAGTCAGAGGAGATAGATGTCTGCCCACACTTTGACACATAAGCTCCTGGGTTTTTATACACGGTGACTCTTAAAATAATTGTTGGTTGAAAGAAAGATTTATTCTCATGTTGGATGTGCAACTCTGCAAGTGAACTGAAGAAGCATCACACTCCCTCTCTGCAGGAGCAGACAGGCTGTGTGTGTACTGGATGGTGAGTGAGATGAAAGCCGCTGACTGCGCTAACTAAAGGCTCCCAAATGTCCAAATTATACTAATTATGAATGAATAGCTAGAATGACTGATTTGTCAGAATCATGGCAACAATTTCGTGTGATTTCTTAATGTGTCATAAAAATGTCAAGTCTCTACCACACACACATAGAGTGCAAGGTTATAATTGCCTGAACCAGCAGTCACCTGACTTTTCACTCCCACAAGGAAGTGACCCTGGCAACGAATGAGACAGCTGCTTCTAACAGCATCAGGGAGGACTCTGATTGGTTTTCAGCAACATAGAACTTAATCTGCACTGTCCTCCACCTGCTCCTGTACGCTTATATCAGTACTAATCAATTCATACTAATATGTTAGTAATGCAATGATGTGGAGATGATTGTTAAAATGTTGCTCTCTGGCAGATGTGGTGAAGGAGGTGAGGTTGCACACATCTGTGGTTTGATGCAGCCATATTGTAGAAACATTCACGAATGCAGATTTGAATATGTAAAATATTTTTTATTATTAGCTTATTTTTTTCCCCTGTGTGTTTTCAGGCTGCAGGTCCACATGTTGAACGGTGCACTACTGGCTTTAATGTTTCCTGTAGTCAACACTAGACTGGTAAGTAACCAGGACTGTCAAAAAATCCTCAACAAAGCCTTGATCTCATTCACAGCTCGTCTTCTGCTCTCATCCTGTGAGCCCCTGCTCTGTCTGCAAGGTTTACAAGTCTTTGTTCGTTTTTCATAAATTTCATATTTTTTTTCTTGTGACAGCTCAACAAGAGAGCAGCATTTATCCCATAGCTTTGATAGGTTAAAGAGTACCTCTATGTGACATTTTATCACCATCTTGTCAAAAATGTGACGTTTCAATGAATAGAGCCTGAAACTGAAGAATAAATTCCAGCAAGACCAGCAGAAGACAACATTTTGGACACAAGAAGACACTGTTTTGGATCTGCAGCTCTCGCTGACAGATGAAGACTAGATGATTTAGCGCTAATGCAGTAACTTTAAATTGAATTTGTGCAAATTAAATCAAGTTAAACAGTTTGATCTTTGGACATCATCCAATTCTAACATGATCTCCGTGAAGATAAAATGTTCTTGCTACAGAACTGTTCTTACCAAAGTAAAGCCACAAAACTCTATTTCCCTATTAGATAAAGAACTTGTTACCTTGAACAATGAAAGTATGCCTTCACAGGTTGAGGTGCATCTATGTACATTGTCATTAGTGAGCTTGGCCTTCTAAGTAGTTTTCACAGCATATACTCTAGTCTGAGGACTGAACACTAATTGACTCATTTTAACTTTAACAATTTTAAATGGAATCAACACAGGAGGCGATTTACATCAGATCCTGTTGAATCTTCCTGTAAAAACATTAAATTATGCGTTAGATGAATTAAAAATGAACACACACATTTACTGAGAATAGTTTTAGCATTTTATCATTAAAAAAACTGATCTCTGTACTGCTTGTGGACAAAAAATTCTGAAGTTACCATTTGAATTATGAAAAGTTATGGTTATTAACTGTAGTGAGTAATTTTACATTAAATCAGGGATGTTTTTCCTGACTTTACCTTAAATGTTTCTTCTGTGGGAGTATCTGTCTCAAGCTGCATGCGTGTCGTAAAGAACTGAAATGGTTAATTCTCTCCCCAGCTGCCGTTTGAGAAGGAGATCTACTACATCCAGCACTCCATGCTGTACCTGGTGCCTCTTTACCTTTTCAGGAAAGGAGGTAGGTGTTGATCTTCAGTAATTATAATCAGCTGTGTTGTTTCCGTTCACTGACACCCACAATGAAATACCTTTTTACTGGCCAACCGAGCAAGGTTATAATACTATGACGTCTTTATCCTTAAATCTTGACATTTGAGTTGATGTAGATCCCGGCCTCTTCTTTATTCCGCTCAACCGTGGTGGCTGCTGCTCACGTCAGCTACACAGTTTATTCTACAAACCTCCGAGGACAAGAAGCCACAGTATGATCATTCTGCCTGCTGACAGCAGCAGCTCAGCTTCAACACAACGACCTGACTGTACTGTAACAAAATAATCTCAACTCAAAGCTTCACTAACACTTTTTTTTTCTCACAAAAACTAACTTCATTAGAGAGATGCAGTAACTTGTTAATTAGTCTGTAATGTAGCTAGAATAAAAATCCAAACTGTAGCTTAATAAAACAAAACAAAATTCAATATAGACTGATCTGTTCAATTTAATACATTTATATTTATGTAAATGTGGTGACATCTATACACATAGAGCCCCATTGGCAGCGCTGTTCTGTCCAGTAAAAACATGAAGCTTCACTTTACAGTCAGACAAACTAATGTGGCAGCTACAGTTGTTAGATTTCATCTGTGAGACCAACATTTATCTTCCAAAAGGAATTCTATCATATATCAAAATGCTACGGAGACATTAGAACCAGCTGTAAGGTGCCAAAGAGATCAGTTCATCAGATCATGTTCTCCCCGGGATGACGACGGACGTTGAGTGGCCAATCATCTCAGGAGTCGGGCTGCTAGTGGCTGAGATGACCGGCCAGTCTCACCCAGCCAGCGGCTCCTCACTTCTCCGAAAACATCAGAGCAGATTTACAAAGAGGTGTTATTTGGGTAAACTGACCACATATTGGGAATCTAAATGGTTACTTTCTCACCTGAAAAAATGACATATTAACAGTCCTACAGCAAAAATTACAACAGCTTAATCTCTACCATCGCTGCCGGTTGGTGCAAAATGCATTCTGGGATACTTGGCTTCAGCCGACCAATGGTGTTCATCACTCAGTCAGTGACAGACATTTACATTTATAGAGTTAGCCTTGCTGTTGTGGTCCAGCCAAAAAAAAAAACCTGCTCACTTAACCTTCAGATATGACCAACAGCTGCCCACGCTCTGCAGCTGCATCATTATCATGCATAATGTATTTCACCTTCTGGTATAAAGTAATCCAAAACGTCTGGACAGGGTAACAACATGAAGGTTTGCTTCCTTTAACAAGACTGGGTCAAAACCTGGTATATGGCTGGACCGTGTATGGTCAATGTGTGAAATTGTGGTCAATTTGTTACAGGGACAGTCAGTGATAGTGTCTATAATGTAATTTCCTGGATATTAAATGTTCATCTGCAATTTTCTGTTTTGGTTCCAGTAATATTTGCTGGTAAAGTTTACTGAAGGAGCATATCACATGACATGGTTAAGCTACATTTGAGTCAAAGAAAAAAGGTTATAAATGCAGTTGGGAAAACAAAATTTTCCACTTATATCTTGGGATGTTTTATTCAAAACGGAACTTATTTTAATTCTGATAACTATTCTAATTATCTGTTAACTCTCCCTGCTCTTTCATCTGTTCCTCTCTGCAGATGTCTCTCGTTTTTCACTCCGTATTGTGTGTTTTGGCAGTGACGGTTATTTGAGGTGTTTTAACTGTGCTCTCTCCCTCATGTCTCTATGCACCTTTTTTCTGCCTCTTTCCCAGTCCCAGGCTGTGGTGGAAATTGTAAATGAAAGTTTTGACAGCAGTTTGGTTGTAAATACAGGAGGCTTATCTCTGCCCAATTACCACCGTTACAGTCAAATCAAGTGCACCTGTAGAGCAGCCCCCCCATGTCACATGTTTTACCTGTAAGACTCGTGTTTTAATGTTGTTGTTCATCATTTGTGATGTGAAAACGTCAGAGAAATAAAAAACTAGCATCCTTGTATTAGTTCAGTCATAAAATCCAAATGCACCGCAGAGTGTCTCTCAACAACCGCGGTTATAGGGCTGGTCCACGGCTGGTTTATTTGGTAGAAGTCAGGTACATGTCGGATAAATTCTCTAGGGTGTAGAACAGTAATCAAATCCTCCCAATAGTGCCTCATTGTTCTCTAGTAACGTAACACTGGAGCCCCACAAAAGGAAATATTCATTGTTCTAGTTAAACCAACATAATCGTTGCACATTTGAAGCCTTCCCCTGGTACGACTCTCAGGAATGCCAGCAGTGAAGAAACAGGAAAAGACACTTTGACACCACATCTTGTTACTGGCTTCGCTGTGGTTGCAGAGTGTTGCATCCGTTGACTCTTCTAGTTGACTTGTTACACATCAATCAACAGGGGAGATGATAGAGATAGTATTTGGTTCTTTAGTATTTTCCCTGTCCAAAGTGAACAGATGGCCAGAGCCGGCACAGAGAATACATTTTGTG
This sequence comes from Thunnus thynnus, assembly GCF_963924715.1. Classification (NCBI taxonomy): domain Eukaryota; kingdom Metazoa; phylum Chordata; class Actinopteri; order Scombriformes; family Scombridae; genus Thunnus; species Thunnus thynnus. The sequence continues at coordinate 7,863,602 of NC_089529.1, read as the reverse complement.
TCGTTAAGATTTCAAGGTTTTTTTTACGAGCATTTCTTTTCACAGGTGTGTACAAACCGGAGCCTCTGGGAGACATGTGGTGGGCACTGCTCTCCACTGGCATCCTGTTCCTCTACCACTTCCTCTTCTTGCAAGTTCTGGGCCTGGTAAGATGGAGCCCTCTGCTGGGCATGCATGATAGTTCACTATGTAAAGTACATGGTTGCAGCTGTGGCTACACACCGTTACTTATATCACTGGTTTCTTTTAAAGGAGACTGAAAAGTCATTTATTTAAACATGGAGGTGTGATCATAATAATGCAATGCCACACAGTTGTGCTTCAATGAATACTACCTTTGTGAAGCTTATAATGTATATTTTTGTTAACACTCTGACAGAGACAAGTATCCATTGATCCTTATTTCAGTTTCAAATAATCAATCAATGTTAAGAGACAGTAGCAATAACCAGAAAGGTACAATGGTTTCAGATCATCCTTAAGATGGTTCCTTAGATTAACCCCTTTTACTGAAATGCGTTTTCAAAAATGTACTACTCAATGATTGTAGTTTGAGGCATAAATTCTGAGGACAGAGCCTTTCAGTGACCATTGATAAAGGTCTACTTGTGACCACTGTTGATTCAGAAATGCTGATTTATTATTATTATTTTTGAGAACTCAAAGCTTCCTCTCTGCAGCTGGTTACTATGTAAGTTACTATCTTCTTTTGTGACACATGGCTCTTATTTTGTCCACTTGCTGGAAATCAAAATTAGATAGGCAGCAGCACGAGACATATAATACACAGAATATACAGACAAATCTAAACTATCTTGACAACAAAGACTAAACTCTAGAAAACTGCATTAGCAAAGAGTAGAAAAAACAAAACTGAAAAGAAGATCTGAAAATTGAACATTATAAGCTTCACAAAGTCAGTATTTACCAGCAGTGTTACTGCATTGGAATGTGTTTGTCATTTTTTCCACCCTCTGCAGATTATAAAAACGGTGAAAATCTATAAAAGTCTAAATAAGGTTTAGAGAGTCACAAACAACAGTGATAAAATGATGCGATCACCTAGCAGTCAGAGCTGTTGTTGTAGAGGATTAACTATAAACTCATCCTTCAATCAAGTTATTTAGTGATTTACTTTTTCAGAGTAGGAATGAATGATTATAAAAATATGTATGGTGAAGTCAACCATGCCATTTGCTGAAAGCTCCTTATCAAACTGGGTACTCTTACTTATTCTGACTGGTAGCATCATGTTAGGACTTGTACTTACTAAACTCGTCTCTCTGTCTGTCTCTCTGTTCCCCTCCAGGCAACTGAGGTCAACCTGAACAACATGCTGTGCCCGGCTGTGTCCGATCCCTTTTACGGGCCTTGGTACCGGGTGTGGGCAACAGGTCACCAGACCCTGCTGACCCTCATTCACGGGAAGGTCCTCACTCTCCTCTCGCAACACACAGGCCCGGTCTGCAGATACCTGCTGGACACCCTCCGACTGCGCAGCAAGAAAGTCGACTGAATGTCCACAAAGACGCACACAGACCTGGCCTTTCAATCTTAAATGCCTGCTCTTTTCATGGAGTTTTTTTTTTTTTTGTTGTTGTTTTTTTTAATCAACATTTTAATGCATCTTTTAAGACTCGCCATCTGTTTTACTGAAACACGTGAGCATTTCAGGGTCAGTGAATCAATGTGTCATTCTTTTTAGTGTCGTTGTTGGCTTGCATAAAAACAGTACTTGCATGCACAAACATAATAGGCATTTTACAGCTGGTAGTTAGCATTGTGGAGTTAGCCAGATTTAGCCTTTTTTTTTTTTTGTTTGTTTTGTTCTGTTTTTTGGAATACAATTTCCACGTTAAGAGAATTTGAGGGAGATGACTATTTCTCAAGTTGCCTTTTTTGTAAATGTTAAGTTCTAAGGACAGAAAATAGGAGTCACCCAAATGTCACTATTGATCTGCAGTTGTTACACTTTCAGTTCTTTATGTGATAGTTACGCTAGATCATATGTTAGTGGGTATAGCTGCCATTTTATTTGTCTCAAGTGCGTTTTGAAACAGATTGTGAATGTGAGCTATTGTTAAAATTATTGCTTGTTTATAGTCGGAAGATTTTTGACATGTATGATCACCTCTCAGTGTTGTCATGACTAAAAGTAGAAACTTATTTATGGCGTCCCTCTGTTCCCACTTTACTACACATATACAGGTTAAAAAAAAAAAACAACAAACATTACTGTAAGTGGCCTCTTTTGCATTTCTGTCTCCCACCTCCAGCCCATTCAGATCATTCCAGTTGTGATAATCAGGGGACATGAGGATGTATTATTGTGCTGAGATTCAAAGTGATGAATGAGAATTTATAGAGTTACATTGGGGGTGTTATTACGACCTCTGCCAAGGAGGTTTTGTTTTTGTCTGTGTTATTTTATTGTGATATTGGACCATATTCAGTGAGGTATAAACTTCAACGGTCGTTGGGATGAATGTGATGTTTGCCGAGATGGAACAGATCTTGACAAAATATGTATCTGGGCTGGAAACATGCATCATGACACTTGAATAGATTTCTTTTTTTTTGCTTGATGCTCAAGTTAATCTTTCAAGTCACCCTGAATTCACTCCACCATTACAGCTGTAACGAGTCGCAGTCTCGGGTTTTGTATGAAAAATTCATCTGATGATCTGCATGAAGTCATTTTGGGTCATTTATTGACTGCCCATTGGAAAGAAAGTATTAACTATTAACACTGATAATTGGAATATGTCAGTCATGGTATCTATCATTTCAAGTGTGTGGGGTGTGTGTATTGTACTGTACTGTAGCATATACTGTACTTCACTGTAAAGAAGGGATAAGACAAACTTTTGTATTTCTATCGGTTTGAGTGTATGTGCTGTATTGACAATAAAAGTGATTTCAGTTGACGAAAGTCTTCATTGTTTATATTTGTTTTGTCTGTTTTGTCAGGGTCTATATTGTAACACTTATCTTGGGATTTTACATTTTGTGCAGATTAAATACTTGAATCTCTCACTTTTTGCTCACTTTTTACACTTATTTTACGTAGTTTTATAAAAGACTTAAAAATCATTGGAAGTTACTGAATAATTTGATATTGTGGGAGCTCTGTAGCACTTTCTTAGTTAGGAGTTGATTGATACCACTCTCATGTCTGTCCATTCGATATGAAACTGCAGTTAGCTTAGCAGCAGGGAACAGCTAGCCTGGCTCTGTCTGGAGGTAACAAAATTTGCCTACCAGCACCTCTAAAGTTCACTAATTAACATGTTATATCGTGTTTGTTTAGTCTGAGCAAGAAATTAAAGTGTAAAAACAACCATCTGTGGTTGGACGTGGTTTATGTGCAGGACTATTTCTCGGCCAGGTGCCGTGACTTCTTTAAAGGTACTATGTGGAGTTTTTTACCAGTAGTAGCACTTTGGATTTTTACCAGTTAAATGCTGGATATTTGATCCGCAGGTGATGTTAATGCACCAACAACGACAATAAAAAAGAAGACTACAAGTTTAAGAACTGCTTTGCAAATGTTTTCTGAGAAAGAAAATGCACTCGACACATAAGTTAGACCTCAAGGACACAGACAGTGTTTTGGTGAGAAACACTAAAGATAAACTTTGTTTACAAGAAAACTCCACAGGGAACCAAAACTCCAGGAAGTCACTCCACCCAGCTAACAAATAGTCCCACGCATAAACCCCTGTAAAACAAAGTGTTGTTTTTACACTTTGGTTTTTGTAGGGATTAAACAAACATGATATAACTTTATGGCTGCTGTGGGTGGGTTTTATTGGCTGTAGACAGAGATGTTTCCAGTCTTTGTGCTAAGCTAAGCTAACCAGCTGCTGCTTGTAGAAACATATTTAATGGACGGATATGACAGTGGTATCAATCTCTCATCTAACTCCTGGTAAAAAAGGAAACAAATGTATTTCCCAAACTATTACTTTAATAATAAGGCGTCTCAGCACACCACAAAACTACAGCGAAGCCAGGTTCCTGCCTAACACATGACTCATGCTCTCAAACGGTATATTTGGATTTATTGAGGCCAGACGGGGTGAAAAGCTTTAAGTGCAGCGTATCGACTGAAGTGAGCCGCAGACAGTTTTCACAGGCCTGTAGCTTCTGACGGTCACAGACAGTCAAGAGGAGGAGGTCGATCTAAAACCACCACAGCGACTGCAAAGAGGGCTCAAGGTGACTGCGGATTAAGTGGAAAAATATGTTGAAATCTTCTCTTCAAGTATTCCATGTAGATGAAACAATACATAAAGTGCAGCGACTTAATTGTCATTAAGAGTACTTAGTGACATTAGTTGCAATGTGTTCCTGTTATTGTGTCCAACCCCCTGTTAATGACTTCCTACAAATCAGACAGTGATTTATTTCAATTTGAGTACAATTAGGTGATTAGTAAATTCTATTTTCATGTTGATATCTAATTGATCATTTCAGTTCATTATTAAGCAAAAATACAATTTTGTCTTGGTTGAAGACTCATGATGAAGACTTAGCCCTATGTGTGTGATTTTTTTTACACTTTATGTGTCTGAATGTACTGTGAGGTGTCAGTGTGTTTGCAGTTGGAGGTCAGGCAGGTCGTTCACTTATCACTATCATTTATTCAGACAGATGGAAGCCCAGCGGCAGACTCAGGAGAGAGAGTTAAGTGCTGGTTGGATTTGATCACAAGCCAGCGCTGAGTTCAAGTGTGGCTACACACACAGGCATCAGACTGAACCTCTCAATTATCTCTGAATGTTCAGACGCGAATATCATGTAACAGGCAGCAAAGTATTTTCAGATACACCTGCTCAGGTTTCTCCTCACTCAGTGCTGAGCTGTTTCGGTGGAGGAAGTGTCAGAGAAGCCGGCCAGACGTGAGGATCCTTCTGCTTACTACAGTCACAGCTTCACAGGAACCACGAGTGCAGCTCAACATGACCAGTGTTGCTTTTGGAGACACTGAATCACTCTGCTCAAACTCCAGTATGATAACATCTTCCATACCAACATAAAAGTTTCACTTTCAACAAAAAATTATCACCTCAAAATCTAGTTCTGGAGCTTTTGATCATAACACATGATCTTCATCAGTAGATAAAGTTTGTCATGAAGGGCAAAATAATAATGTATTGCTGCTGTCACATAAAGATTTTCAGGAACAAAGAGCTCCTTTGTTCAGTTTATGCCATAAATTTGGTTTTATAGTGTTTGTTTTTTGAATTTGGGCCGAGCTCTCAATGCCACCTTTATCAGTCATTGGAGAAAATCCTTATTTAGCCCACAAGCACAGCATGTGCCCTGCATGCTTTATCTGTGGTCCAAACATCATAAAAGTGTGTGATGCCTGAAGAAAAAGCACTGATGCATCAATGCACACTATCAGACAGTGCCTGCAGGACTGTGAGGACTTTGTCATATATAAAGAGTCAGTTCACCAAAATCTTTTTTTTTTTTTAATTTTTTTTATTTTCTCACTTATCTCTAGTGGCACTAGACATGCAAATTTGTTTAGTGTTTGTCCAGATTATGAGACACCTGAAATGTCTGTCACAAAAGTGGGTAAGTGTAAATAAAAATAGAAATACTTCCAATGAGAACTGTTGACAGTGGGTTTGGCTTGCAGAAAAAGTAGGCAAGAGCACTTGCAGGGGTCAAACTTTTCCACCGAACCAAACGCTGTCCTGTTCTGTCATTTGAGGCCGTGAAACATAACTGACATCCTGACCATCCAGCATTCAACTGCACTCGGACAATTTAAGAGCACATTGATCAGCACGGACCAAGTATACTTGTAGTGAACAATGCCGCAAAATGTTGACACAGAATGTGAGCATTAATCGAGAAATTAAAGGAAGAGTTCACAATTTTTCAAGTCTCTCTTAAAACAACAGTCAGGTAACCAAATGTACACTGAAAGAGGTTTTTTTTTTTTTTGCTGTGATCATTCCTCCTGTTCATACTGACCATTAAAAGATCCCCTTCATAATTTGCTTTCAATGTAAGTAATGGGGGGAAAAAACCCCACAGTCCTTGTTTTGTTCTCTGGACTGACTTTACCTGATAGTAACAAAAACTGAATACATTTGTGGAGGGATCAAGGACTGTAGATTTGTAGATTTTGTCTCCCATCACTTTCATTGAAAGCACATTAGGAGGGGATCTTTAAAGAGCCAGTATGAACAGGATGAGTGATCACAGCGAGGAAAACCTCTTTCAGTGATCATTTGAGCACCTGACTGTTGTTTTAAGATGGATTTGAAAAACTTTAAGCATATGGATTTGGCGTTTTAAGTTCTCTGAATCTATATGTGACGCACTCCAGACACACTGAACATACTGAATGTTTCAAATGTTGCAATGGCAAATTTAATTTAACTTAATAAATTGTATACTTGAAAATAAATGCTTTATCTGTGGATGTGTGTGCTGAAAGAAAATAGAATGACACATTTTCTCTTTTCAGTTGATTTTGTATTTTTTATTGAATAAATGATTTAAAAGGTAATAACAATGTTTAAAACTACATTATCTTCACAGCCATTGCTTACATACTCAGATAACCCATCTATATATATTCTTTCAATCCCCCCCACCCCTCCCCCCACTTTTCTTTTGCAATTTTTTTTCTAATTTCTTTTTTCCTTTTTTTTTTTGTATTTGTTTGTTTGCTTTTTTTTCTTTTGGAGTCATACTATCATAATAAATGCCCATTTCAAGTCTCGTCACACTAACAGCAATTCAATAGGAAAGGAGGAAGGGTCTAGCTCTATAGGGGATGGATTTGAAGTTCCCAGTTCATATTTTTCCATCAACATTTTTCAAGTTACTAAAGCAGAGAAAGAAAGTTCCAAAAATCGAACGGAAAAGAAATAAAAGTTGGTATGAGGAGTTACACCAGGCAACCCTCCCAGCCCATCAGGCCACTGCAACAGAAAAAATTCATTTTGTACAGTGACACGTCTTAGAAGTCAGTGTCTCAAAAATTCAGAACATAGAAAACCACTAAAATAATTTTGAAACTAGATCCAAAATATTCTTTTGAAAAGAATTTATTTTGATGTACAAAAACAGTCATTTTCTTTTTTTATTTGCTTTTATAGTTTTTTTTTTATAATAAAAAAAGTTTCAAACACAAGTTTATTGTAGTTCTTATTTCATTTGTCATTATCATTATTATTATTGATTCATTTATTCTTTTTTTTTTTTATTCATCTATCAGTGCGATTGTATACCAGTGCAGCTACTGGGTCCAGAGTAAAGAAAACAGGCTTTTTCATCTTTAATGGCATAAAAAATAAGGAAAAATCCATCTTTTATACAAAGTATAACTGCTGGTCTTTAGGGAAAAAAACATTTATAAACCCATAAAGCTAGGAGGCACACCATGGGATTTTCATTTTTGTAAATTATAGCAATAATACTAATACTAATAATAATAATAATAATAAACAAAACAAGTAACAACAATTTGCAACCATTTTAAACCATCCTTGATGCCATGAACGGCTTCAGAGACAGACTCTCAATGAAAATTCATTGAAAAATTGGGTTGCTTAATAAGTCAAGACAGTTGAGAAATCGCACACACAAAAAAAAAAGACATAAAGAACATTTTGTCAATTGCAGGGGTGTTTTTTGGAAGGACAGGAAGCCAGGCCTGAAGAGCAGCATTTGGGCATGGCCGCTGGCATCTTTGGTTCAGTCGAACATACGAAGGTAACATGAGCTTGAGCATTCCACCACGTATGAGAATGACCACACAAGGAATGCTGAGGCTGAACTCTAACCCTGGTATGGAACCAAAACACACGATCTGCTACAACAAACTACACATGTCGTTCCATAATATCCCATGAGGTATCAATGCTTTTAAACAGTTCATCAGTACAGAAACAGAACTATCGTCTGCGTGTTCTACGTAAAACATTAACTCCCAGTATAGGAGATGCTCATCTTCGACTTAGGACCTTTCTACTGGTCAACAAATCAAACCATGCCTTTTCAGAGGTCAAACGGATTCAGCAGCTAGAGGAAAACGGAGGATGTGCTCTGAAGAAAAAAAAAAAAAAAGCAACATCCGACCTTCCGGGAGAGGCAACGATCACTACTACTGCCACTACCTACCGAACGACGCACACATCACACCTTGACAAACTAGGCCATGAGGTTGGGCCACAGTGTGGGGGAGTAATCGAGGGAAGGAGGTTAACGTGTGACTTCTTGTCCTTTCAAACCTGCAGGGGTGTTGACTTGCACTGGTAGGAAAAACAAAAAAAACACCTGTTGAACAGATCTGCATATATCAAGGATAGTAAAGGTAACACATGTAGGATTTTCTCTTAACATATCACCGTTAAATTGCAGTAACGACCACTGACAGTACATTCCATAGCCCCTATGACGTGTTTGCTGCTGGGACTTGTCCTTCTTCATTATATGTGAAAGTATCTGTTTTTCCCATAGGGAACTGATCCCAAAAAAATCACCCACACTGGACATTATGAGAGCTGGGGCTACTATGTATCGGTGACAGTCACATCCATCAATATTAAAAATGTGCCGTCATGACCAATTTCACAGCAATACAATAAAAAGAGAAAATCTTACATGTAGCATCTTTAAGTATGATATGATCGATGAGTCCGCATGACCAGTCACGAGATGTGACCACCCCAATATGAGGTCCGATAGCACCATATTTGTCTTTTAAATCTCTTAACGGTTAATAAGAGTGTCTAAGCCATAGATCAAGCATATCATGGATAAAACCATAGGTCTCATACTCATACATACATGCAACAAAATACATTGCATGTGTATACAAAGACATATATGTAAAAGAGCATGGTCAATTTGGTTTTGCAGCAGAGAAATTCAGGTTGTGCTGTATTAAATGGACCAGGAGATGAAGGCCTGACTGCTCCTCTTTGAAACGTCATGAAGTGTGTAGTGTATTTTTCTAGAGGCGTGAAACTGTCTCCCCGTGGTTTAAACGACGCCACAGTGCGCCAAATTATTTTAAAGAGAATGTGTTTATGAAGAGGCTTTAAAAAAAAAAAAAAAAAAAAGCAAATATTGAGGAGCAGCAGCTGGGTAAGACGTGAGCAAAAACAGGAGACTGCAGGCATACAGGAGCCCCCATATGTCTAAGAAAGTATTAGCAATAGCATTCAAGTGAGGAAGACACCATCTGGGGTCCTCTCCTACCCTGTGGTGTGGAGATGGAAGTGGGAACAGAGCAAACCACGGGACAGAGGAGCACTCAGGAGCAACATCTACTGGTCCATTACTTATTAAATCATTCATTTAAGGCAACACAACTTAAATCTGGGTCATTTCGGGTTACTGTGGATGGAGTGCCAAAAGCCCTTGACATTTTGCATAAAGAAAAATAACCTGTCAGTTAGTAAAGGCTGTTACAAAGAAAGTTGTTGGTCAAGTAACCTCTCAAAAATTCCAGTTAGCAAAACCGAACCCAAAACAAGCGGATCACGTGATGATCCTCGACAGTTCAAAACATTCCGGAGAGTATATCCGACTAACCTAGTGTGTGTGTGGATGTGACTCACAACAAGTAATATTTGGATGGGAAATGGCTTCTTAAGTCCTTACAAAGCTCTGGCTTTTTTTATTTTTTTTAATTTGTAGACCTCAACTGCAAGCCGCCCCCGGCCCCCCGTGCGGAGATTCCGCTCAGACTAATTCGTCCCTGTCTGCTCTAACTTACTGCCAAACAGCTGACAAAACAGACCACATATCAAAACATTTCCTGCGCCGGGGACACGCAGATCAAACGGGATCTCACTGAACAGCAGAGTGTTAGAGGGGGACGGCTTCGACAGCTAAATCCACGAGCTGCATTACTGCAACTCAAGTTTCAGAATCTAAAAAGCACAATGACATGCAGTTCTAAATGACACAAACATGTTGATTACATCACTTCCTTTGTGCGTCAAGTGGCGTGTCTTCATTCAAAATGACTATTTTTAATACATCATACTTTGTGGACGAGTGACAATGGTTAGCTATAATCCGAAAGGGCAAGACAATGATTCCACAAAGACGCAGGCAATATACACCAGACATCAGACAGATGGCTGAAACCGCCGGGTTCGACGAGTATTCAGTGATGCAGCCTTCGCCTGAGGCTGGCTGGTCTAAGTTTGCATTCAGAGGTTGAACACCCCAACATGTTAAGTGGCACCAAATGCAAACACTTCAAGCCAAACAACTGACCACTCTTACAAAGTGTGGAATAAAAAGAGAATATGGCTTTAAGTAGTTATAGCATGTCCCTGTCGAGTGACTCCCTGCCAGTAAACTCAGAAACCAACACACATTTGAAAGCATGCACTTGTTTTTTTTCTAGGGACCTGTAGTTACGGCTGCTCCCCTTCTCCAATACGGGGAAGCTCAGACCCACTTTACAAACATAATCAACAAATCACCTGCACAGATGTGATTATCCTCAGACAAAATGGCTTCCTCCGCAGTTACCGTATATTTGAAAAAAGTTTAACCAAAAAAAAAAAAAAAGGGAAGGAAGAGGGAACGCCGCTGTGAGCTCTAGCCAAACAAACGCAGTTCAGGGTTAACAGGTTCAACCACAAACACTACAGATACTCGGGGGGGGGGAGGTTTCTAAAATATCTCAGTGGGGAATCTTTAGGTTAAATCCAATTTCTAATCGACTTTACTGGTTTTCATCTTGTGGCAGACCAATGTCTATATCCACACACAGAAATACACACACACACACACACACACACACACGATTGTGAGCTCAAACAATAAACAAAACCAGCGAAATGCTGGTCAAAGAGCATCGCAATCCTACAATCTATACTTTGGAGTATACAGATCCCAGTATATATAGTTCCTACTACAACACTACAGTTTACAAGGCTAAAACAACCTCAACAGTCAACCTTTTTTTTTTTTGAGAGGAATCAGAATAGAGACGACACAGCCTTTGAGAACTGCAGTTGCCTTGCTACATGGTATACATAATGTCTGGATAGTAAGATAAAGAAAAGGAGGAGAAAAAAAAATTAATTTTCTTAGTAAATGTAAAATTGTAGCAAAGCCTAAACAATATAAGCGCAAGACTAATCCACTGTAAGAGACTTCCTTCCATCCACAGAATCAAACACCTGATTAGGTTTGCTGAAAAGATTAATAAAATCTAGTATTTGTTAAATTTTCAAAAATATGAATGAAGGGGGTTATAGATATAGGTATACATATGCTGCAAAAACTTAACCACAGGCAAAGAAAACGAAAAATGTGGATTTCTTCCCATAATCAAATGATGCTTCGTTGCCACCCGTTGCCATGTCAACGTCTGGGAGACGGCCAGCATGGCAACGGAAACTATCATCATAAAATGGTACAGTAGTAGAAATAGCTAGACCAGGAGGGGGCAGGCTCTCCTGGGAAAAGGTCCGCGGAGAGGTCCAATGATTGGTCATGCGGCTCGCTGTCAGGAATAATGGTTGTAGGGTGGTAGAGGGTGCCCAATGCCATTCTGGTAGTGATGGTGCTGGCGGTGGGCAATGTACTCTGCATAACCCATTGTCATCTTCTCGCTACGGTACCTGGAAATGAGAACAGACGTGTTGGTGAAGGCTAGCTGACCCCTCATGTCCTGTTGGGAAAGCTATTATCAGCCACAGTCTGCACACACTGTGACCCTGTACAGTTTAAGTTAGTTTAACACAGATGAGTCAATACTAGACTTTGGAAGCTTCAGTCAGAACAACAAACATTCTTAAGGATTTTTTTCTTAAAGGGGAAGTATCATCAGCACATTTCCAGGTCTGTATTTACATTGTGGGACTCTACTAGAATATGTTTGATTTACAGTTCAAAAAACTCATTTATCTTAACCCCGCCCCCCTCCTGATGAGTCCACTCTGTTCTGATTGGTTTGTGTCTAGAAGCTGCCCCCTACAAACAATAGTAGTAGGATTCCGCCTCTTTTTCTCGTTCTTTATTCAAAATGTCATCTCCTCAAATACACACGTACATGTTCAAGCCTGAATCTGATCTGAAATATCCAAGTGGAAAATGTGAACAACCCATTAAAACAACCTCAGCAACGAAGACTACTGTGAGCAAACAATCTGACGTCAGTTTGATGGGAAAGCAGAGGTAACTTTGCAAATGAAGCATTCAGAGCAGGTTGAAGCCTGAGCTTTTGACTTGCAGGAGGCATTTTTACATATGTTTACCTCGAGTTTTGGAACTCTGACCATGTTTAACATGGATAACAGTATATAAATGACAGAAAATCACAAAAAGCGTAATGTGCCCCCTTTAAACAAATTGACTGATAATAGATAAACTGATAAAGGAGGTGAAGTTTTGTAAAGCTCCATTGTGTGACAAATACATGATTAGCTCAAATTTTCTCTTACACTTTATGTACATGGACGTAAATGAAAGTATGTGGCACACAGAGAGAAAATCAGTGATGTATTACTGTTTCAGCATGTCTGGAGAACTATACAGTAAGTGTCATCTTACCTGGTTAACTTAATGGTCTTCCTGAAGTCATTTGTGATGGGAGCTTTGTAACCTCCCTTTCGTAATAAGGAATCTATGGTTTGAATGTGGTCCCAACCTAGATAAAAAAGGGAGTTAGAAATATACACAGTCTGCTTATTTGAATAAAAAGTAGATGAGGTTAGCTTGTTAGAAGCACAGGAAGATCTCACCTTGCTCCTTTGCAACCTCTGGTAGGTAGGTGGCGGTGCGCTTTGATCCTTTTTCATTGAAAAACTCTATCCTAATACCGTGAACACCCACCTAGGATTCAAGAGAGGAATGAAAAAGAGATCATGTATATATAACTACATAAATCTCTCCATCCAACAAAGTTAGCTGTAAAAACATTTTCTTGTGTTACATAAGGTTAAACTGACAAATAATTATACCACATTCTTAGTCCATCTATGCTTTCAGGTGCCATACCAGAAAGAAAAAAAAACAACTCAAAAAATGTGGAAGAGCTGCTGTGTGTCAACAGGAGAAAGAATGAGACACCTCTGAGTGAACTTTTAAGATGCTGTGAGGCACCAAAAATTCTAAATGGAAAGGATATTATTACCTCCCAGTCAAGGTAATCACCGACGTCTTCAAAGTTGGTGAGAAGAGACACTGAGCAGAAGAGGCGAGGCAGCTCATCCCTTGTCATGGGGGGGAAGCGGCTGTCTTTAAGGGCACTGCAGACATACAAGCACAAAGAAGACACATTAAAAAGTGGTGATTCGGGAAAAAAAAACGTTATCACAGTCGAGTTTTTAAAAAGGTCCCATAGTTTGATTTCTATGTGGAGGATTTGAAAATGTCTGACTTTGGCAATAAACACTGTGGTGTGGTTGCAATATGAGCGTGGCTGCTCACAGCGGCTCAGTGCTGTTTTTGACATGTGTGTCTGTACACAATACCAGTAATGCCACATGAGGAGGAGCTGTGTGTGTTTACATGCATTTGACAAGTCAGCTGCCCTCAGGTTAAGAACTGCTGGAGGGAAAAATTCCACACCAGGTGTCTACAGAGGACCCTGTTTACATGAAGAGACCAACTCAGACTTGAGTCTGAAAATTAATAGTGCAAATGTAACTACCAACAGTACAGAAGTACCAAATAAAGATTTAGTTACAGCTCTCTTCACACACACACACACAAACACGCCCATTTGTGCCGCCTCTCTTTTGTTAGACCAGTCATGTCATAGCTTACATGACATTTAGTAGTCAGTAATTACTATAGTAAATATTTAATTCCCAACTGAAACACCAGTCCACCAAAGCCAAGTAGTGCCCAACCTGCCTTGGGAAGGAGGTCAAGGAGACCAGCAGGTGACACATGCTTGACCCAATTAGATCAACCACCAGCATGGGTTTAACTTATGTCACTGTCTGTTGGTCTGGTAAGAGAATAAAACCGTCCAATAAAACTACACAACAACTCTTTATTATCACAGCCTTACATTTTTTAAATTAAACATCTTTACAATAATCAAACACATTACAGATATAGCACATATGGTTATCAATACATTTCATTTACGTCAGTACCTATCCTTTTGATTCAATAGTCAGGTTGTGAAGAAGGAGAACGATTTTAGCAGCTTTCTACATCAACTCTATTGTTAAAAACAAATTGTGTTGCTATGCTTGCACATGATAAGTGCTGTTTGACTCTTAAACAAAATTGCTTGCACATGTACATCTTAACAACATCAAACTTTTAAAGGCATCCTGTCTTTTCTTTTTTTTTTTATATATAATGGATATCAAAAACTAACTTAAGGAGATTAGTAACTCTTCTTTGAATATTTTTTGAACTCCTAGGACCTGGGATGATAGAGAAACATGCTCCGCTCACCGTTACAGCAAGCTACACAAATGACACAGAGAACAAAAATAAATCAGAAATATAAATGAAGTTTTTTTTTTGCAGTCATGCACAGTTCTACTATGAGTGCTGAGGGCGAGTTACTATTACTGTTAAGACAAAGTTGCCCGTTAAGGTTCTTGATTTCAATATGCTGCGTCACTGCTCTGTCACAGCACTTGTCTAAAGCTTTGATATATAGAAAAATAACTCGGTGTTGTTGCTCACCTGGTAAGGGTGTACTCCCTGAGTCCTGAGTGCAGATTCATGGCAGAAAATGTACCTATACAACCCCTCAACCGCTTGTCTCTGCCTATTTTCCATGTGACAAACAGCGGGCTGAAAAGCAAGAAAGAACAAGAGACCAGGTTAAAGCAGATCAACTTTAATTATGCGCACAGCAGATGTTTAATGCAGGTGATGAATAATACTGTTGAAATACTTTGTCTTCAGATTATTATATCAAGCACAGAGGCATAAATGTCAGGCAGCAGCACACATAACACCCCGCTGATTCGGATTTAGTATGTTCAGTTCTTATCACATTAGGTAAAAGTGGCACTAATGTCTTTCACAGTATGATGGATCAGCTTCCATCAAAGACTGCAGATTTTTGTTCATAGAGTTGTGTTATCTGTCCACTTATGACTGGATAAGCAGTTTTTTTAAAAAACAACAACTTTCTACCCTTCATGGAGTTAAAAAGGAGTTTCCAACTTTGTGCTTTTTAAATGGTGAAACAGAAAATTAGCCTGTAAATAAGCCTCGGGACAAGCAAACCGATCACATGAAGATACTTAAATGGTCAAATACAAAGATTCATCACATGTCCGTGTAATCGTTATTTGAGCTGCAACGATTAATCGATTAGTTGCTGACTGTTTTTATGATTGATTTGTCATTGAGAAATTTGTATTTTTTCCCCCTAAAAATTCTCTGATTTCAGCTTCTAAAGTGTCAATATTTTCTGGTTTCTTTTTATATCTATAGTATCTTTGGGTTGTGGAGTGTTGGTGGAGACAAAACTAGACATTTTAGGACGTCACCTTGGGCTTTGGGAAACAATGACCCAAAGTTTCACTATTTTCTGATATTTTATGGACCAAACAACCAATTGATTAATCGTGATAGTAATCAACAGATTAATCGATTATGAAAATAACTGTTAGTTGCAGCCCTAATCATTATCCATAAGCAAAATGTGTGAATTGCTTTTCTCAACAATGGACAACCCAGTTCAATACTATATTACGAGACTGTTTCTGATCATTGCGGAATATATGATGTTATATTTAACAGTTTGAATTCTTTCTGCCACAACATGACTTTGTTGGTAGGCATCATGGTGGATCAGATCCAAATTCAAGTTTTTTGTCACGTACACATAAATTGCACAGATACGCAACTGTGACTAAAAGTGTATTTTTATGCTTCCAACTTTTGGAAGCCATTGATTATTGTGTACATATTGTGTACAGTATGTGGGTCTGTTTTCCATAATAGATCATGATTACCATCAAACACGTTGGAGCCTTTTACATCAACACTTTGACTATATCCAACCCATGATATGCATATGAATTTAATTTTACACTTTAATCTGTCACATGACAGTAGCAAAATACACATTTTAAGACAAAATACAGTATTTTTTAGACTCTTTAGAAGTATTTAAATGGGATCCTTGTCAATAAGTCACTCCAAAGTTTCTTCAACCATTTTAGGTCGATAACCTGAATTAGTCAACCATGGTTTCACAGTGTCTTGATGTAAGTAAAGCGGTCGCAAAGTCACGCTATCACATTACAACGCGTGTTTAAAGGTGGAGTCAATATGTTTCAGCGGAGGGCGCAGGAGTGCGGTTACAGACAGAAAATATACATTTATTTTTTTCTTATGGTAAAAGTGGTCACAACACAAAAAACTCACGCTCAATGAATGTTTCAAAATGTTTAAAACAGTGGTTGGTACGTCTATTTATCACTGTCACAACGCATTTTTGGTTAAATTTAGCTATTCAGGCTGCTAAGTACTTGGCAAGAACCACCTTTTCTTTGTTGGTTGATGCTAAACTCAGTTGTTAGTTTCCTTTCATTCGACAGTACACTTACCCCTGTCAGACAAAAGCTGCTGAAAAACGACTAATCTGAAAGGTTGTCTGACCGTGATATCAGAGACTTTTAATACATCTAACGTTACCATTAAGTTAATGACTACAAGCTCATTAGTCCTGCCGTTACTAAGCTAACGTAGCTTTAAGCTAACAAAGCTAAGCCTAGTGTGTGGCAAGCAAGAGTTCATTGAGGGTAACTTAAAAGATTAAGAACACTAACGTTAACTTTTGATGTTTTATATTTTAGTGGTTTAAATTGTCTATCCTCGCTCGTAAAAGTGGCACTCTTAAACCGAAAAAATACCGATGTTATCCTGCTCGTTCCAGCCTCTTTCTTTTAACGCTAAATGTTAGCGGCTAGTAGCAAACAGGCTTAGCTAACGTTAGCCAGTGTTAACAAACAGTATCGTATCGTATTATATGTATTTTTCGCCGAATATCGACGGGAATTTTAAAATTTAAAGAGTACATCATTCAGCGGTCGGTGACATAACTTTATGACACCGCGTCAAACCATTCATTTGTAATGTTTAATGTAAGGCTAGTTTTAACCGCAGGCCAGTGCAGACAAGGCCCGGATTCCAACTTCGCCAAATTTAAGCTTTTCCTGTTGAAATTATTATGAGTGAAATGTTGTTTCAGTGTGACAGTTAGTGTTCTCAAAGCTGAAGCACAATCTAGAGGCAAAGCCCATCGAGTGTGCCGCAACAGACATCATTAGTTGAGAGAGCACAGCTTTGTGCTTTGACGTGCAGCAGGACAACAAAAGACAGAAATACTCACTAGGGATCGTTTGTAAACCTGGGTGTTCTCGGAGGTTGGTATCCGTACAGATGGCAATAAAGCACGTCGAAACAGAAGCAGCACATCTCCGCGGAGACGACCATTTTTCTGCCCCCACTTCCCGAGCCAGGTCCCGGGCTGAGATTCGGGGAGAGGCCGGATGAAGTGTAACCGGCCGGGGCTGGGGACAGAGCGTTTGTGCCGCCGCCGCTGCCGCCACTACTGCTGCCGCCGCCGCTAACGTTACCTCCGGGTCCCCCCAGGCCGTTGGCTCTGCTCGCGTTCGCCGCCGCTGCTGCCGCTGCAACAGTCGCGGAGGAGCCAATCCCCAACTCCGATCCACAATGTCCGGTTCCTGCCACCCCGCTTCCCGCCCCCACCCCGCCGGGACCCCCCGACCCGGGCGATCCCGACAGTTTCTGCTTCTTCACCCCGCAGCACCCGGCCGCCATCTTGGAACAATCTGCACCGACACACCGCTTCCGACCCATAACCGTCACCGCGGGAAGGGTGGGGGGGAACGCCGACCAGACGTAGAAATCCCACTGCGTTGATGCGTATGACGGACAATACTCCACTTTCACTCTTTTATTTTTTTGTCGGACGACGAAATAACCGATGTGGTGAGAAGACTGCAATGTCACCCTAGCGTTGCCTTTAAAAATGCGTGACTTCGCTACGCAAAATCCATAGCTTGACAAGCGTTTTTTCCTTGAGTAGTCAGCCAGTCCAGCTTTGGACAACGGTGTTCCCAGTGGATCACCGATAACGTCAAGTCCCAGTCAAATATTCACCCCTTCCCTAACACGACACCATCCGAGGCGATCTCAATAAGTTCCCCACTCAAACATACAAGTTCAGGGAGTGCACAGTCCGAGCAGGCCGCAGATGACAGTATCCAGGCGGTCCAGATGTGAAGCCGACAGCCAGTGCGCTGTAGCCCCGCAGCACACCTCTCCAAGTGGAAGCCGGGAGCTGGAGTACGCAGGACCCATAAGCTTCAGCACAAATTGCGCACAATGCCTTGGACAACGTAGCGTCTCATTGCACCAGCTTGTTTGCCACTGCCTCACGGACTTCTAATTACAGAACAGGCCCAGTATGTTGGAAGTCCAGACGCTGGGGTAACGCAGAGTAAAATGGCATCTGACAATGCGGGGCTGGCATGGCACAATGAAACGCGTCAGCGCCGAGCAAGTCATTTCAGTAACGTTAGCCCACAGTTTGCACCTGCATGATGTCTGCTCTTGGACCTGGTTGATATAAAAATCTCAATAACACCCCCGCGTCAAATGTAGAGCTGAAAGTTTTCAGCGTAGGTTTGTTTGGAGGTTGTCATCCGTTTATGGGGATACATATAGAAGAGCATTCTAGTCCGTGAGCCGTGAGAAATCCTCCGGGTTTGGCCGCCCTCGCTCCGCACCCGTCTCTCAGCTGCTACCATTCAGTGCTGTTCGGGTAAAAGCCCTGTGATCAGTCCGTGGGCACGCAGGCATCGGTGTCGTCGGCACGCCGGAACCGGATTCAGGAAAATGTATTGCGCCCACTTGCTACACATTATGCGTAACTTCTGGGGTATCAAATGTGCAATTCAGAAGAAATATACGGTGCTCTGAAAGCGTGCGCGCTCATGACGTTTATGCGCGCGTTAGCGTGCGTGCATGAAAAAGTATCCCTGTCTATTAGATGACCAGACTATTGTTTTTCTCTGCGCTTTTTATAAATTTCCCACTTAATTGTAAATAGATGCTGAATTGATTTGTCTGTATTTCACTGAATGATGTGTCCTTGAAAAGCTGACTATAAGCACCCTCTCTCTAAATAGTCCCTGAATAAGTAATGTGTCATTTTGTTTTCACTCTGAATGGACAATATGTCATTTTATACACATCACATCGCTTGTTTTCAGGGCTGCTATTAGAGATATAGGCCTCATGGCCACAGCTCATCTGACCCTAAAACAACAGATACTGTAATCTGCAGCAAATGTCGCCTGTCCAGCTCCCGTGCCTCTTAGTCAGAAATGATTTAAGAGAGCGATGAGCATTGTTTAAATGTCAGTGATACACATGTTAGGATCAGCTGATGATGATCGTGTCCTGACTCATGATGCTGGGCAGAGAAAATGAAAACACTGTATGCCTGATTTAGTGTAATGTTGCCGGGGTGGGTTTCATGGGTGCAGGAGATCTTGATTTTTAGATGTTAAACCTGCAGCTCATGGTGCTGGGTTTAGGGTGCACATTTATCATCTAAACATCTAGATATTTAAATCATTAAATTTATTTAAGTTTCCCTCCCCTCCCATGCATTCATAATACTGAGGCCCATATGAAATCAGACTCACACACTCAGATCTAAATTTGGCTGACTGCTGAAGTCAGTCTGGAAGCATTTTCCTCCTGTAATACATATTCAAGGCTCACAAGACTTTGACAGTTGTTTTTCCCATACACATTTTTCAATTGAATTTATGGGGATTTCTTTTAGATTTGTGGTCCAAAACTTAGGCAAAGCTGCATACTTTGTAAAAAGAAAAAATGAGAGGCCAAAACAGTTCATAGTGTACAAACGATCATCAGACTTTAAACTTATCTGATTCAAGTACCTCAGAGGACGGTGCTTCCTCGAAGTCTCTCTGTTGCCCAACATTTAAAGTCTGGCTGGCAGTAGAGAACAGGGTGATTATGATAAAGTTGAGCCTAATATCCTCAATGCTATTTGCTTTATGTGTGGTGTTGATTCTCATAACAGGACCAGTGCCAATGAAAGTGATGTAAATGTCTGCAGTACCGCAGTGCCAAAAAAAGAAAAAGTGCTTTTATTAAACGTTACTATGCATTCAGTGCCCACCAGCATTGTCTTTACCCCCATTTACTCTCAAGTGCAGACACATTTGAGTTCATTATCTGGGTCAGAGTGGTAAGCAGTAACCCATAGACACCCCTCTCTTAAAGTGCCTCATGCCTTACACAGCATGCAGCCTCAAGCCTGGTTTAAAATTTACAACTAATTATTGTAGGCCCTTGAAGATACTGCATAGTGGCTATCCAAGCATTCGCCTGGTAACAGCCCCCTTGGGCAGACTCAAGTACATTTTAGGATAAACAACATTAGTTAAAGCAAAGGTTTGTCGTAGCCTTAAATCATCATTCTACTGCATTAATCACTTGGACAGTCCACTACTCTATTTTCTGTAGAACTTTGTTGGGAAATTAATCTTGAAGGCACGGAAATTGATACGGTAACTGATCGGCTGACATGCTTTTATTTGTTTTAGACTAATTATGCTTTTGATTGCATTGTATTAAAAAGACAAACAGACAACAAAGCCCTTGAAAATGATTGCACCCCTTCTTCCCAGATTACATCCATCACCTGTACTGTATGAATAGTAATATGAATGTAAAAGCTGTAGCAGCAGGGTCAACACTCATATGGTTTTCATTATCTGAGAAGGTTGTTCTGAGATTATTTAAATGGATGTTGTGGTACTGTGTAGACTAAAATAGTGACAATAAAACGTTGTAATATGATATCTGGAACTGTCAAACCATACATGTCATTCTACTTTAAAATATGAGTGAACTGAATAATATGGAACATGTCCTCACTGGTGGTGACATTACAATAAGATATACCATATTGTGGCTTTATCGTCACATTCAGCATCTGAAATGTGCTGTGTCACAGTCGTTCTATTTAAAACTCAGCAGTCAAATAAATAGCGCTGTTAAGTTATGGAGTCTATAGATTAATCAGCTCTTATATGGAATTTGAGCAAAGTGCGAACTTTTCAATAACAAATATCTGTACCTGAATACTCAAATTCAACTGATATACAGTAGATTACAGTTCTTTTGATCAGACGTTAATTTTCACAGATAAAGGCGAAACTCCATTATAGATCGTTTAGCTTAGCAGAGCATGAAGCTGGTATGTACACACAGCTTAGTGCAGCCGAGCGGACTGTATTCTTGACAAAACCCCATTCATGCAACCATTGGATTTTAGGTATGGGTGATGTCATTGCAATGCAGTCCCCCCCATCCAGATTATCTTTTGAAACTACAACAGGAAAGGGGCGAGCAGGCTGAATTTCCTCCCTTTCCAGCAACTGTATAAGAATGTGCACTGCTGTTCAAGGTCTGGGTGGGTTTAAGTAAGCCAAATGGGCTGGGCTGAGAGCATTTATTGTTCCTTCTGTAATCTTCCTATTCAAGAAAAAGTCTGACGTGTAATCATTATTTAGTGGATATACGTATATGGAGAGAATTGACTGGTTTGTTCCATTCATTCACTGTCTGTTCTATTCTTGGGAGCAGGGACAATCTGGTATGTTGTTATTAAGCCTTGTGGTGGAATTTCCCGCAGCGGCAGGACTCCACTGGCCTCTGAGACAACGTGTGCAGTAGCTGACTGACAGAAAGTGAGACACAATGAAAATTCAAATAGACAGAAAGTTTGGTAAAACCTTACAGGCACTTCAAAAAGTCAGAAAATACAAAATAACACTATGATTGGACTGAATGTGGGGTCAACCACATACTTCTTGGTTGAGAAGGAGTAGAATATTCATGATATTTTTACTTCTCGCAAGCACAAAATGGCCATAGATATCAGTAGGGTTCTGGTAAATCCACACTAATGACTATTACTTCTCTCTTCTCCTGCTGGGATTCATAGATTTCAAAACATCACTTATCAAATAATATTGAATTTTTGCACAAAATCTCTCCACCCACTGGAATTGCAAGACCCCCCCTGCCTTCTCACAGTTTCAATGTATATCGTTAATTATTGTGTGTAATATATAATTATTGTGTATTGTTGTGTATGATGTGTGTTGTCTTATATGCCAGTGCCAAAGATAAATTTCCATTTCATGTAAATTTAATGGACAATAAAGTAGTCTGAATCTGAATTTCAACCACTCTGTGATAGGTGATAAAAGATAATCAATGTGATGGTTATAAATGCCAATGACCAGTATCTAGACATTTTATTACAAAATTTTGCAACATGCTATATCACATGCCCACGAAATACTTCTGTGTGCTCTCACAGCTCATCCATTCATCCTGTGAAAATGTGACTTCATTGTTTGTACGTGGGGTTTAACAGCATCTGTCACAGGAGGGGTGGAGGCTGAGCCAGACATCTGTGTTGGAGAGGATAAGCTCTATCAATGTTGCTGCAGTTCCCAGCGGTCGCAAGGTCACAACAGTGCTGTGAGTGCTCGTTTGTCCTATGCATTCAATAAATCCTCATCCTGTAGCATGTACTGGCAGGACAAAAAACTGGATGCAGGAGAAACATTTCGGTGATACTTATGTGTACCAATATATATATAGCAATATATAGCAAATTGCAATATAATTTATGTTTGTATATATTTTAATTTGTCTCTCTCATCTTTCTCTTTTCTTCCCTTTTTTATAATTGTAAATATTTTATTATGTACTCTAACTGGAACCAAATCAAATTGATTTCTTCATAGCATATTTCATACAATGCAATCTCAATGCACACCACACATTTATACATATTTAAATACATATATACATATAACTCTATATAATGATATAAATAATTCATCCCCTGCCCACACACACAAACAGACATATGTCTGTGCAACACACCCACTCACATACACCCAAAGAGAGAAAGTGAGAGAGGCAGACATACAGATGGAGGCACTAGCTAGCCGTAGGCCAGAGAGAACAGGTAGGTCTTAGCTTGCTTTTAAATGATGACACAGTTGTGGTACATCTTATATTATCAGGCAGTTTGTTCCAGAGATTGGGCCCATAATGACTCAATGTCACCATATTGACTTCTGATCATGGGTATAGTTAGGAGACTAGTGTCTGATGATCTGAGGGTTTGTAAGCAGTGAGAAGGTCAGAGATGTATTTAGGAGCTCGACCATTATGTGATTTGTAAGCAGTGAGCAGTATTTTTGAAGCCAATTCTGTATTTTATCAGAAGCCGGCGAAGTGATCTAAGTCCTGAAGTAATATGTTCAGTTTTTCTTGTCCCAGTGATACTGGTGATACTAATGTGCAACATTTTGGATGAGCTAGAGCCATTACAGTAGTCTAGCCTAGAGGAGATGAGTGCATGAACCAGTTTTTCAGGGTCTGACAGAAACAAGATGGATTTAACTTTGGAAATATTTTTTAAGTCGTAAAATTCTGTCCTAGTTATACTTGTAATGTGGCGTGCGAAGTTGAGTTTTGAATCCAAGATAACACCTAGATTTCTAACCTGCTCACTGGGTTTCAGCGAGATCAGTTTGGAGCTGATCTACTCTCTCTGACCTCTAGTGCCTACCACAAATATCTCAGTCTTGTCTTTGTTTAGTTGCAGAAAGTTTTTGGTCATCCAGATTTTAATGTCACTGATACATTTTACAGGTTAATTTAAAGGGCTGAGGTTGTCATGGAAAAGTGAAATATACAATTGTTTATCATCAGCATATGAATGGTAAGATACATTGTGCTTCTTTATGATGGAACCAAGTGGCAGCATATATAGATTAAACAGTAATGGACCTAGAACTGAGCCTTGTGGGATCCCACAACAGGTGTTGAAGTTGCCAGATTTAAAGTTGCCAAGAGACACAGTGAATATCCTGTCTGTTAGATTGGAGGAGAGCCAGTTAATGACACGGCCAGATAAGCCAACTGAGTTTTCTAATCTACTGAGTAAAATGTCGTGATCAACAGTGTCAAAGGCTGCAGTCAGGTCTAATAATATTAAAATGGAAAGTTTGTTTGCAGCACTGTTGATCTTCAGATCATTGACTACTTTTATAAGTGCTGCTTCAGTGCTGTGGTTAGTCCTAAAACCAGATTGATACACATCATACGGATTGTGGATTGATAAGTAACTATGCAGCTGTTTGTAGACAGCCTTTTCAAGTATTTCACTAAGAAAAGGGATATTGGAGATTGATCTGTAATTGCTAATCACAGATGGGTCTAAGTTGTTCTTTTTCAGTAATGGTGTAATTATAGCATGCTTGAGGGAAGAGGGGAAGACTCCTGATTGTAGAGAACTGTTAATGTTCATTATGTCAGGTGACAGGTGGTGGAATACACTTTTAAAAAATTTGTGGGAACTGGGTCAAGGGAGCAGGTGGAGGAGTTGCTGTATCACCTCTGCTAGATCATTAGAGGTAATAGGTGAACAATTACACATTGTGCCCACGGTGGTGTGATGATGTAGGGGCAGAGACAGGCCAGATCCATCAGTACATGTAATCGTTAGATTTTTTTTTTCTTTTTTCACTGCCTTTAGTGTTGCCATCTGCTGTGTTGCTGTGCATGTGACAATAAAATAAATGTGACAATAAAAGCTTGAATAGCATTGTGGAGTAATTTCTGGAAATATTAATGCAGCTTTTCAGATGCACACAAATGCAATGGTGGTCCACGCTCTGACTTCTGCCACTATTGCCTGCTACGCTCTCTCTTCCCTGCAGAAACCTTGTCATCACTTTATCTGGACTCAGCTGTTTTCTCCTCTGGCTCCCAGTGTAATGACCTTTCTCATCTAGCCAGAACAGAAGAGTCACTTCCCATTTTCCATTGTAGGCTGAAAACTCATCTCATCAAGAGGGATGTCATGTCGCCCACTCAACTTCAGTTCTGATCTGAGCTTTTTATTTCTTCACTCTACCCCACATCCTTGTCTTGGTTGTTTTATTGGTGATCTGAGAAATGGTGCTTATTCCTTTAATTGCCTTTATTGCTATTGACATGGATAGTTTCAACAAGGAAGCTCCCAACACATTCATCTTTGAATCTACAAATATTAAAGGTGTAAGAATGATTTTTAAAAAGGTTTTGTACTACAAAATTTGTACTAACACTGTGTTTTTTCTTTTCTCCTGTAGAGGTCAGTAATGAAGCCCAGCTGCGTCGGCTCTGCCACAAAATTACGGGTAGAAGAAGAAGGAGGAGGCGGAGCTGCGTGTTTGAAAGTGGCGGGCAGCAACAACATTCATTTCAAAGATATTGGTGTGAGTACACGGGTAAAGGACAAAAAAATCAAGTTAAACAGTCATTTCAGAGTAAACGGTTCGTTAAGGGTGTCTAATGTTAGTCCTGTCGACTGTCAGATCCGTTGAATACGTGTTTCGTGATATTTAAACAATTGCACTGGAGGAAACTCAAAGAGGTAACTTAACGTCTTGCTAATAACTGCTGCTAGTTAACGTTACGTTGACGCCAATTATAATTTCTCAGCCAGGTTGGAAGCGGTTTATTTTGCCATTGTTACTCAATAAAAATGCACCTTAACGACCGCTAACCATGAAGTTGGCAATGTTAACTTGTTTTGCAAGTCTTCATTGATATAACACTAAATGTCAGGTAACGTTATAGCGCTAGCGTTAGCTTTGTCGTTCGTATCCTGGCGACCTGTTGAGTTTACGGTAAAAGGGAGAATCCAGGACTACAACTGTTTAACATTATTGCACAGTTCGGTTTTGATCAGTCTGTCTGAAAGTGAGATGTGTGTACATGATGTCAGACAAATCCTGGAGCTGCTCCACAGACACTGAATAATGGATCATCTCTTTGGCGTGACGACCATAACAACGGGAGGGTGATTTTACTAAGATGCGGGCCGTTTATTGATTTAACAAGTGAAAGACATACTCTCAAGTGAAAGTCATTTGG
Organism: Thunnus thynnus; assembly: GCF_963924715.1. Classification (NCBI taxonomy): domain Eukaryota; kingdom Metazoa; phylum Chordata; class Actinopteri; order Scombriformes; family Scombridae; genus Thunnus; species Thunnus thynnus. The sequence goes on along the minus strand of NC_089529.1, from coordinate 7,837,583 downwards.
ATGTAACGTCTCAAACATTTTTAAAGAGTGAGCCAGCTCAGTGACAGTGAACCAAATTTGAAAAGCGTCTTTTTTACGTTATGAAATGTGTAGACAGTTAGGTTATCTACATTTGTAAACACTAACCTTTCTGTTTAAAATCATTTGAGAAGCGCGATGTGTTCACTGAACACATTTCGTCTGTTAATGAGATTTTATTACATTTTATTGACGTCCAAGTAATGCAGATATACCACATTAATGTACACAACATTCCACCTTTATATTGTTATTGTGATGTCATGTTTAATGGAGGCAAAAATAGTTAACGTTAACTAGGTTTTGTTATCTTATGTTGGCATCATACATTTAAAAAGTCAGCATCAACTGTTTGTGCAATTGTTTAGATCTCTCTTTTTTGCAATATGTCTTTAAATTAACACTTAACTGTTTACATGATGTTTCATTACTCATGTCAGCACGGATAATAAACCTTATCTTTAAAAATAATGGGGATCACTGTAGCTCCATCCGCCATTGCAGTCAGAGTTAATGCTGTCTAATTTTAATGTTATCCCTTATTGAAAATTAAAGTTTAGCAAAGTCAGCTGTTAGTTTGTAGCATGCTATTTGGTCACATTATAGGGCTGATATTACTTGGCTTATTAATGATACCTCTTCTGTTTCTTTTATTATCAAGTATTAATTGGAATCTTGCACCATGACGAACGAGGATGCAAAGGTGATCCCAGTGCGGGTCGCCTTGCGATGTCGCCCGTTGGTACCAAAAGAAATCAACGAGGGGTGTCAGTGCTGTCTCACTTTTGTGCCTGGGGAGCCACAGGTCGGTGTCCAACTGGGAAAATATGTTTTTTCTGTGCGGTTTCAGAATAATGTTTTGTAACAACTCAACCTTCATCAGAGACAATTAAAGCTCAAAAATGTAGGCATCAGCCTCATGATATTTTAATTTTTGTTTTTGCATTAAGGTTAAGTATAAAGACAAAAGTGTGACAAGAATAATATCAAGACTGATAAAAGTTTTAATTATTGGCTATTAGTGATGCTTCAGCAATACTATGCAACTGTTTAGATCATGTATAGGTGGATATAATGTGTTTTTTTTTTTTTTTAATCTTATGCATTGCTATACAGTACGTGCAATCATTGCTAAAGTGTTGTATATTTTCAGGTGATCGTTGGCACAGAGAAGGCGTTCACCTATGATTATGTATTTGATCCCACCGCTGAGCAAGAGGAAGTCTTTGGTTCTGCTGTGTCCCCCTTATTGTGTGGGCTTTTTAAAGGTAAATGTATCTTTTTACACAATGATTTATTGAATTGTTTAAGACTGTGGTCTTTCAGGTTTTACACAGTTCCTGGGAGCTGACATTGCAGGGTCTGCAATACGTGAACCGAATGAGAATGTATTGTTGAATTTATGGATAGAAAAGACACTTCAGTCGTGACAGTGTTTGCCATCGGCTGTGCAAAAATGAAAAACTAAAATGACAGTAGCAAAAACAAGAACAACATAATTCAATTAGCTGAGATGTTAAATTAGTACCATAACTTTTTCCTTTTGAATCATTTTGCCCTCCCGCTTTTTGTAGGCTACCATGCCACAGTACTTGCATATGGACAGACAGGATCAGGAAAGACCTTCTCCATGGGAGGAACATACACATCAGCTCAAGAGAATGATCCTTCAGTCGGAGTTATTCCACGAGTCATCGGAAAGATCTTTGAAGAAAGGGAAAAGAGGACGGATTGTGAATTTGGCCTGGCAGTATCTTACCTGGAGGTTGTTGGACATAATGTTTACTTTACAGATAATGCCTTTGATTACATTTATGAATGTATAGTGGTCAAGATTTCAACTAATTTAGTCAAGCCTTTTCCTTTTTTTTTTAATTGTAGATCTATAATGAAGATGTTTTGGATTTGCTGTGCACATCTAAAGATAAACCTGCCATCAGCATTCGAGAAGACCCTAAAGACGGCATTAAGGTAAGTGAATGACATGTTTATAAGAATCCCCCTATAATCCTGTACTTCTGTGACACCTTTTTCAGCAGCATGTTTAAGTATACTGTGTCTGTTTCTGTTGACGATATCCTATTTTTACAGATTGTGGGTTTAACTGAGAGGCAGGTGTTCTCTGCCCATGAGATGGTGGGCTGTCTGGAGCTTGGAAACTCTGCTCGCACCGTTGCCTCCACAGCGATGAACGCTGCTTCGTCCCGCTCACATGCTATCTTCACCATCACACTGGAGCAGCGCAAAGGGAGAGACAAGTCAGTTTGTCATCATTGCATCAAGTCTTATGCTAGACGTAACCATTTTAAATTGAAAGTAATTATGTAATCACTTTTTGCCTTGGACCATAGTTATTTGTCATATTTAGAATAAGTTGAATTGGCTTTAAAATAAGCCATCTGTCCTCCTCATTGGATAGTGAAGCCCAGAGGGAAAGCTTGGAGGTTTTCTGAGGTGAACTACAATATATGAGTTGATGATGCAATAGTTAATTTTCAGCTAGTCCATAGACCATGAGAATGGACTGAAAAAATACTTTTTAGAGATGAATTTGCTGTTTTTTCATAAAGACAACAAATGATATTGCCCCTGAAATTGAGTCTTTTACAATTTGAGTATTTGTTTCATCATTTGTTGCAGAGTCGACTCCATTGTCTCAAAGTTACACCTTGTGGATCTGGCTGGTTCAGAGAGGCAAAAGAAAACCAAAGCAGAGGGAGATCGTTTAAAGGAAGGTAACCTAAACATGTTTTTCTTCAGATCCACTCAGTTTCATGAATTTAACATTCACCTGATGATACAGTATATGCTGCAGTGTAGAATTTCTGTGCTGTCTTTTTGTGTTGTGATGGTGTCCTGAATTATCAGTGTTTCTGTTTTGATGCTATTCATTTTCATCTTCAGGCATCAGCATCAATCGAGGCCTTTTGTCTTTGGGTAATGTGATCAGTGCCTTGGGGGATGAAAGCAAGAAAAACACCTTTGTTCCTTACAGAGACTCCAAGCTGACCCGCCTACTACAAGGTATGCTTTGATTTTAGATGTTCAGAAGTTACATAGTGGTTATTAGGACTGTCTCAGACATCATCTCACTTTTAGGACCTTCAAACATATTAGCAAATCATATTGGGGAAAGCACACAGTGTGCATCCTGCTTCTCTTCGATTGTTTGATCAAAACTCTTTGTTTTTCATGCCTGCATTTGTTTGTTATGGCAAAATTAAAGCTTGTTTTGTTGCAAAAATGGTGTGATTACTGGTAAATGTGCACCAAAACAGGTGTTCAAAGCAGCAACAGTCCGTCTTTTTTGAATTTTTTTTGTGTTTGTTTCATTAGATTCTCTGGGAGGCAATAGCCACACATTGATGATTGCGTGCGTCAGTCCTGCGGACTCAAACATGGAGGAGACCATCAACACACTGCGATACGCTGACAGAGCTCGCAAGATTAAAAACAAACCCATAGTCAACGTTGACCCCAGAGCTGCAGAAATGAGCCGTTTGAAACAGCAGGTACAGAAAGTGAAAAAAATACTCTTTAGTGGTGCTCAAACTGCCATTTTGCTGGTGTAGCAACGCTGGAAGTTAATGCTGTTCAATTGTTTAAAGAGAAAGGAAAAAAAGGTTGAAAGGACAGAAAGTTGCTTCATACACTTTTCGCCCACAGGTTCAGGAGCTGCAGGTGATGCTCCTTCATGCCCGCGGCGGAGTTGCACCAGTGCTGTCTGGGTAAGACATACAATTTCCCAGTAACCTGGTGTAACCAGGGTGCTTATTACCCATAACAAAAGAGCATAACAATCACTCAGTTCCTCCGTTACAGGCCAGAGTCAGCGGAGAACGTGACTAAGCTGTTGGAAAAGAATCGCTCTCTGCAGGATGAGAACAATAAACTAAGCAGGGAGCTGAGTGAGGCCGCTGGACAGACCGCCCTCATGTTTGAGAAGATCATTATGGTGAGCTGGACCTTAACAACATTTACCGATCCTTCCTCCAAAGTCATTGTTGAAAGCTGAGGGAAAACTGTTGCCACTACTGAAAATTGGCATATAAAACCATGAGTTGGTTAAAGTGCAGGACATACTTAATTTACACAGTCTATGCTTTTTATACTTCCTTTTTTCATCCTTCATGGTTATAACATTGTGTTTGTTTTACGTTATAGACGGAACAAACAAATGAGAAACTACAAAGCAAACTGGAACAACTGCGTCACCATGCAGCGTAAGTTTACAAAGGCATGGAGCCAAGAGGGCTTTACTGTGTGTCTGACAAAGCCAGAACACGGAATACTTTAAGACTATTCTTGTCAAAGGCTTTGTTTGGTTTTAAATGGCCTAAATCAGTTTTGTTCATGATTTCAGCCATTTGTTGTTGCATACTGAAGATCTCATTAATAGCTTTAAAAGTTTGACAGGTTTTAGCTCTGGAAAAACAGAGAAAAGGTAGCAACAGTCTGATATACCAGGTTTATTGAGCAAGATGTTGTCTTACATCCTCACATCTTTCTTTCAGATGTACGGTGGATCTTGAGAAAATGATGGAAACACTGGAGGACCAGGAGTTAAAGGATAACGTTGAGGTGATGAGGAACCTCCAAGAAATCATCCTGGAACTCAAGGTACCAAAGTCCAACTTACATATTAATGCACCTACTTATCAGGACTTATGTATTAACAGTTTTAAATCCAGCACTGTTGATTTGAATGTTCATAATATTCAAATTTCATGCATTACTGTTTGTTTGTTTTTCTAAGAATGAGAGTGCAGGCATCGCTGCCTCCATCGATGCTATGGCTGCAGGAGAGGATGAACCTGAGTTATCCGAGAATGGCAATAAAAACGCAGCAGACGAGTCCCCATCAGTACGTTAACAATTTTGTTCTCTTAATATTTATAACAGTTGATATTTTAAAAAAGTGTCTTGCTTTCCATGACACTTTTAAGTAGTAAAACATAATATATTCACTCTTTTGCACACATCAGTTGATCAAAGAATAAAGACCACTGCAGCTCTTATTTTATTTCCTAACTAAGTGTAAATGTAAACGATTTCCCTTCTCTCACATTGAACAGGATGCTGCTGGTAAGGACTCGCCGGAGGCCTTTACAACCCATCATGCACTGCGGCAGGCCCAGCTCTCCAAGGAACTGATTGAGCTCAACAAAGTATTGAGTTTGAAGGAAGCTTTTGTGAAGAAAATGTGCCAGAATGACGGCCAGCTGGAGTCAATGCAGTCAGAGCATCAGGTAAGAGGATATTGATCTTTTAGATCTTTGACTCACTCGGATCATTTTAAAATCACTTAAATTCCAGTTATTTAATTAGTTAAATTTGAGTGAATTTTGAATTACAGGGTAAATTAGTAATATTGTGTTTAAGTCATGAAACTTTGTTTCAAAATTTGGGAAGTTAAAAATTGATATTTAATGATATTTTTGAACTTAGTGGCACATTGACTTTGCAGCGTATGAGTGCATTTGAAAAAGTTAAATGTTTTTATAAAATGCTGCACCGTTCACTAGTTAACTTGAGGGGCGTTAACCTGTGGTTACATATTTTATGTGAGAGTTGAAATCGGTTCAGTTGTGTGATTATATGAATTATGAACCATATTGTCTTTTCTTTTTCATTATTGAGAAATTGAATGACGATGACTCTACATTTAACCCCACAGAAAAATGTACAGAGTCTACAGTCATCAGTCGACTCTCTGCTGAGGGAGAAAGAAGAACTTGTTTTGGCACTTCAGTCTGCAAAGAAAGACACCAACCAGGCGAAGTATGAACACTTGGACTTTTTGGCTGTGCCTGTAGAAGTGCTTGTGCTAAATTTGCTTTGACATAAAATCTCAAAAGTAATCTCATAAGCCCCCACTCTTCACGATCTTCTTCATCTGACATACACCATCTTCTTCTAGACTTAGTGAGCAGCGGAGGAAGAGGCTGCAGGAGCTCGAGGGCCAACTCGTAGACATGAAGAGGAAGCTTCTTGAGCAATCCAAGCTGCTGAAAGTCAAAGAGTCTTCTGTTCAGAAAGTTAGCAAGCTCATGCAGGAAATACAGGTAACTAGTGATTTTTTTTTTTTGCTTTTACTGACTTCTTTTGATGAAGTATGTTACCTAACAGTAAACACATGAATTAATTTTCATTGATTGATAATGAGGAGTGCATAAATATGTTGTTCAAGAATAAACATGCAATAATGCCATATTGGTTAATCAGGATTGAAAGCAGAGTAATTGACATGTTGCAAAAGATTCATATCTGGTGCCATTGATTTTATATGTTAACACATTTTACTGTCATCTTAAATCTATTTTGCCATTCACTGGAGTGTATAGAATATTTTGGAGAGGTAAAATTCTTTGTGAAGACCCAAATTTATTAAGTTTTTTACTTTAATACATGTCATCACCATGTGCTCTGAGTTGACACAGCACTGTTAATAATGTGTAAGCCACAGATATCAAATCCTAGCACAGTAACTGTGTCCTTGCAGGCTATGAAGACCCAGCGAACACAGCTGATGAGGCAGATGAGGGAGGACTCTGAGAAATTCAGAGTCTGGAAGAGCAAGAAGGACAGAGAGGTTCTGCAGCTCAAAGAAAAGGTATGTGGCGATCCAAGTTCTTCTGGAGACACTGTCAGGGTTTTATTCATAAATGTACTAAATCACATCTCACTGAAATTTCTTTTGTCCTTTTTTATGTGGGGTTCTTTTTCTTCTTGAAATCAAAAGTTAAATTTTTATGTTTTACAGGATCGTAAACGCCAGTATGAGTTGCTGAAACTTGAGAGGGATTTCCAGAAACAGGCCAATGTCCTGCGTCGCAAAACTGAGGAGGTGAGGCTTCTTGCTCTATTGTCTATGCAATTTCATTTGTGTGATCCAGTAAATGTGCTGAATTAATATTTTCAAAACGAGCATATAAAATAGAAAGTATCTACCACATATTATATTTTAAATTTTTTACGTGTTTGACTCATTCACACTATCCTGGTTGCAAACCTCTGAGTCACTCCCCCATTTCTCAAATTCTGCATGAAGTATGAGGCTCATGTTAAACTGTTAGTGTAACTGAAAACTATTCAAAGATTCTTATGTTGTTGTTTTTTTCCCCCTTTCAGGCTGCAGCTGCAAACAAGCGGTTGAAAGATGCTCTTCAGAAGAGAAGCGAGGTAGCAGAGAAACGCAAAGATAGCCAGAACAGAGGAATGGAGGGAGCTGCTGCAAGAGTTAAGGTAGTAAATCTGATTCTAGGACTTCTCTGTACTCACAATAACCTGTATCTGCTCTATTACACTTCACTAAGTGCAAAAAGCCTTATTTATTATCATTAAAAAAACATTATCCAGCTTGAGAGGTTTAAGCTAGTTGTAATATGTGTAAATACACCCAAAATGAATCCAAATTAGACAATAAGAAAATTTCTGCATTAACTCTGTGACTGTATTTATGTGATCAGACTTGGTTTCTCAATGAAGTGGAGGTGATGGTTAGCACAGAGGAGGCCCGGCGCCATCTCAATGACCTGCTGGAGGACAGGAAGGTCTTGGCTCAGGAGGTCAACCACCTCAAACAGCAGATGGAGGCAGGGGAGCGATCCGCTGCCAAAATCAGGGTGAGCATATACTTTACACTATTATAAGAACATGCACAAAATGCAGAATAATCGAGAAACCAGTGCAACAGCAAGGTATAAATATCAAGAATCGATCCTTTGTTTTGTGGTGGCTTTCTGTGCAGCGCCGGACGCTGATTATCTCTGAGCTTGAGAGCCATGGGGCGCTGGAGACTCCTCTGACCAAACAGGTGGAGAACCTGGAGACAGAAATGGGCCTCAGGTGAGTCAGACAAACCAGCTCAGTCTTACCCTGACTCCCCATCGGTGGAATTATCTTCCTATTATTTCCAAGCCGTTATGCTACTCATCTACACAACATTTAATGACACACAAAAAAGTTTTAAAAATCAATCTAAAGTTTGCTCTGCCAGATGTGTTCCTACCACCTACCTAGAGAAGACTTATAAGAGATATATGTGCTTTTATTTCACATTTCACTACTACAGAAATGTCTACAGGAAACTATTAATTTATTTTGTACGTTTCTGCTGTAGAGAAAAGGTTTTAAGATTTTCAATATGATTTGTATTCTAACAGGAATGCCCAGATAGCTGACCTCCAGCAGAAAGTTCTTGTCGCAGACAGCGAGGGGCGTCTGAAGCAGCGCATAGACAGCATCACAAGCATAGTCGATGCCAAGTGTGCCGTTAGGGTCCTGATGTCTGAGGTGAGCAAAATGCTAATGCATGATTTTATATTCACATTTGCTTCTGCTTGTTCATGTTACCAAAAAACACAAAATGTTCACCTTTTTTATTCAGCTGGTGTCTGCAAAGACAGCCAGCGCCAAGCTGGAGAGTGAAGTCAAACAGGAGAAGGGGAATTCACAAGATTTAAGAAAGATGCTGGCTGATGAGAGAAATGTGATGTCAACCATGGACATGGAGCACCAGCAGCAGCTGGTGGAACTGGAGCAGAGGCATCAAGAGAAGGTGCTCATACAGTATCTGTTATTCATATACCAGTTTGCTTCTATTTTTAGATACATGCATATTTATGAAATGCTTCATTCCATATATTTGATTTGTTTCCTCTTACAGGTCCTTTACCTCCTGAACCAGCTACAGAACAAACCAATTTGTGGAGAGTCGGATGAAACAAAGCAGAAAGAGGAGGAGAGTTCAAAGGAGAAAGAGCTGCTCCAGCGCCTCAAAGTTCAGGTTTGTCTCCTCGAGCTAGAACCTTTATCTCCACATCTTTCCTTGTTTTAGGAGTAAGTGTGCAGAATTATCTCAGTGTTAATAGTGTGGTTCTTTGTGTCATCATTTTAGGAAGAAGAGCTTGAAAAGCTGCGAGAATTAAGTGAGCAGAACCAGCAACTGGTGGAGCAGAATGAGCAATACAGACAGGTAACCACATCTGGTTTCCATCTGTTGTTATTTTTAATTATTTTAATGTTAAATTGAATTATAGATAATCAATACTATTCACACAGGTATAACATATGTGTAAGAATGTCAAGTGGAAGCTGTGTGATTTGTTCAAATCCAAACATGTCTTGTTTTTTTTCCTCCACAGAAACTCTCACTGCTCCATCTGGCAAGTGCAAAGAAAATCCTCGTTCCTACGACCAACAATGAAAAGAGTCCAGATGACTCGTTCGACTACGTTCCTCCAAAAGTAAGTCATTGCAAATATTCTGCCTTCAGTGTTGGTTTTTATATAAGGTAACAGTCCATTTTTATTGCTAAAGTTGACTTTTAGTAGACGCGCTCTTCAGATTATGAATTGAGGTTTAATTTATTGCTATTACAATGTAATTTAAATTTAAAAAACACATTTTGATGTGAGATGTAGATGTAAAATTCTCTGAGTTTGCATTGAAAACAGCTTCAGGGATATACTGTACTTTTAAAGTCCAAATGTGTTCATTTTCCTTTGCTTGTGTTCTCCACCAACAAAAGCCTAAAGGGAGGCGCTTCACCACAGCTAAAGCACCGCTGAACATGGCCATCAACATCGAAGAGCTGATGTCTCCCAGTGAGGATGAGAACGAGCAGGAAGAGGACGAGTGGCGCCCCGAGAAAACTGAGAAAGGACGCAGAACTTCTAAGAAAGCAAAAACAACTGGGGTAAGTCTGGGATTAAGATTGAAATCATCATCAAACTTTAGTAAGTAAAAATAAAATATAGTCACCTTTCAGTCATCAGAGATAATGTCTACGTCTTATTACATGTATGTTTGTGTACGTGGGAAGTTAAAGCCGCTTTGTAACTGAATGTCATCAATACAAAACACAAAATCAGAATATTTTGATTGCTTGTGACTCAACAGAAAGACAATGATGCCAATGAGTTTCTCTTTCTTCAGTGTGCGTGTAAAGGTCGCTGCAGCAACAAGCAGTGCAGGTGCCGCAAAGGAAAGATGACATGTGGGGAGAACTGCCAGTGTGACCACGAGAAATGTCGAAATCTGGACAACCAGGTGCTTGCTGAGGTAAGTTAGCTGATGATTTTCAGTTATCCATTGATAACTTACCCTGTGTGTGTGACATAGTTTCATTCATTGGGACATTTTGACATCATTGTACACAAAAACTAGGTGTCACTAGTGACACTGATGATGACTTTGCTCGTGTAAGTGTCCCAGTAAGCCAGTGTGACGGTGTGCCCAATACCAGAATCCTAAAACTGAAGCAGCTGAATGGAATTGATTCATTTTATTATTTACACCTGTGCTTTTCCTGCTGTGACCTGCTGTTGTTAGCATACTTAACAGTTGATACTTGTATTTTATGTTAATCGTTATGTAATAATTGAGAATAAGGCTCAGAACTGAGGATATTATTAGACCATTAGACTAATAGTTGTTATATCATTAATTATAGAATAGAAATAATACATTACAAATGATAAATAAACCGTAATAACCTGGTGCTGCTTTAACAGGTTATTACATGATGTGTCATTTGTTACTACAGACGTGTTTCTTCTGTCCAGTCAGAACTTGACTTTCATTGACAAGAATACTTTGATTTTTGATAAATATAAGCTCTGTTGCTCATTTCAGGATGTAAGTCAGACAGAAAATGTTTCCAGAGACTCTGTGTCTCTACAAGACCCCACATCCGTCAGCCCTGACAACACCACATTCTTCAAGCCGCCGTCTTGTACACCCACCAAGAAGGTAAGCAGCCTCCTTCTGAAGACTCAGCAATACAAAGAATAATCATCTGTACGGTGGCCTGGAGAGTGATTGGCACACATGCAGAATTTACGCTTAAAACACCCCACTTGAGTCCAGGAAGTCCCGTATGACTTTCCAGTGGTGAATGGTATCAGTAGCAGTCTGGTCGATTCTGCAGGAAAAAAAATAATCTTTTTATTTTTTTATTTTTGCTAAAGTACTTTGAACATCGCCGGTGATTTATTCTCTGGATTGCTGCTTGCTCACAGCTGTTTTTGTATTCTGTTCCCAGTTATCGATCTTGATACTTTTATTCTTCCTGTTCAATAAACATCTCACACCAGGGGGGCTGAAAGTGAAATGTATGATTGTATTTGTGTATTGTGACATATACTATCTTGCCTCCACTGCTTGTCGCTCCTGCACTAACACTAATGAACTAATATGTACCGTTTTAGGTGCTAAAAGAAATTGGAGACATGGGACACGCCACTGCAGACCTAAAGTCAGTGGGGAGATCTGTCTTGTCAGATGATGAGGAGGAGGAGGAGGAGGAGGATGCCGATGAGCAGGAAAAAACAACAGTCAGCTTCCTCAAGAAGAAGAAAAGAATCCTGACGAGTTTTCAGAACAGTTTTTTCTCCGGCTGCACTCCAATTAGAGAGGAATCTTAATCAGGGCAGAGCGTGGTAGGGTGCTTTTTACGTTCGGTGTCTATGTTTAAATGTTTTGTCTTGTGTCTTCAGTCTTTTTTTTTTATATGTGACTAAACTGTTGTGTTACTGTAACTTGAAAGTAGCTGTTGATTCTAAAACACTTTGTTTTCTGTAGAGGGTAACAAAAGGACTGTGAATAGCATCGAATCATTTACATGGAATACACAATGACATGATCAAGAAGCCTGTACATAACTTATAGTTTCATTTGTTACATGATATTCCCCATAGAGAAAGACTAAATTTACTTTGCTAATATGTATAATTAGTAGTCCACCAATCTACAGTTGGGCACCATTCAACAGATCATTATAACACAACGTCTTCTGGAGCAACAATGAGGTTTTTAACTGTTCTTTTAGTATCAGAGTTGAATAAAGTCTTAGAGTCAAATCTTGGTTTCAAACAACAACAAACTGTTTTTCTTTCATGTCTGAACATGAACCCGTGTGTAATGTCTTAGTGTAATAAGTTGATTGAAAATAATTTATTTCATTCGTTAGTCTGTTTATGATTCATGTTTTACATTTGACTCCCTTTTATTACTGTTTCTTAGAGACAGTTAATCTATAGTGGAAATGTTTTTTGACATTGAATTAAAAAATAAATCTGAAACAAAGTCAAAATTCAATTCATGTAATCTTGTTCACTATTCTGTTATTAAGTGTTACTGTCAAAGTGCTTATTTTGGTTAACAAATGCCTGAACCTCACAGTATTAACACAGGTATCAGTAGCACCAACATAGTGGTGACTTTAGCGAATGAATGAAATGCTGAAATTAATACACAACATCACAAAGTCTTTATGCAGCTAGACTGCATTTTTTAGACCGATATTGATATTTGACAGTTTAAAAAAAATCTGATTTGATGATTGTGACACCATTTGATCGCTGATCTTGTTTTTTTTTCACAAACATAATAAGGATCCATTTAATTTGTTCATTAAGCAATTTTGACTAAGACATGTACTGAATGGGATATTTCACTGTTTAGAAATAAACCTGTCAGTGCACTTGTTGGTGAACCATCTAAGTAATGGAGACACTGATTCTAAATCACCTCAAACATCTTTGACTTCATTCTCTTGTTACTTATCAACCAACGTATATGCTGATTACTGATCCGCAATGAGCCAGTACATCAGTGTTTTCTTCATGGTGTCGTAGTATCACTGTGGCAAAAATATTTTTACATTTTGTATGGATTGTGTTGACAGCAGCATCTTCAGGACGTTGGGTATTTTTCTTCAGTGTCTTCCTCCAGCTCCTCTTGAAGGTTCTCCAAGTTCTCTGAGCGCAGTTTGGAGAAGCTCGTTTTTACCCTCGATCTGCCCAGAGGTCTCCCGGGTCCACCATGTCTGATACACACTACCTCCAGAACTGATGTTTCAGCTGAGAAACATCCTCAAGAACACACCAAGTCAAGTCCAGTCAAAATATTGATCAAGTTTTTGATTAATGCCAATGATTCAGCAATTAAAGTTCTCAAATCACTGCCAATTCCTTTCCATAACTCCACAAACATTTTCACCTGATCAAGAGATATTTATTGATTTTTCAGATAAAAAGCAAAGTAGGAATTATGGTCGACTTCACAAAGGCAGTTAAAATATTTTACGAAAAGGGGACATGGAAGCAGAGGAATACTTGAACCAGCAGAGAAAACAGGCACGTCTAGTTTAAGAGGAGAAGAGATTTCAACCGGCCTCAGGGAAACAGGTTATGAAGGCTCCGTGAATACTGAAAATATTCATTTTGTCTGAATAACAGCATCAGATTTCTTACACAGGATAAAAAGGGAAATGAGAGGTTGCTTCATCCAGCCAGGAGAGCAAAGGACACAAAGGCTTTGTTTAGGATTTTAAGACATAATTCGAGAAAGGGCAACAGAAAGTTGTAATGGAAACCAGCATATTACAGTATTATTGCTTGTGATGTTTGGGTTACTAGAGCTTTTCTGATGGACCTCAGAGGCTTGAACTATGAAGCAAGTTCAATTTAGTCTGGCTCTCTTTGGGTGAGCTGGCTTCACACAGGCACAGGGATATTGATCACGGTGAAATGTATACAATATAATCACATAACTACAATAGAAGATACAGAAACATGAGAAATAATTCCCAAATACTAAAGATAAGGTTTAATATAATATAGAGTAGGTTTGTGTATATTTTTTTTGTCAGATGATAAAATATTCTGGATGCACATAATAAAGTAATTTCAGAGTGTTTCTGCTACCAAACCAGAGAGGAATGGTAGTTAATGCCTGATGAGGTCTATCTGACTGAAATATAATGATGGGAGCTGATCATAGTGTGTGGATTATTTTTCCAGTGTTTCCAGTTGTCATCACACAGTCACCCCATGTTATTCTGAGCTACAGTGATGGAATAAGAGTGTAAAAGCATCGACACTGCCAGCTTTCCCTTTTAGGAATGACATAAACTTTGCACAATTATAATGCAGCTTTACTCATCAGAATCATCTTTATTAGTCAAGTATGTTTGTGCATACAAGGAGTCTGACATTGGTTTAGTGACTCAGTGTATTCACACACAAGATAAACAAGGAATGACTACAGGTGAAACTTTCTATGCACTGTAAACAGGATTCAAGTAATGCAAAGAAGTGAAGAGTGCTGAGATAAATATTGAATGGGTTTGTTTTTTTTTAAAAAGACTACAGTGTTTTTGCTATGTGTTCTTGTCACTCATAGAGGGCGCTAGAGGTCAGACATATTTTAAGGCCTGTTGAAGATCCATAGTATTTCTCAGCAGGTGTTTCACTACTAAAAGTTGATTCCACCATCTGTATAACAGCTTGTAGATCATTACCAAGCCGCTCTGTATCAAACACTACAAGTGCAATCAGAGTTTGACAGGTCTAAACTCTTTGTGCGGAAGAGATGTTTTCACTGAAGACTCACATTTTCATATCCAACTTCAGTAATGAGGAGATCTTTGAGTGGAAGCAGAGATGAAAGCCTGATCCTCACTGATGGTTAATGTTATTCTCATTTGCATGTTAAGGAGGAGAAAAGTCTTTGAGGTTTTTAATTTGTTTAATACATGATCTAATGATTATTATATTTCACAGCGGGTCCACAGCTCGCTGTGCAGTAAGCGTATGCATATAAATGTTTAAATAAGTTTTAATTGAATAACTTCTCCTGATTATCAACTGACTCTATTTTCATTATATATATGATATAAGTCAGTGTAAACTATCCAATATTAGCATGGAGTAAAAAAAAAACAGTACTTCTGATGCTATTCTTGCATTTTTCAGTTTGTCTCATAACTGCCTGCATGAGATTTTTTTAGATGCTTATTCTTTAGATTTCATTCAGATATTTGCTTCTCATACTCTTAACAACTTCTTGGAAATCACCGTCTGCAGTATTCTGGTTTTAAGATTGGGGAAAGTGCTGATACTTGTATTTGCAGACAGATAAAATAAGATTAAGATAATGCCAAAATAAAAGTACACATCCATGTATGTGTACATAGATTAGATCAAAATAAATATACCAAAATCATGAAGATTAAAGTTACAGTGTCCTAAATGATTATGACAGCTTAAGAGATATACAGATGTTTGCAGGTCTGTGCCACTGTGTATATTACTACTTGTGCAAATACGCAGCACTGAATATTAGCTGTGTACTGAAACTTAGAATTACAGAATTGTTGTTATTGGTTTATCAGGCTGACAAAAATGCATTACAATCAATAAAATGTAGATATTCTTTACTATAGATGTCACTATCTGTGCACTGAACAACAAAAATGCAGCAAACGCAGCTCCTAATCTGTTATTTTATTAAGAATGTTTGACAAATCATGACCTGTGCATTGTTGTGTCAGTGTCAGTATTGGTATCTGTGTCAGTGTTGGGAAATTAACGCCATGAAACAGCTCAGCTCTATGGAGCCCCAAAACTGACAAAATGTAGTGAGAAAACAAGTTATTATTAGACACGTCAAAAATATAACTGAATACATCAATAAATCATATTGTTGGTTAAATAATTGAAATTCAGTGTAAAATGAAATATACTTTCCCTCGAGTGGATAGCACAGCATGACTAGCTAGCTTAACTTTAAACATGGTGGCTAAACACACTGAGTACCTTTACAGCTCGCTACCTAGCTGAAGCTAACTTTCCTCATAAAACTACACTAGCTAATAAAGATAATGTTTATCACCATGTACTTTACTGCACACTGCTGTAGCATCACAGATGAGCTCTTGTACTGAGTAGTTAAAGCATTTATCCTATAAGCTAACAGTGACCAAGTTAGCTCGCTAATATTACTTGGAAGGTTAACAGACACCATACGTCTATCTTCATAACAGTATCTTTATGTGCCTCTTCTCATCAAGGACGGCAACAAAAATAGAAGAAAAAGTGAATTGAGATATAATTTATTTTATCAGCTGATTGGTGGCAAAGATTATAATTATTTAACTAATAGTATTATTTATTGATGTATTCAGTTATATTTCTGACTTATCTGATCAAATTTATCTACATTTTGTCAGTTTTGGAGCTCTATACAGCATTGAGCCATTGAAAGGAAATAAAAGTTCTGCAGGCTGAACATTGATGGACAGAAACAGTGTGAATCCACAATGGGGCAAACACAAATTACTAATACTATAGGTTCATTACTGACCTAATAAAACAAACACAGCCAACATGGTTAAACTATTAATATCATAATGTTTTTATTGTTGAACTTTGTGCTTTCAAATACAGCTACCTGGCGGCGCCAACGTGTCTGTGGACATGAAAATATTAAGAAACTGTGAATGACTCAAATATGATCAGTTACACTACTGGATTTCTCTGGATTTTCAATATCTTTGAAAACTCACATTTCAACCTTTTTTCTTTCTGCCTCACTTCAGTTTGGCACTACTAGATCAAAATCCAGCAATAGTAATGTGGAATAGAGATAAAATTGTGTAGCTGCAGCATGTGAGTGACCCTCTCCACAAAACTCTACACATAGCTATAATTGGCTGACACAATACAAAATTGACTGAAATATTAAATTAGTAAATTGAACTCAGGAAATGGAACAATCTGTCCATTAAAAGAGCGTCAACTACCCTAAGAGAGTAAAACATTTCTGAAATGAGATCATTGTGTGACAGGATCAACCAAAGTTAAAATTTGAGGACCGTTTGTGATCTGTGCTCGAGACGATTTCATGCTCAGCAGATTGATGTCGTTATCTGATCTAAATTGCAGCTGAAATTATCATGACCTTAGGCACTGTCAATTCAAAGGCATAAGAAACGACTTTATCTGTGTGGCAGATTAATGTTGTGCACATATTCTCTCTCTTAAAGACACTGGACTCTGCACTCTGGCATACCAACCCCTTGAACTTCTGAGATAAGATAGCCCAAGGATATGAATGAAAGAGGAGGAAGAACATGTGAAAATGCTATGACTTAGAAGAAAAATGTCTATATTTTAATACATACAGTATTATAGTATGTATGTTGTTGTTTGTGCAGTTGAAAGTGAGGCCCTTAAAACAGTGAACCTCATGAACGAACGTCACCATGAGGACAGAAAAACATGGGAAGCCTTATCTGCTGATATACATTCTGTTTCATTATGAATCTGTTAATATGACTTAAAAGACTTTTGCCCGTTTTAGATCACCAGATAGAATATCTCTTCTTTTGCAGGGACTCCTCTAACAGATCAGAGAGGAGAGATCTTTATTTAATATTTAATTAACAGCAGAGAAGAGTCTGATCCAGAAATGCAGGGTGCATGAGAGTAAAATATAATGAACTGATGGCAAGAGATAGGAGCTCCTTTAAAACTGTACAAAACAGCAAAATTGAAATGTTAATGTTATTGTACAACAGTTTTACTATCAGCAGTTTGTGTCACATGTCATGTACTGTTTTACAGTCTCCTCAAGAGTTAAAGAATGACACATCAGGCAGAGTTTATCAGTCAGGGTCATTTATCATAACTTTATATGTTCTGTATTAAATGATAAAGAACTTTTTTGTTTCCTGTGTACTTACAATAAAAACTATTTGTTAAATTATTAATAATTTGCATGTATCAAAGTTCTCTCTGCGCCCTCCTCCTCTCTACCAATCTTTAACAAACCATTCAATCAGACTTTTATTGTGCTGTCGTTCACTCTTTCTCCTTGACTACAGTCCTGCTTCCTCCTGCACTATTGCTTCATACCCCTGACTTTCATATCTGCTCATTCCAGTAATTGTGCGTAGGTGTGTGCCTGTGTAAGAGAGATGAATGCAGCAGTAAATGTAGATTTGGGCTCACGTGCTGATACGTTTGTCCTCACGCCATAGCTCGCGTCGTGCTGCATTTACAACTAAAACACAAAAAGCAGAGGGAGTGTGGTTCATCATATTTTGTCATACCCATTATGGTGGATAGATGGCTGGCTCTTTTACAGTACAAATCTCAATTAATATGCAAAATCCTTATGAATTATGACATGGCAAATCACATAAGTTCACGTTTTTCAAATCACGGAAAAAGCACTTCTTACAGAGGTTTTTCTTTCTTTTTCTGAAGGCCATGTGAGGCGTTGAATACATATTTTGTGCAGGGGACAAAAGAGATGTGCTTGACACTGGCCCTACCCTCTGTGTCAGTCAGTGTGGAATCAGGATGTTGGACCGAGGGGCAGGGCGCAGGGCCTGTTAAATATTGACTGCGAGTGTAATAATTAACCTTCCAACAACTCCCGATCTCTTAAACTGGCTGCTCTGCCTCGCTGCCATTGCTCCGCTGTCATTGCTCACTTTAACATCGAAATGGGCCTCTTTAAGTTTGCTTCTCGCTATCCGTGTCACTCTTCATCTGTCTCGGTCCTGCCTGCTGCCTGCTGTGTTTCTACTCTTCTGTACTGTGTTTCCCTCCTCTGCTGTTCTGGCCCAGCTCCCTGTGTCACGACAGCCTGCTGTTCAAAACCTTTGGCCTTGTCCTGTGAAAGCCGCCGGGCCATGTTGCATCTAAAGGTGAGTACAGCTCCTGTCCAAAACTGAAGACTTTTTCTTACTTTAATATTCTTTTCTTTTTTTCTTTTTTTTGCTCTTTTCTAATGTTTGAAAGAAATCTGAAGTTTGGCAGGACAGTAGTATTATTAGTATGTTTTTGGTCCAGCAGTTGAATAAGACATACAAGTTAGTAATTTTGTGATTAATGTATTTCTTTCTTTGAAGAGGCAGAATGCAATGGATGCAGTCTGATTGGTCTATTCAACGGAGTTAAATAACGACCAAGTACATGCATAGACGGCCTAACAGAGCAGCTAATCATTTAATTGTTTTATTGTTCTGTTTTTTCTGAAGTCATAGGTGGAGAAATTTTACCGCAAGGCAAAGTCTACAGAGATATTACTGTACAAGCTGAGCAAGACAGGGTGAAAAAAGAAAAAAAATGTATTATAGATATTTTTAAAAAATGGCTCAATTTGGTTCAAACTGATAGAATATTGACCAACTATGAATCCAATCTTTTAGTAATTATGACTAAAAAGACTAATGTCAATGTAAGCAGGAAATGCAGGGCCCGGAGGTACACAGGTCAGACACACCCATATATTCACATATTGAAAAGCCGCCTCATGTTGACAGCTACCATAAAATCTGTGTTATCTATACAGGCTTTGGCCCTTTGGCCATGCTGTTGGAGGAGTGTAAGCAATGATGGTGTCTACTTCAGGCAATAAAACTGGGAGGAGGAAATTGCCAGGTCAAAGTCACTTGTGAGCGGAGACTGCTCATGTACTAAAGCAGCTGCCCCCAAGTCCAAATCCTGAGTTAACCTCGGTGCTTTCTTTTGCTCCTGTTGTCCTCTTTCTCTCTCGCTTTCATCTCAGGTTTATTTCCACACCAGCACCCAACCGTCTTGAGGAAACTGGAAGGGAGATCTTGTCACAGGTTTGTTCGTTTGTAACATGACTGACTCGGAAAACACCTGGAGAAGCGACACTTTGCTGTCGGTGATGGTGCTTGCTGGATGTAACAGCAACTCCATGTGGAAGCTGTGGCTGTTCCAGTGGAGGTGCTGTTACCTGCAGAGAGCCACCAAACGCAACATGAAGCCTGCACTTTAATGTTTTTTCTCTTAACAGTTAATCTTTTGTCTCTCGCCGAGAGATCATAAAGTTCACTGTTAAATAAAGTGTTTTTTTGTTGAAGTAACTGGAGAGCAATGGGGCACAAGGTGATGACCTATGAATTGACAGCCAGTGATGGTAACATCTGCCTGTCAGTTCTGTAGGCCACTGCTGTGTTTGTCCCCGTGAACATGTACAAATAACAAGAAGATTTTGGTTTCGTGGATGTGTCTACTGGTGCATCAACGAGCAAACTGTGACTTTTGTGGCTTTTACAATAATCCTGATTGTTTCTGAAGCATCCTTTATAATGAATAAAGTTTGACTGTGTTGCTCAGTGTGTGCATGGGTCTGTCTTTTACTGTCTGGTTGATCTGAATAAAATAAATATGAGTCACCAAAGAAACTGAAGTTTATTTATATATAAATTTGCCTCAGCAGTGCATTTAATACTTAACCTACTTTGTGACTTTGTGTGCTCATGAAGAAAAGCAATGATACAGAAGCCAGAGTGTTACGCAAACATAATTATGGTATATTAATAATTACAGGATCATTAAAGGAACAGAAAAGATAAAGTTACAGTTGCCTCAGACCTCAGTCCACACATTTGTTTGCCTCATGTTATACTTAAGTACTAAATAATTTGACAAGTGAAAACTGATAGTGGTGAGGAAGTGCTGGCGCCATTCTCACCTACTGTTTCAGCCTCACAGAGACAAGCTGACGCCATCTACTACATCTATTTGACACTTTGGAGGGCATAAACTCACTATGATTGGTTTTATTATACATGATATTGAGCATATATATCAATAAAAATACTTTTTTTTTTAAAAAAACTGACAGTTTGCCAAAATGGTAATTGACAAATTCACTAACTGATGTTTTCATAATATATGATGTGGCAATATGTTATGTTGCATGCTCTTAATTGAAATCCAGTCTGCAAACAAGTCGACTGTGTTTACCAAATCATCATGTTCTATTAATAATTCACCATTTTGCTAAGTCACATGTTCACTGGACTCTTAAATGTTACTGAGCATTAATGACAAAATAGTGAGTTTATGTGTTTAAATGCATCAATTTACCTTTAATCTAACAAGTGTCTCATCAGTGGAGGTGCAGTTATTCTGCTAATTTGATCAATGCACAGAAGAATTAACAGAAGATAAATTTAGACCAGGTGAAGATATTTACACCTCTAATTCAAGCTTCACCACTGTGTCAGGTAACTGTTTGAAGGGACTAATCCAGTGAACTTGAGTGAACTATGCAGTCCTCCACTCTGAATATCTTCTTCATTGGATTACAGGGTGGAGGTGGTGAAGACATTGAGCCGCCACAGGGAGTCCAAACAGTCCAGTGCAAAGATCACGCAAACACCCTGTCAAGTTAGGTGAACAATTTACTACAAAATTACTGCAAAAATACAAATGACTAAAACTATAAATAACAAAAATACAACAGCTGTACACATAGAGAGAAGATTCAAGCAATGAAGCAATATCATTGCAACTAGGCTGCACAGTATCTGAAACCTGTCATGGGATGAGACAGATGTGAAGACTTGTGAGTCAGAAAACCCACCAGCAGCCACGTATTTGAACATTAGTTGGTCTCACTCAGTGTAAACTTGTTTGCAGGGTTTTGATCAAATGCAAATCTGTTTTGGAATATGTACCTGAAAAGCACAGTATCGCCTGAAATATCAGGGGCCTTTCTAGGACAACACACGTGTTGAAAAGGTTGCCTTTGCTGCCATCTAGCAGTAAATAAGATCAACTTAATGCGCACATTGCAGTATAAGGTCAGTGTAGGGTGTTGTATGAAAGGCAACAGACCTGAAACCTTCAGTATGAATTCATAAGACTACATTTTGACAAAGGGGCCCTTTACAGTACAGGGCCACCAGTGCTGACAATGATTAACACCTAGTTTGGGCCCAAATCATTTTGATTGATGCTTAAATTGTGCAAATGACCTCTAAAATTTGCATTTCATAAAATAACAATAAAACATTCTGAACCAAGGCAGTTTCCTCTATTGTCTGAAAGATATAAAACATTGGATATGAGCTGGTTAAAGGGACAAGTCAAATATTTAATATAAACAAATATATTATACTATTATAATATTAAACATCATACATCGTTTGTGCCTCCTCTATATGTACAGTGCATGTACATACAGTTTATAATCTTTTATTCATCTATAAATTAGTTAGTCATCCCTAAATAATCAATGAACATCCTCATATAATGTGCTGTTTGAGGAATTGCTTTTCAAGGAAGATGGCTTTGCTTTCCATTGTGTATCTGATTGGAGTATTTACTCATCAGAGCAGACAAACACTTATTTATGAGTGAATCCACCACTTCTGAGTGAAGAGGAGTGAATCACATTACATTCTTGTAGCTACTCTTTGTGAATCATGATGTCTCTTCACTTAGAGTGGTTGTAGTCTTTAAAGTCCCCCTCCACTCAAAAATGTGTTTTTCTTCTTGTTCCTACAGTTGGATGTTTGAGTTTCACTGTGCAAATTGATGTATGTGCAGAGTTTGACACTAGGAGGCTGTTTCACATTCATCTACTGAAAGTGGAAAGTTTTTCTGAGCTCATTGAAAATCTGATTTTAAGGGGCGGGTTTATGAGCAGAATTAGTGACATCACAACTAGTTTGGAAGCCAATCATGGTCCAATATTCAACTTACACAAGTGTGATGTATAAACTTGAAGCCTCCAGTGCACAAACACTGAGAATGGACTTTACAGTGAAGTGGGAGACATCTTGTGCCCAGCAGTTAAACTTCTGAAATGAAAAATGTTTGCATATTGATAGATTCTGGATTTTCATGAGGGAGAAGGAGTAGATATCAATTTAAGGATTTTAACAAGATAATTGAACTTTTTTTGCGAAAAAAACATATCAGACACAAATTATTATTCAAAGCAGAGTATTTTATATACAGACGGGTGACAAATTAAAGGAAAAACTGGTACAGGCCTGAATGCTTGACCCCTACAGTGAGGGGATCCAGTGGGTCTGTTATGGTGTGGGGGACATGTTGCTGGCATGGTTTGGGTCCACTTGTCCCTTTAGAGGGAAGGGTCACTGCAAATCAATACAAAGTCATTCTGAGTGATCACCTTTATCCTCTGATGAAATATTTCTATCCTGATGGGACCACCATCATCAAAACACCAAATAAGGGAATATCTTTTTGAAGAATGGTGTTCATTCCTCCAGAAGAGTCCAGAGACTGTAGAGTCAATGCCAAGGCCGAGGAACAATTTGTCACCTGTCTAAACATCTTAAAACATATCAGGAGGGGATCTTTTAATTTAGTAATTACTTAAATAAAACAAACAGCCCAAGTTCTATACAATGTGTTATTTATCTCTGATGTCTTGATGTTGTAGCTTACTGTGATTTCTCAGCTGATCAGCAGACAGAAGGTTGTGGAAGGTTTGAATTCTTGTATGTTGCTACACTGGTTTATGACTTGGTTGGACTTTATTTCTGTTTAACTGAACGACATCAACTTTAGTTTTGCGGACGTCGGGACTTGTTAGCGATAGAATTAGGTATTGAGGGGAACATTTTGTAGCCTATATAGGTCTGGAATGGTATTGTTACACTGTTCCTTACAAACTCTGACAGGATGGCAGGGAGGGAGACGGATGGTGACAGCAACAGCATTGAGTTTAGTAAGGGAGATGAGAGGAGGGAGAGTGAGTGGGAAAAGGCAGTGAGAGGGAGTAGAGCCATGAAGACAAAAGACCGTAAGAGAAAGAAAAAGGAGGGCGCTAGCTCCGGTGGAACGGAGGATGAGGGGAAGGACCCGAAGGCGGGATCGCTAAACGTAGTGGTGAGATTTGAGGGAGAGGGGGGAGTAAAGTAAGTCGATCTGCTGAAGCTGACAAAAATCATCAGAGTACAAGTTGGAGAAGTGAAGTATACGAGAGTTTTGGGAGATGGAAACTTGCTTATAGGGTCCAACATTGAAGTGCAGATGGAGAAGGCAAAGAAAATAGGTAGTGTTGGAAAAGTCAAAGTATCCAAGGTAGCAGTATTAAGAGTAGAGGAGCAGGGGTTGCTGGGTGTGGAACAGTTTACAATTACAATCTTACAATTTCATTTAGCAGATGCTTTTATCCAAAGCGACGTACATCTGAGAGCTGACACAACACAAGCAGGGCTCTACTCAAGTTCAGTTCAGTCAAAAGTAGTAAAAGAATGACAAGAGGAGCCAAGAAAAAAGAGACCGAGACCATTTTGATAGAGTTTGAAACAAAGGTTCTCCCAAAAGAATTATACTTTGTATTCATGAAATACAGAGTTAGGGTGTTCATACCAAAGCCAACGTTGTTCTAATGTGTTCTAACTGCCAGGAGGTTTGGGTATGTCGCTCAGGTGTGCAAAGGGATGAGAAGATGTGTTGGGGAATATGAATATGAGAAGTGTGAGACCAAAGTGTTGTAACTGTGGAGGGAATCACAGTGTTGCTTATTGGGGCTGTGAAGTGATGAGAAGAGAGGTGGAGTTGCAACAGATTAAAGGGAAAGAAAAAGTCTCTTATGCAGAGGCAGTTAAGATGGCTGGACAGGAAAAATAGGCTAAGGAGCATGGCCATCATAAAGGACAAATGATTCACAAATGAAATGTGAATATAGAGCAACACGATAAAAGGAAGAGAAGAAGTTGGTGACCTTTATAGCAGGAGTGATAAATGCAACAGACGAGGTTAAATCTAAAACTGAAAGGATTCAAATAATTGTCAAAGCAGCAGTGCATCATCTTGATATGATGGGTTTGAAATGGGAGGAAGTGATAAACAATCTTAGTGTATAGGCAAGTCAAGAGTCACCATGTGTTGGTTGATAATAAAGGCAATTTTAATACTCCAATGGAATAAGAGGAGTTTAATAGCCAATTTAACAATTTATAGACAGTCGGAGGGAGGTACTGGACATTTTGTGTGTTAAGGAATCATGGCGGAAACCAAATTTAGATTTTGTTATGTATGGATATGAGGCAATTAGGCTTAGTTGGTCTTAGAGTTAGGAAAGCTGGGGGAGGAGGGGGCTGTGACACATTTATTAAACAAAGGACTCCTTATACAGTACTGGATATCGAAAAAGAACCAGAGTATGTGGTGGTGGAAGTATGGGTGGGAAAGAAGGAATTAGTGGTTTTGAATTATTATAACCCTTGCAAGAAAATAGAATTGAACAAGCTTGAAGAAATAGAAGGTCAAAGTAGAGCAAGCACTGTGAGAGAGTGAGTAAACTGATGTTAACGGCCAGGTAATAGAAGACTTGCTGGATGAGATGAATTTAGTCTGCTTAAATGATGGAAGTAAAATTAGAATAGATGTCAACACAGGCAAGAATTCGACCCCGGATCTTACATTGGTCTCAAATAATATTGCTCCCATACGTGATTGGAAAGTGTACCAAGAGGGACCATAGTGACCATTATCCAGTCTTGTGCATTATAAACATTAATGCATCAGTGACTGAAGTGGACAGGGGTGGAAAATGGGTGTTTGGGAAAGCTAACTGGGAGAAGTTTAAGGAAGAGAGTGATGAACACCTGAACCAGATTAATGGTAATATGACCACAGAAAATCTGGATAAGGAAATAAGAAAAGGTATCCAAAGGTAACAGTTGCACTGAGATCCATTCTTAAGAGTAAAGGCAAAAAAATGCTCATCCCATGGTGGGATGATAAATACAAACAAGCTGGCATTTACACAGAGATAAAGTATTTAAACTATTGAAAAGAATTCATAATTCTCAACATATGGTAAAGCACAAAAAAGCTCAGGTGGAGGTAAGAAGGACAGTTAAACAGGAAAAAAGGTCATACTGGAGAAAGTTTTGTGACTGGAATGGGAACACAACCCCAGTAGGAGAGGTGTGGGGGATGATCAAAAAGATGTGAGGGAACAGGAGGGAGAGGAGTATTCTGGTGCTAACAGATGGAAATGAAATAGCGGTAACTAATAAAGAAAAAGCTGAGTTGAATGGCTAACACTTTTATTAAGGTACACAGTTCTAATAATTTGTCCGATGAGGGAAGAAGTGGCAGGGAGAAAATAAAAAGTGAAAACATGGAGGAAAAAAAGGAAAATACTGGAGCAGAGTGTTCCATTTACTTTGGGAGAGGTAAAAGGGTGCTGGCTAAAGCTGTAGCAGTATGACTGCACCAGGGAAGGATGAAATATGCTATGTGATGATAAAAAGCTTAGTGCAGAGGGTCTGAACAAATTATTATACCATATATAATAAAGCGTGGGAGGAAGGTAGAATACCTGTGAGTTGGAAGGAGGCGGTCATTGTTCTCATAAGGAAGCCAGGGAAAGATGCAAGCATACCAACAATGATGAAGTAAGGAAAGTGCAAACAAATAAAGAAACGGCAGTTTTCTTTGATGTAGAAAAAGCACATGATATGCTAAGGAAGGAGGGGCTTCTGATAAGGTTACATGCAGTGGGAATTGGAGGTAAAGTTTTTAACTGGATAATGGACTTTTTGAATAAAAGAACCATCCAGGTAAAGGCAGGATCTGAAGTGTCCAATAAGTATGAGGTCGAAAATGGGACACTGCAGGGGAGAGTGATAAGTCCTATATTATTCTCTATTATGATAAATGACATCTTTAGAAGTGTATCGTTAGATATGGGAAGATCATTATTTGCGGATGATGGGGCTCTGTGGAAAAGAAGGAGAAAATTGAGTCATATAGTTAAAAAATTGCAAGAAGGAATAAATCAAATTGAGATGTGAGGGAAGAAATGGGGTTTTAAGTAGTCAGTTGAAAAGACTAAAGTAATGTTCTTCACAAGAAAGAGGATTAGAGGAAATACTAATTTGAAACTATATGGAGATAATTTAGAGACAGTAGATTCTTTGGAGTTTGTTTTGACTCCAAATTAACATGGAAGGAACACATTAAAAGTATTGTGGATAAATGCAAAAAAGTTATAAATGTGATGAGATGCCTTGTAGGGTTGGACTGGAGAGCTGATGTAACATCCTTGAAATATCCTAATATATATGTAGCACTAATTAGATCAAGGTTAGATTATGGGAGTGTAGTATATGGATCTGCAGCAAAAACTGTACTTGGAGGATTAGATGTGATCCAGGCCCTGGCCCTCAGATTGTGCATAGGAGCAGCAAGAACATCACCTGTGTGTGCTCTACAAGTTGAGGCAGGAGAAATGCCCCAGGAAACAGCTCAGAGTCAACTATTGGATGAATTTGAGAGGGCACGGAGATAATCACCCAACTAAAAAAGTGCTACAAGCCTGCTGGGAAAGGGAGGGAACAGAAAAATCAAGTTTTGGTTGAACAGGAGATGCAGCAGCAATAGATGTGGGTTTCTTCAAGTTAACACAAGGAAGAAAAGT
Source organism: Thunnus thynnus (assembly GCF_963924715.1). Classification (NCBI taxonomy): domain Eukaryota; kingdom Metazoa; phylum Chordata; class Actinopteri; order Scombriformes; family Scombridae; genus Thunnus; species Thunnus thynnus. The sequence goes on along the minus strand of NC_089529.1, from coordinate 7,810,532 downwards.
GCAAATTTACTAAATAAATTCTATAGTTATACAGAAAATAAATACACAGAGTGTGTGCAGGTGTTTACGAACGGATCAAAAGATCCAGTTACAGACAACACTGGTTCTGCAGTTGAAGTTCCTAGCCACAGAGTTGCAATATGCAAACGAGCATCAAACTTCTTAAGTATATACAGTTGGGTTGTACGCCATTTGGATGGCTTTAGAGTGGGTTGAACATGCCAAACCCAACAGAGCTCTGATCTGTAGTGACTCAGCATCTGTTCTGTACAGCCTAAAGCTAGGTACATCAAGTTATCGCCAAGAGTTACTATTTGAAATGAGTAACAAAACAAAACACTGTGGTCACGTTCATTCATTCATTTGGGTATTGAGAGAGTGGACAACTAGCCAAATGAGCTGTTAAAAAAGAAAACAGACACCCCAATTACACTTTCAAAATCAAAGGGAAAGGGTATCGCATGGAAAAAAATCAATAAAGAGTGGCAGCAGCACTGGGATCAGGAGAAACCAGGAAGACATCCAACTGGACTTTGTGAGCATTGTCAGGTACCAGAAACAGTGGAGCATGTACTTGTTAACTGCAGGAAATATACCTCAGAAGAAAGGACATGGTGGAGGGGATGAGGAGGTCAGGGCTGACAGGGGCAGGTCTGAAGGGTATATTGGAGTGTGGTGAGAGTGGACAGAGCAGGAAGTGTCCGGTCAGCTTTGGTGAACAGGACTGATAGGAAAAATCTGACAAACCAGACGCTGTAGGAGTTGACTGACACCGGAGGATGGCAATAATGCAACACCAAGGATGCAAGCTGCCATTAAATTCTAAAGAACAAGAAAAACTGCGATTTTCCAAAGACCCAAAGACGAAACGCTGCCATCTAGCGGTAGACATACATGTAGAGACACTGCCTCCAACTGGTTGGAGGCAGTGTCCCGTTCACTCCTATAAAAGGCTTGTTTGTGGAAATCAGACCCTTCCTATGAAAGATGCTCAGTGGCGCATGAAGCCAAAAAAGTCACGTCCCGCTGTAAAGAAATTACCATGGATGAAAACATACTGTCGACTTCCGCCGGCTGACACGGCTAACAAATCTTTCGGCTCTTCTAGAATTTCGAAATGTGATCAGACCGACTCCATCAAATTCTGATAGTGAAATGAGTCATTTCGCGGGGGTTGTGACACTCAAAAAATTATCCGCTGATTTACAGACGTCTCCTTCACAATGTAAGTCCATGGGAAAACGGTTTTGGGGGGGCAGTAGCGTCTCGTCACGTTGTAATTACACGGTTTGACCGCTAGGTTTGCGCTATTACTCAATGGCGGACGGAGAATGAGCACTTCCCGTGACGCACAGAAACGCGGTAAAACGATAACGTGATTCCGGGTCGTAGCAAGAGGGAAGCAGGCAGCATGGCATCCGACAGCACCGTGGCTAACATTAACGGACGCGAGACCATGTCCCTGAACGGGGAACCGGTCGTTAAGCGAGCGCGGGAGAGCGGCCCGCTACCGTGGCCTGTCCGCGTGCCGAAGGAGCCCAAGAATAAAGTGACCGTGGTGCTCGGAGCGCAGTGGGGTGACGAGGGCAAGGGGAAAGTTGTGGACTTGCTTGCAATGGATGCGGATATTGTATGCAGGTGCCAGGTACCAAACTACACTGTTCATTCAACTTCACTTTTTACATTCAAACCGACTGCGTCACACAATGTCGTTGTTATTAAACAAACCGAGTCTGTTCGTCGTTACCGTTTAGCTAGCTTCCGTTAAATATTCACAATCTGGCTGCGACGTCAACAACCTTGCCTGACCTCCCGGATGTAGGGGGGCTAGGTGAAGTTGGTATCAGCTATGTTTGCTTAAAAAAATGTCTCTTCGATTGTTAAATGTCGCCGTGGAAGAGGAATGTGTACTGAATCCAGCACATGACCTCCACACACGGTACTGATAACCGTATCCAGTGAATGTTCCGTTATGTAAGGCGCAGACCACACAGCTGTTCCTCTTCCTCTTCCACTGACATTTAACACATGTGATATATATTTTTAATTGTATCTTGTTGCGGAAAACAGCTGTATGAATTCTGATAATTCTTGTAAAAATCAATAAAAGTCTTGCAAGACGTGCAAAACATGTATTTATAATATGTATGTGGTATAATATGTAAGATCCAATAGGGAAAATACAGATTGCCAGTAGGACTGAAAATCCTACAAGATCCAAACATTTTTACTTTATAAAGGGAATAAAGTATTTTTATTTTTGAAAAAGATTTTTAGAAATTTACAGGAATCCTAAGGGATTTTGTCAGAACCAATACAATGGTAAATGCATTGCATAAATATAGCGCCTTTCTAGTCTTATTGACCACTTAAAGCGCTCTATAACACATGTCAACATTCACCCATTCTCACACACATTCATACACTGATGGCAGAGGCTGCCACGCAAGGTGCCAACCTGTTCATCAGCAGTGATACAGCGCTTCCTATTCAAAGCGCTCCACAATGTTTCTATACTCATACTCAAGGACACTTAGACATGCAGACAGGAGGAGCTGGGGATCTAACCGACCCTCTGATGAGTGGGCAACGCACTCTACCTCCAGAGCCACAGCCGCCTGAGAGCCTAGAAGAAAAACAGATTTCCAATAGGACTGAGAAAATCCTAAAACCCCAAATGTTTCCTCTAGAAGTCCTATAGGATTTTTAGAAATTTTTGGAAATCCTTAAGGATTCTATTGGAAAACATGAAAATCCTGTAGGGTGGACACACAGCTTCTGCATCAGCTGAATCACATGACCCTTCTGTGTGTACACAGTGAAACCCAGGCTGAGATGTTATCAAAGAGCATGACACTGTGACTGTCCTCAGTAGTGTTGGTATTTACTTGCCCACAGTGTTGTGTCTCATGAGGAAAAACTGCCTCACAGCAAGTTGAATGTTTTGAAATGTTTTGCAGGGAGGCAACAATGCTGGTCACACGGTGGTTGTGGACACAGTGGAGTATGACTTCCACCTGCTGCCCAGTGGAGTGCTCAACAAGAACGCCACCTCCTTCATTGGTACAAAACAGTCTCTGTGTTTTTGTTTAGAAAGACTTTGAAATTGGTGGGAAGATAAAGAATAAAACACCGGTGTATATGACCATAATCAGTGTAAACATCAAAGAGCACTGCTGATAATCTTATCAGCAGCTGTGTGTCAGTAGTTGAGGAAGTGACTGTTTATGTAGTAATTGTTAGATATATGACTATACACAAAGGATCGATATACTCTGTTCCAAGTTTATTAAATATAGCAGCAATAAATCCTACATTTGTGAAGGTTATTATGTTCAGTCTGTATTGAACCAGAGTTCTTGAGTGGTTCATCTTTATGGTTATTTTGTTTCAAATATTTTGTTTACCCCATAAATATCAATGAGTGTAGATTAAGTGTAAGAGGCACCTCTTGGCATACAGTTCAACAACATCACAAACTTAAGCCTTCAAAAATGACCATAAAGTTGAATCAACACATCTCTGAAAACAGTTCCATCAAAAACTGAACCTTATGACCTGCATGATGGTAGGAGTTACCTATCACAGGACTGTTGCATTAGACTGCATCAGTTTTAACTGGATGTATATGAGAGTTCTCACATGTACACATAGGAGCAGTCAGTACATAACGCACAGAATACATACAGGGAGTAATACAGACAGTTAGTGTATGTTGTTACATAAAGGGTGACTAAAGGTTAAACTAAACCAAAGGTAAATAAAGGTAAACTGTCAATGTAAATACATCCACTGTCTAAATATTTCAGTCTTACTACATTGCTCTGGTATCATAATCGCCATTTAAATCGGAAGTATTTCCTCTTTTTGGTTGCTATTTTTTCCGCTATTATGAATACAGGAAACTAGGGAAGTGGAAACCATTTTTAAAAAAAACATGTCACAGTGATGATTTCCGTTGTATAAATAAAACATCAGTTGTTTGTTACTCCATAAGAAATATGTTATGTAGTCATGAATGAAGCAATTTTGTCATGAAGATTGAAGAAGCTTGATTTTTACATTACAGGCAACGGAGTAGTGATACATCTACCAGGTCTGTTTGAGGAGGCTGAGAAGAACCTGCAGAAAGGCAAAGGTAATGTTTCCTAAGAAGTAGAGATGCAGAGCTATCTGCAGGCTGTCTGGAAGTGTCAGCATTAGTCCAGTGGGCCAAAAGACATTTTCACATGTCACAGTAGGCATCAGAAAAAATGTATGTCATTTAGTTCAATGGTCAGACTAGAAAAATGATCAAATTCATGGTGTATGGGTTTTTTTTTTCTTTTTTCTACACTAACCTCTAACCTTGGCTTCAAAAACATATAGATGTTTCCCTAATAGAGAGGAAACCTGCAGGAGAGGTGTAGGATGTAGTAACACCTGCTAAATAAATTCAGCAGAATAGATTTTTGTTGCAGTGCGAACATGTGATGTGGGATTTGTTGTGTTTCACGCAGGATTACAAGGATGGGAAGACAGACTGAAGATTTCTGATCGTGCCCACATTGGTGAGTAAGAATTTTCTCTCACAGTTCTTTCAATGAGAAAATGTCCTCTTACTGACAGACCCCCTTTGTCCATCTCCAGTGTTCAACTTCCATCAAGCTGTTGATGACATGCAGGAGCAGCAGCGGCAACAACAAAAAGGGCAAAAGTAAGTGTTCTCTGATTCATTTAAATGTATTATGAGTCTGTACGTAGGTGGAATATATGTTATAATATGTACAACAACTCTCAAGCTGTAGTGTTTTCTATTAAATCAATAGATCGCTCTGGTGATTAACGTTGTGTTTTTGTTTGCGTTTCAGTTTGGGAACAACTAAAAAGGGTATCGGACCTGCCTACTCCTCCAAAGCTGCTCGGAACGGTTTGCGAGTCTGTGACCTTGTCTCGGATTTCAAGGTTTTTGAGGACAAGTAAGTGTTTTGTTTGTTTTAATCTTTGTACTATAATTTTCATATTGTCTTCACATGTTCATCCATGACCATGAATCACATCAAGTGATAAGGAGAAGTGATATGACTCGGAGATTAGCATTTGAAGGGTCACTATTATTGTTCCGGGGATTTTTGCCTTTGATACTGTACAGTCAAGAGGCAGATGGGAAATGCGGAGAGAACGAAGGGAATGACACGTAACACAAGGGTCCACGGCCAGGTTTGAGCAGGTTTACGTGATGCTCATCTTAGCCACATAGGCCACTGTGAACTCAATGTCCTAATTTGCTCAACTTTAAAGTGCAGTTGAGTTTCCATCCTTCTTTTGTCCTTCCCTAAATGTGATCATTTAATTTGTAAGATACAAGTTTAGTTAAAGATCTTCTGTTGTAAATTGAGGTTTGACCCTGTAGACATTAGGGTGTAATGTCTTTTTTTAATCACAATCAGCAGATTTATTTTTAAGTGTAATAACACTCCTGCCAGCAGGTGGCCACACCAGACTGTAGTGCACAATGGAAAACTGCTGCCACCCTGCTTTCATGAAAGCATTATAATATGTAAAGTCTGTCCTGTGTATCATGTTGTGAAATGGATGTGTGGAGGAATATTTGCATAGAGAGTGTTGCACAGAGACATGCATGAATACATGTATACAGACTATTAAACTCTGCTCTCCTTGTGTTTTTCAGGTTTCGTATGTTGGCAGGTCATTTTGTGGCGATGTATCCAGACCTTAAGTTGGACATCGAGGGAGAACTGAAGCAGTTGAAGGTGAGAACTGACAAGTGCTGACAAAATCACTCATCACAGTATTTTGTTTGTTGTGACACTCGAAATGTTGTCACAATTTTTTCAATCCACATTTGGGATGATTAATGTACTCTCTTGGAGGAATATCATTTGTAATGTTGATAATAGTTATAGAATGTATCACTACTGTAATCAAGGTTTTTTTTTTTACATTTACTAGTTTTATACCTGATATAAAGATATACTGTACATCCTTTGAGTGATAGAGGTGTCTGTTGCCCCTTTCATGTGCAGTTAACAATGAATGAGTTTGAAAGAGTTGTACTCAGTATTTATTACTGAACATTATAACATTCTCACTATTTTACATTATTACACAATCTGTTGGTGTCACTGTTTTCTCAGGAATACGCAGGGAGACTGCGTCCTCTGGTGACTGATGGTGTGTACTTCATGCACAAAGCTCTTACTGGACCCAGTAAGAAAATCCTGGTGGAGGGAGCCAATGCTGCTCTCCTGGATATTGACTTTGGTGAGCAACAAGGGATTTGTTGAATGAATTATAAAGACGGATGGATGTTTTTACCTCTTCAGGTTAACAGATGTTTCTCTGCTCAGGGACATATCCTTTCGTGACGTCTTCTAACTGCACCGTGGGAGGCGTGTGCACCGGTCTTGGCGTGCCTCCATCACACGTCGGCCGAGTATACGGTGTCGTCAAAGCTTACACCACCCGCGTGGGTGTTGGTGCTTTCCCAACAGAGCAGAACAATGTGAGTATAGAGACACATTTGTAAAAAAAAAAAAAATCAGTTTCAGGAAGTGTGTGGATGAGCAAGATCCCACTAATTGGAGATAAATTATGTCAAGGTGAAGTTTCGTCAATGTTGTGATTAAAGCATCAAATTCATCACACTGTCTTCTCAGGCGCTCAGTAGCAGCTTTTTGTAAAATAGCCAACATAGTGTTGAGTTTAATGTGATGTGTGTTGTCAGATCAGATATAACAGTCAAACATGTTTACTTTTAAGACTGTGTTAATGGAAATAAAAACCATTCAGGCAAAAAACTGACAAAAATATTACAGAAAACTCAGTGATTATTTTATTATGGCATCATTTCACTGATGATGAACAATTTTAGTTTGATTTGTTGAAATCTGAACTTGTTTGCATACACAGTTAGGTTTCTCCTAATTCTTACATTACACATGTGAACCTGAAACCAAACCCAAAATTTAGGTAATCTCACTTATTTAAAAAAAAAAAAAAAAAAAAAAACGTCCTTCAAATTGAACATAATAAACTTCAATACAAGATAATGTGACAACAGAAAATAGGTTTTCAGTGAGCAACCAGTCATTACCATTAATGTGTCTGTGAAATGAGTATTTTAGTGGCTCCATTAGTCATGAGAACAGAGTAGCAGTGATATCCATGTTTAGGCTGCTGAAGTCCCAGTAATACAGATTCTTCCGTGAGCAAAGCATCAGTGCTCTCCACTCTTTCAGAAACATCTGTCAACAAAGTTACAAAGACTTAAAAGTCTTTCAGATGAGTATTTTACTGCCTGTGGTAACATCCCCAGTCATTCCGGTATTGAACAGATCTGTCAGATTGCTTGGAAAACCTTTGTGGGAAAGGTGGACAAAAGTCTGCCTCTTTAAGTAAGGCACTTTATGCCCATCTACTCTGGTCGAGCTTCTCAGTGGTTGACAGCAGAGGAGTGTGGTTGTACTGGGCAGCTCCCACATGCAAGTTTGTAAAACTGAAGCAAGGAGTCAACGGAAAACGGCACACATTCTCAGCTGACTTTTCTTGTGTAGGTAAAGTTGGAAAAACTAGCAGACCAGGTGAAGTAAATGTGTCCCCACGTAGTTTTTATTTTTGAAAGCAGTTGTTTTCCTTTCGCAGCTGACAGTGCTCTTTGTGTTTTAGGATATCGGGGATCTGTTACAGTCCAGAGGGAGAGAGGTCGGTGTGACGACAGGCAGGAGGAGGCGGTGTGGTTGGCTGGACCTGATTTTGGTCAGATACGCTCACATGGTCAATGGCTTCTCTGCGTAAGGAACCGTCACATTATTTCACAATATTATCATCCCCTGTTGATGTAATTACTGGAGTTCTTGCTGTTACAGTTTAACAATAAGATTCATCATGCGTTCTGACTGTCCACTGCCATCAGAGTTGAACAGAGCAACGTCCTCTTTTTGCAGAATCGCCCTGACGAAGCTGGATATTTTAGACACATTGCCAGAGATTAAAGTGGGCGTGGCCTATAAGGTTAACGATAAACCTCTGTCAAGTTTTCCCGGTAGGTCATTCTCCCCTCTGATGTTTAATAGATCTGCTTGTTGTCTTCCTATTACTGGAAAATAATATGGGCTTTAACAGTCAACAGTTCAGACATAGTAAGACTGACCAATATATCACTGCTGCTTTAAAAAAAAAAATCATTCGTTAAAACACACATTTGTAATTGGATTGAAGTGGGGCAGAGTTTGATGACTGCAATTCCTCATATAAGCTTTGTCACATTTTACCTTGTTACTTAATTCACTGTTTATTTAAAACACTGATGTTTAAGGCTGTGTGTTCACAAAAGTTTGAATTCCAGACAAATTATTTTCTATTAAAAAACAGGAGCAGTTCAACATCTGTTCAAAGGGATTATTAATTTCAGAGCTACGGTTTAGAATTTAGTTATAGGTGAATGAACAGCTTTAATGCTTCCTGATGTCTTAATTTAAACAGGTCAGCTTGTACTAGCAGGAAATGCAACATCTTTAGTTTTTGAAAATCTATTTCGCAGCAGGTTTAAAGCTGCATTTATCTCCTGTATGTCTTTGCTTGTAGTGCCAAATGGAGCAAAATTGAATTGTTAAGCTAATGAACCCAGAGGATGATAAAACAACTTCCTTCTTTCTGCATCATATGACTCTGCAGCTGCACCTGACCAGCATGTTGACACTAATTTCTCTTACACATTTATCATTTTTGTGGACAGTGTACCAGAGGTTTGATGAAGTGGCTTTATTCCTGATTCAGATTTGTTTCTACAAGTGTTTTCTGGTTCTTTAAACAATTAGAGAAGCACTCTAATCACAGTTTATCAGATCATTAAACCTGTCATTCCTGCATATGGACCATAAATATGTTACGTACAGTTGTCCAGCATGTTGTTTTGATGGTGGTCTCCTGATGAATCGGTTAAAAATGTCATTTTTCACTCAAGATTAATGATCTTCTGTTGTAGCAAACATGGACGTTTTGACGCAGGTGTCTGTGGATTACAAGACGTTTCCCGGCTGGTGCCGCAGCACTGAGGCAGCTCGGAGCTTTGAGGAGCTGCCGTTACAGGCACAAGATTACATCCGCTTCATCGAGGACTTTCTCCAAGTGCCAGGTTTGTAAAGAGACACTTTACATTAATAAAGAGACTGCAGACAAAATATTCTCCGCTTTGCCAAACCTGCCAATCATGTTATATCTTTTTTTCTTCTTCTTCTTTTTTTTAATCTCTCATTTTAGTGAAGTGGGTCGGAGTCGGCAAGTCCAGAGAGAGCATGATCAAACTGTTTTGATCCGTCTGCAGACCTGCAGTCGCCCTTAACGACGGCTTAGATGTTAACTTCAGGTTTTGATAAGATCACCAGATGCGTTTTAAAATGCAAACTCTATCCTATAGGAAATACTTCACCAGCAAGGCTATTTGTGAAACTTTTAGTTGCTGCTTGTGCATCACATTTACAATAATCCCTCATAGATATAATTTATGCATTCCACATAATGTTTTCTATATTTATTAGGGTGTTGATTTTTAAAACCTGGTGCAAATGGATAAGTCATTCCTAATTCTATTCCACAGAAAAGCACACTTGGTTTATTTTTTTAGCATTTAAAACTTATCGACCTTTACTGACATCTGTTCACCATGTAGTTATTTTTTTACAAAGATTTGAAGAGCCATTGATGAACAGATGTAGAAGCCTTTGTATTAAAGGGAGTCACAATAAAGTAAAATTATTTCCAGGCTTTGTATGAGATGGAAAAATAATTGAAAGCCATCTTGCGATCAGTACGATTGTGAACTTTTCTATTGAACAATTTTAAAAACGTGAAAGCATCTCAGTCGTTGAGTTTGTTAACAATATTTTCATGATGATTGTTGGAATACTTTTTAAATCATCCTCAAGACATAAATCAACACTAAGAACCTTGAGTTGAAATGTTTTCTTCATGATGTTTGAGGAAAAGTCACGTCCACACACAGACATTGGCTGGTATTTGAAAAGTTTGTGTAAATGTAAAGAAAGCACAGTTCCAGACTACATCTCAATATGTTTCCTACAACATTTCATTCATTTTGTCAATAATGTAAAAGACTCAGCTTGCTATTATCAATAAAAGGAAACTGTAAAAGTGTAGTGTTTGGTTTTTTGTTTTTATCTAGCTCTAGAAAAATGTTTAGCTGTATACATACTATGTTGTTTACATTCCTTGTAGGGGCTCAAAAATCTGATAGTTCTGGGTTTTTAAAAAGAAATCATCAGTAGAGCTTCTAGGAAAGTACTTAAATGTCACTAAAATAGCTGTTTTAATTCATGCCTTTTTGATCAATGGAATCATACAAGTAACATGAATGACTTCTCATCATTTACTGACCTACTCAACTGGTTAAATTGCAATCAAAGCTCAGCAAACTGGATTTTCAAGGACTGATGTCAATATTTGAGACTTTGAGAAAATTGGTTACATTGACCATTTTTTTTCACATAAGCACACATTTTTGATAAGGTTTCTATTTTTGTAATTGTCACCACAATATGTATGGAGTAGTACATTTTTACTTATTTTTACTTTTAACTTAAAGCGCTCTCAGGTGGACAAACTATGTAATGGAAACAGTTTCTGAACTACCTCAAATGTATTGTTGGTATTTGAATCACTGGATAAGTCTTATGTTATCCTTTTCCCTTTCAAATCTTAGAGTTATTTTAATGAAGAATGATACAGTGATCTGAGACTACAGCAAAAAAGCACAAAATGTTTATGGATCAAAATGTAAAATCTCACTACACAGGTGAAGCCGGAAGGAGAAAAGTGACAGGGGAACCCTCAGAAGGGTAAAGTTAAGACAAAGCTTTGGGACTAGAGGTCATTCACACCTTGGACAAAGCCAAAGGAATTCCATCCATTTTGGTTAAACAAACCATTGGGTGAGAAATTGCTCGTTTGCTCTTTTTTTTTCTTTAGCAGAAAGGCCAACAAATATGACCCAAGCTCCACCAATTAAATTGGTAAAACAAATGAAGAACCTCATTTAATGTTAGATTTAAATGGGTTGGAAGCATTCCTATGCGTCTACCTGTATCTGAGCCTACTGCAGACCCCGTAGGCCTTTTACTGAAAGCATGTCGTGTTTTATGACTTTAAACTTTTCTCCTATCAGACACCACACCTGTGAATCTATGAGGGTGAGATTTGTTAAGCAAACTTAACTGCACCATCTATTGCACACCAGACAGCATCCTTTAGAGACTAACCAGGATGACACAACAGCTGTACTTGCAGCCCTGGTAGATCAAAATCGACCCATGAGTGGAGAAAAAGGGGAAGTGCATGATAGAATAGTGTCCAGTCTCCTTCTCCAATGACGTTGATTTGATTAGAACTGCTGAGCCAGTACAGATAGTACTAAATAATAATGCCTCCCTGCCAATGATTTCACAGTATCCTCTTTCTCAAGAAAAGAGAGAAGATATTCGACCTGTAATTCAATTTTTGCTAAACTTCCTGTACTTAAAAGCCAGGGAAACCAGAATACAGAATTGTATGAGACCTAAGAGTTATCAATGAAGTGATGATCCCCCATCTCAAAAATCTTTAATTTCCAAGTGGTTCTACCCCAATGCAATATGTAGCATTTGACAAGTTCCCATCTATTGCTGGTGATCCTGTTTCATGATGCAATGCTTTGGCTGACCATGCAGCCGCCAAAATTAGCATTCCTGTCCATGTAAAACTCTGTCCCTCCATTCAACAAATGAGAAAACAATCTCATTCTACTGTGACCTAATCTCAGCTGTTCAGCCAACCCATTCTTAGGCACAGACCATCCAGTTTCCTCCAAGGGACAAACTGTGCCACAACATCCAACCAGCAGACTGGGTCCGCATCAGAGAGCTCCACTAACAAACACCCTGGAAACCCTGCTGGTCCTAACCACAACACGTCCTGTTTACCACCACCACAACAGTCAAGTGTGAAGGTCATCCCACTTGGGTCAACGCACTGTAAGCAGAGGCCTCCTCCACCATGCACTAGAAATCATCAGGACCCCTCCTCATCCTGTGAATCCTCTTCTTCCTTGTCTACGGAGCCATAGAATGTTGGCTGCATCCTTGGGAAGGACCTCCTCCCCTGAAGGCAACATGGGCAGCGGAGTCCCAGAAGAAGACATAGGACATCCACAGCCGTCAGAGGCCCAGATGAAGCCACTGCACGTCCAACGCTTAAAGCACGGAGAAGTAACACCAGAGAGAACAATGGACCAACAAAAAGCCTGAGTAGATTATACATGACAAACAGGGAAATCTACATATAACACAAATGAGACCTTTTTGTATACCACGTGAGAAAAACACCAAGTGAATATGAACCACAGCCCTCAACAAGCACATACATACAATTGGCAGAAATGATAGCTTGATAATAGCTCAAGCCCTATGAACTGTTATGTGAGTGCATTCATCTCACATAGTACAAGAGAAGGACTCCCAATAATGGCTTTGCCTATTACTTCCTGTGACACTTGTCACTTGCTACACTTTAACGCAGAAAATGGACTTTATTCATATGCCAAAATGTGATGTGTAGATATGTTCTCAAACTGCTTAAAAGCATGAGCTTGCAAGAAGGCTGACTCTGCCTCTACAGAGCATCAATTCAAACAGAGGTAGTCATTTCACTGCTCAAATAAAGACTGAACTCTGTAAATCATGCAAGATTAAACAAAGACAACATTGTCCATACCAACCACAGTCTGCAGGGCTAGTTGACAGACAAAAGGGTATCCTGAAAAACAAACTAGCCAAACTGTATGCTGAAACAGGCCTAATGAGGTCCACACCCATTAGGAAGAACAAATTTATACCTCATGAGATTATTACAGGTGGACCAATGACTATACCAAGTAATTCAGTGACATTACATAACCCTGTCACCACTAGTTTGTTTGATTGGTGTAAGGAAAAGTTAGGGGCATTGGATTATTTAATTTTTGGATTTGTCTTGTTTGGTTTTGGAATCCTGACTATTATTAGTCTCCTGATCACCTGTCTCAAATCCATTTGCAAATAATTTATCACTAGAACAGCCACTAGAATCATGTATTCCACAGCAACTCAACTTGTTCCACCATTAGATGAAAGTTCAGATTTGTTGTTTGAAATTGAACTTGTTTATGACTAAGTAGGCTATGGATATAACCCGTAGCATAAAAAACCCAACAACAACATTTGAGCCCCTTTAGACTCACTCATTGATTGAGTCTGGGAGCCCTTTCCAGCCCCCTTGCTAGTTCGTCAACTGTGTGTCCTTCCTGCCTCTTGCAGGTCTGAATACAAATGCCCCTCTTCCTTCCTTCCTTCCTGATCACTGCCCTCCCTTACCCTTTGAATACTACCTATTTACATACTGTCTGATCACTGCTGTTGTAACTGTATAAAAGTGCTTCTCTGTCATTGCTCTTCATCAGCTCACCGGCTCAGATCCTCTCTGTGTTGATCAGTTCACCAGTGTGCCGGCATGCTTCAAGAAACTCACAACTCTACAGCAAACCCCTGAACTAGACTTGAATGATTTTTTCAGTAACCCTCACACGCCTTTCAGCCAGTAATATTTTTCTCTCGTTCCTTCTTCCTTACTTTACACCTTCCTTAGTTATGTTGACTTCCCCTCCTGGTTTAAAAAGCTTTTCAGGATCTGGAGGGATTAGATTAAAGTGTAAAGTGTATTCCTTGGCATATTGATTGGAGGTGTAACAGTGTACTGCAGCTTCTTAGATATTCCAGAGTCCTTCTAATGAGTTAAAGGCATGGATATGTAAAGAGAACTGGATACAATATCAGAGGCAAGGCCCTGTTCATTCCTATGAAAGTTGCTCAGTGGTGCATGAAGCCAAAAAAGCAACTTCCTGCTGTAAATAAATTACCTGGATGAATGCATACTGCACACACTCTATGGGCTCAATGCACCCATAGAGCATGCGTACCAGAGACTTCCGTCGGCCTCTGGCTAACTTGAATGGGGATGAAATAATTAAATTGTGCAGCTCTTCTAGACTTTCTTAATGTTATCGTACTGAATGGATCAAATTCTGATAGTTAAATGAATCATTTTGTAGGGGTTGTGACACTCAAATAAATGTATCAACTGTTTAACAGCCACCCCTTTTCCGATGATTGTGTGTGGGAAAAATGCTTTTTGGGCCCCTGTCAGACCCAGAGGTTGTAATTCCACAGTTTGGCCAATATGTCAAATTGGCTTCAAAGCCCAGCGCTGTTCCTGGGGACTTTGTTAAAGGCAATGCACACCCACACAGGTGTTTTCCGTTAGTCCGGCTGATTGGACCTTTGCTCAGGTGAATGTTGGGTAGAACTTTGCTGGGGTGTTACATGATGTCATTGAAGTCTGTGTACTAATAAAAGTAATAAAGGTAGAAAATTATGTTGTTTAGCATGTGCCAAAACTACCAGTAAAGCCAGGTAGAGGTCAATCAACCATAGTCTATACACGTCCACACAGTCCAAGAGGGCTTGTCAGGCAAAATAAGTGAAAATATACTTAAGTTTTGTTGCTGTTCAAGCCTTTCGGGTCATTTGACTTAAACTACTCGATCAAAAATTTTCCCTGCTTGTGTTTTTGCAATGAATATAATGTGTGATATACATGTTTTAGCCAGGCTAGTTGGCTAATGTGCCTCAATGGATGGCATAATGTCAGTCTGTCGGTACACCACTTTGGCCCAGAATATAAGAAAACATGTTAGCAAATGTTAGCATGCTAACACACTAAACTATGATAGATGGTCAACATTAGCTCAAAGCATAAAGGTACAGCCTCAGAAAGCTGCTAGCATGAGTATAACTCTTAGTCTTGTTTTTATAGTGACTCAATTTAAATTACAGACACTTTTTATGTCAAGTTGTAAGTTACTGGTACTATCTTATTGTTGTTACTGTATTCTAATCGATAAACTGACGCAAGTATTAGGTACAGGAAGGTTTGTTTCAAAGTGTAGTCCATAGCTGCGTCCTACATTTAGCTTACAGTCTGACTGATAATCACAATACACAGCGCCAATGTTAACAGGAAATTACTACACATTTTAATAGAATTACTGAAGTTAAAAATATGAATAGCATGCACTTCACAGTGTGTAAATCAAAATGCCCCGCTTCTTTTTAAACATAGGAACCTGCAGATAAATAAACATTTTCATGTCATTCATAACAAAGACTTTACTTTCATTTTTGTGCTGCTGCCCTACAAAATTTTAAAAATTGTTATTTTCCAATGTTTTCTCTACTAATGTACATGCAAAGTGCATCTTCCCTTAAATGAGCAAAGTTGCAGACGTTTGCAAACCAATCAATTTCCGGTCCAAGAAGTCCATGCATCATCAAAAAAGAAAGTAAGAAAGTAAGCTTACAGAATGCAAGAAGGCTTAATTGAAAATAAAGTGCTCATAATAGCAGTGTAGTCATCTTCCTCCTCACTTTCTGTCCATCCCCCTCCCTCTCTTTTATTTACTGCCACCTTCCTTTACTTGTAATTGTGAGCATAGTTATCATCAGGTCAATCAATTTGACCATTTTATTCCAGTGTAGCTTCTCAGATGTTCTTCACTGATCAGATCTCTTTCCAAAATCGGTCTCTTGTTTTTCTCCACTGGATGGACCTTAATTAATTTGTCCTCATATTACCAACAAAACCACACACAGAATTAAAAGGACACCTGGGACTAAAGCCATCAATCGACAAAAAGTAAGGATCTTTACATTTTCTAACTTGTTTGCATGAATGACTGTTTGTGTGACCACGAGCTTGATGGATTTCAAGGCTGATTTTGTTTAGTGTGCTTTGATGTAATAAGAATCCACTCATACAGATGCTGCAAGAAAAGAAAATCTACCCATGAATATAACCCTTGAAAAAATGTCCTTTGTTATTTGTAGACATATTTTGGAGATCTAGCAAAAATTTTTGTGTAATCTTTTAAGGAAGCCATGGAGTAATGTCTGTATTTCTGAGGGTTTTTCCATAATTAAACAATTTATGATGAGAAAGAAATTCAGAGATGTTTTTCTGACTGATTTATGCAGAAGGAAGGAAACATTTTGTGTTAACTGCATGTATTTAAAAAGTGCTTTCCCTGCACTATTTTTAGCTGTGTATTCCATAGAGCTTTCTGTTTAACATTGATTACTGCATTTATATTTCCTCAGAATAAATAATCACTCATTTTTTTTCCATTTCCGCAAATGTTCCTCATACTGCATTGTGTCGTGGTTTATATAACCAGAGCGATAAGATGTCAGTTTCGTTGCAGTTGGACTGTGTTCAGTTTTCATAAGAACCGACAGACAGCTCTCACACAGATTGAATTGAAGGAGCTAAATGTACTTAACAGTTTATTTCGTGAGTGCATAAAATAAATCAAATTCTGCTGTTCAGCAAGAACAGATCAAGTACAAAGTGTTTGCAGGAAAAGATGGAGAAAGATGTGCTAAGTTCTATCTCATCACAAATAGCACATAATCATTTGACAAAATGCATCTAAAGAAATTACAACATAATGTAACTGTCTGATATATTTCTATAATATTGTTATTTAGGCCTGTGTCTGCTTTCATTTGTTACTTAAATTCATAACCTAGCTACAGTTATTTACTCAATTAATTATTAGCGATAAGAGATCGAGATCAAAGTCTGCATTTGTACTTCTTAGTAAACTCAAGAACATATCAGTTTGCACTAAAATGTGTATTTGTAATATAAGCTCAATGCTGTATAGTATATTTATGTTTTTCTTGTTTGGGTCCCTGAAATTAAAAATTCATTTTCTGTACCAGATCATACAGTTTCACTCTGCAACAATGCATATTTATATGTTGAAATCCCACCCCTTTGTTCCTGTAAAAAGTGAAAAAAACCCCAAAAAACTCATCTTGCAATTAAGGGGTGTGTCATACAAAAAATGTCATCCAATCAGATGTAATAGATAGATCTGCAGATGTGCTGATCAATACAGCAAAAATACAATCATCAGAAGAAAACTAGAACATTTGTATGTCTTTAATTAAAGAAAACATTCATTTTGGTTGAGTTTGCTCCTTGAATCGTACTAGAGAAGAATAACCATGTCAGAATACATCTGTTAACATTGGCTTTTGATTAGTTTCTACTACACTATATGTCAGGCACAGAATACATTATCTGTTCTTAAAAACATAAACTGATAAGCTGTGAAATGTGTATCTCAGTAGTTAAGTCTTTCCCAACATTCAAGGAGCCTCCTGCCACCACAGATGTGTTTTTGACAGCTTCAAAAGACTCAGTAACGTCCGCCCTCACCATCGACCACTGCAGCAGTGAACTTATGGGAACCCTGAGTTTGCTTGATCCCAACAACCTGCTCTTCTGTCATGACGTGTCTCCACTCCTCCCACAAACACCACCTCTCAGTGCATGGGTAGGAAAAGCATGATTAAATGTGCAAAACCCCTCTTTCTCTCAACATCTATACCTGCACAACAGGCTTCAGATGATATATATTAGGTTGGACTTTTCTAAAATGTGCCTGCCTGCACAATGACACGAAGAAATCTAGTTTGATGCGCAGGTTTCTTGCTTCTCACAGCTAAAGCATACATTTATGTTCAGTTACTCATAGTTGTGGGACTTCAGCAGAGCACCAGCAAAGTTTCCAGGGTGAAAATGGCAAAGAGTGCCAGGGTAGTATATCAGGCTGAGCAGGATAAACTGAGTTATTGTTGGAAGAGAGAAACTTGGAATTGGAGGTAAAAAAACAGTAAAAGGTCACAGTAAAAAGGATTAAATCGGCATCCAGATTGTAACCATTTATATAATATATGCCAAAGCAATCAGCTGCTTCCAAAATCTATGAGTACTAATAACTGCTGATTTGGTTTGAATGAACTTTACTGAATGACAATGTATATGATTAGATGTGTTTGACTGAAAATTGATTGTTTACCATCATCCCATCTCCCCACCCAACAGCTGGGTGGAGGCTCCTCATATCCTCTGTGTGGTCAGAAGCAACATCATTGATTCTGTCAGGAGGCAACGCAGGACTTCTCCAAGCATGAAACTCTGAGTAACACATACAAAAGCCTCCTCCATAAAAGAAGGGATTTAAATTTGAACTTTTGAAGCTTAAATGCAAGCAAAAAAAAATTCTAAGAGTTATTTTTATGATTCATCAGACTGATCGATGCATTAGGTGATTATATGAGTTTACAAAATGCAGCGGCTGCTCAGCATCAAGTTCCGGTTTGTGTTTTCCTTGTTTAGCTGAGTAACAGACTAATATATTTGATCTCCACAGACAGTGATGGTCGGCTCTGACTGAGCAACACTGGAGCATCTTGGGTACTCGCCAACTAGGCTTTATAATCTTAGTTGTCTGTCTGTGTCGCCCGTATGTCTCTCTTTCAAAAAACATGATGTATTTTCCACATTTCTTTTTTTATGTATAAATAAATCTGATAAAACGTCACTTAAGTGCTCCATTTATATCAGTGTAGTGAAGCTATTGCTTATAATGTTATACACTAAGAGTTAAATAACAGTAAAAAATACAAAATATTCTCAATAATTATGATGCAGCATTGATGTCACTATATTTTCAATTATATAGTTACTGCAAAATACTTTAGTTTATATAAAAGTAGTATTTGCTTGTTGAAGAACATCTTTTTTTGTGGTCATCTGTTAGTAATTTAGCAACATTAGCAACAAAACATTTTTGTAAATGATACTAAAACTTTTGCAGAGAAATACATAAGCTGAGCAGACAGGATGTAGTGAAAGTGTTCAAAGAGAAAAACTATACTACTGAATGTTAGAGCTAACTGTTACATTACACACTAACCTGATTTGGAGTGATGTAATTAATCTAATAATAATATCAAACTTTGACATCTGAAATCTGCAGCAGAAATGTCCTGACCCGGCTGCTACTTATGATTTGTGAGATGAATATTGAGACTTCACTTCAGTCTCCTAGATACGTCTGAGAAACATAATCCCACCCCGGTAAACACACACACACACACACACACACACACACAGAAAGAGAGCAGCAGCAGTTCTGTCAAGCAGCATGTGAGGAAGATGGGATATTGAGAGCAGGGTGAAGGGTGGCTGAGTTGGCAGTGAAGCACTAATCAGACCTAAATGAATCTCAAAAATTGATCCCATGTAGAGATACACATAGCTATGCAAAGATATGACCACAGACATTACTGCTCTATACACATTTAAACTATGGACTGATTAAATTACACACTAATGCATGTGCCCCCCCCCCAAAAAAACCCTGTTGTGTCCTGAATAGGTCTGTCTAAAGTCTTAACCTCCTATCTGAGAAACAAACTGCAAACTGGAGCTTTTATCATCATCTCCCCTTTAATCTGTGCTGCTCTCTCTCTCTTTCTCTTTAATTCGCTCTCTCACTCTCTATATAAAGTCAGTTTGTTTGAGTATCTTTTTCTTTCTTGTGAGCTCAGCAACAGCCTCCCTCCTCGCCCCCCTCTCCCCCCATACACCCATACACACTCACACATGCTTGCTGAATACGGCTGCCTGAACTCATGAACCACTCTGCATGAGGTGACTGCTACTCTGGATTCTTATGGTCCTTCTTTTTAAGGTGAGCAGACACAGACTGGACTGTCTGGCGCATTTGTCAGTATCGTACATCTTACAGACCCGTAGGGACTCTAAGTGGTAATAAAACAGGATTACTATGGCTGTGGCTCTATTGCAGCCGCACTGTTGGCACTTAATGCAAGCCATATTACAATTTCCTTTGTTGAGTTGTGCATAATCTGTCTGGCATTCTGTGTTACTGTCTGAGGTAGGTATAAATTACATAAACTGCATATTAGCTGCTTTATTTGAATGCATTTTGTTTGATGGATTTTCTTTTAGATGTGTAGTTCTGTCAAAATGCAATAATGTCTTTAATTATATGTGCATTGTAAGTTACATGTGACAAACGTATATTCATCCCATTTTTCATGGCTGCTTTATGCATGAAATGTATGTATGAAGAAGGCATTTAAAATAATCTTGTGCCACTTAAACTATTATAATGTAGGTATGAGTTTTACATAAACTGCTAACGTTTGGCTGCTATGTGATTCATTTAGTAAGTGGGCGCTCCCTTTGTTCATTCCCAGCCGCTGTTTAGAGAGAAAGTGTATACTTTTCTGTCACCATGTAACAGTTTCTTGCTCTAATTTTGGATCAAGACCAGCAGATCTGCTGACGAAAGAGCTGCTGTCGCTGAAGTTGTACTTTAGAGGACCAGGCTTGTTTTATTCTAGCTTGCCGTCCAGTGATGCAGAGTGAATTGCAAGTGGCAGGCCTACTGGTCCAAAAGATAAAATCCTTCTCTCTCTTAAATACTTTTCCTGGACAAAGGGAGTGTCTGGCACATCTATCAGTTTCTTAACTCCATTGCTTTAACAAGGTAAATATGCGTCAGAGTGCAAAGCCTTGGCTCCCGTTTCAGTTTTGAATGAAAATGCCTTCTTGGTTTGAGCCAACAATGACAAACATAATCACAACAAATGCTTCCACAGCTAGACACTGCACCTCTAAGGCTTCTGCTTCTCCAACCTTTACAACATATATGCATATGTCTCTGAAGATGATATCTGCTATATTTGAAGGCACATGAGCTTTACCATATTTCTTCTTTAACTACTGAAAGGAAATCTACAATGAGGCATCGTTTTTATCTGGAGCTGGAAATTTCCCTTTATTTCATCCAAAGTTTACATAGGTGTGGGTGGAATAACAAAGCTGAGCTGTCTCTCATCAGAAACTAAAGGCTTACATGGTGCATGTCATTAGAAGATGGGTACAGACAATGATAATGAAAACACAACAGCATATGGCTGAGGATCTACAACAGCTGTTTGTGTGACATTGCCACGCCTGAGAGCTTCAACTTGTTGTTGATTGTTGTCCGTCATCAGGGACTATCCTCACTGCTGACAGCTTTCGTGTTTTTGAGAAAGTGAACATGTTCTTTACTCATTTAAAATCTTTGACATAAATGCTGCTTAGGTGCATATGCAGACATGTTTCTTTGGTTCTGTCTAGTGTCCCCTCCTTCAGAGTGCGAGGTGGACGGACTCCCCAGTGGTTACGGATCCAGGGACTCTATCCTCAGGCCTGGAGCAAAGAGGGACTGGAAAAGACGAAGGCGTGGGCAACTAAGGCACGAAAGGTTAGCTCAACTATTATGAGTGCACCTGTCTGTGTATTCATGACACAGATCATTTATATTTTATAGGCAATCACATCTGTCAGAAGTGTCAGGCAGATCGGATGGCTTTTTATCGAGGATGTTGCATTTACTGTGTGTCAGCAGTGTGGTGAGGCCCGAGTCCATTTAATGCCTGGTGTGCAGCTAATAGGCTGGCTGCTGCAGACGTATATACAGCTGTGGTTGCTGTCAGGCACTGTGGTCAGTGTGAAACCCTTGTGTTCCTGTGGTTGCTGATGTTTCAGCTGCAGCAGCTTGGATCTGGGCCACACCAGCACTGACGCTGGCAGAGGGAAACAGCAGCCTGCGTTTGAACTGAGTGGAGGTGCAGCCATGCGCTGCTCCACCCTGCTCGGCATCTTCACAGGGGTGCTTCTCTACTTGGTGCTGGGCGCCGTGGTGTTCAACGCCTTGGAGACTCCACGAGGGGAGAAGAAGCACATCCAGCTGCAGGACAAACGCCAGGATTTCCTGCTGAACTTCAGCTGCATTGACCCAGACAGTCTACATGCCTTTATAAAGGTAGGGCACATCTTCTCATGACAAGAGCCACACTGGCTCTGGCTTTCATTTTGGGATGTGTAATCTCTCTAGGACAGCTAAGGTACTCTTCTCTGTTCTCTCAATTTCTAGGGGGCAGGGCATCATGGTGGGTAGGTATGCTCAAGTG
Organism: Thunnus thynnus; assembly: GCF_963924715.1. Taxonomy (NCBI): domain Eukaryota; kingdom Metazoa; phylum Chordata; class Actinopteri; order Scombriformes; family Scombridae; genus Thunnus; species Thunnus thynnus. The sequence continues at coordinate 7,788,540 of NC_089529.1, read as the reverse complement.
TCTCTTGTTTTAGTCTTTAAATGGGTTTGAACATATCTGTGACATACCACGACCACTTTTGTGTCAATTTTGTGTTTCTCAACCGTTTTGGCTTGTGATCTCGTAAAATGCAGCATCTATTTGTTATGCCTCATCACAGGTTAAAGGATACATTTAATAATTTTTAAATCTTTCTTAAAATAACAGTCAGGTGTCCATATAAACATTGGGAGAGTTTTTGCTTGCAGTAATCATTCCTCCTATTCATACTGGCTATTAAAAGATCCCCTTCATATACTTACAATGTAAGTGATGGGGAACAAATTCTACAGTGTTGTTTTGTACAAAAATATATTTAAAAGTTTATCTGACGCTAATATGAGCAGCAGTCTGAGTTAGTCAAATAAATATCTTCCAAAGTTAGTCTTTTTAGTTTGAGGAAATTTAAATTCCCCCTTTGTGTTTCCTTAGAATTTGGTACTAAAATGACTTTGACTGCATTTGAAAGATGCGAATACACTTGATTTGAAAAATTTGGAAAAAGCTCAAGCCTTATATTAGCTTCAGATAAACAATTAAATACGTTTTTGCACAAAACGAGGACAGGTGATTAGGTCCTACATCACTTACATCGTAGGTGATATGCAGGGGATCTTTTAACGGTCAGTATGAACAATGTGCAAAACCTCTTTTGATGTTCATTTGGTCACCTCACTATTGTTTAAAGAAAGACTTGAAAGACGGAGGGATTTTACAGGCTTGAAAAGGTAAACATATTCAGCATTCCACAAAAAAAGCTAAAATTTCTCGTCCTGACCCTGATGAACCACTGAAAAGTAATCTAAACACAACTTGTGACCAACCACAATGTTGTATTTCCTTCTTTAAGTGTCATGCAAAATTCAGCTATTGGGTTTGTAAATGACTTTGAAGGCTAAAAAATATACGAGTGTATGCTCAATAAAGCTGAAAAGCTATAAAATTAATCTATAAAAATTAAATTGGTACAGATAATTTTACACAACATTTTTTATTATAGTAAGGTGAAATTTTGTGTTCTTTCTCTGTGTCAGTTATTGAACCTGCAAACTGTACATGTAAAAGTGATTCTGCCACTGTACAAAGTCACAGATTGTGGCTATTTTCCCCTCTCCTACCTTCCCCATCCAACAAACACCACAGAGGATCTGAAGCATAGAAGCTTGACCACCTCTCAGCTAAAAATACATTTTGGCTTGGCGTCTGACAGATAAATGGCTCAGCTTGTTTGACTCTGACAATACAATTTAAAATATTCTGTATCTGTTTTGTGGGTCCTCAGGGTGACCCATTAGACTTGTGTTGAGTATTGAGCGGATAACATGTGTGGTCAGTGCGGCTATGTGAGGATGGGTCAACTCCCTAGTGTGCATGTGTGTGAGTGCATGAAAGCTGATCCATGCACAGGTTGAGTGTTACAAGCTGGCTCGACAACCGTTTCTGTGATCCAGAGATGTTTGTCCCCACTCCAGAATGAAAGTTGTACATCACCATTTTAGCCTGTAAAGTGATCTATAGATGCAGCAGCTGACATTTACAAAGGTTAAAGGTCACTACAGAAGAAAAGAGTGCAGTCCTCAAGTCAACAAGGCCGCACTTTGTTTTTGATCATTTAAAAGAAGATGATAAGTACATTCCTTCAGCTACACACTCATTCATCTTTAATTAAAAAAAGCTTCCAGTATAATATTTCACTCCTTTATAATAATATACTCACAGAATGAGCACCCAATGATTTGATGGTTTCTATTGTTAGGTGCTGTCAGAAAAAAATTCAAACTGGAGAATCGTTAAGATAGTTTGGGTGAGTTTGCACAATAGCACACCTATAAAAACATGAACACGTGTGCTTAATGACAGATTACATAAAAACTAAAGTCCTCTTATTCATGAGTGAGCCAGGCAGCTGTTACAAAGTAATTCCTCTCACGTTGTTCTGCATGACAAACCCGCATTGTGGGTCAGGTTTCAAACAAACCAGTGTCAGCTGATGTTTCAACAGGTCTTCAATAAATTCAAAGTGATCCAACTACAGTCTGTTGCCCACGTGAGTGATGCAAGATGTGGCAATGCGTTTTGCAGTTGTTCATTTTCCACCGCTGGCTTTTAACGTGGAGGATCATGTGTGTGCTGATGGTGCGCGATGTCAGCTGGCACACGGGTGTGACTATGAGGTCTAGATATCAATGCTGTCCTAACTCAAACCCAACTTAGAAAACTGATCAACTTAGAAAACTGTATTTGAATCAGATGAAAATGAAGAATTTATTAGAGCTGAAATGATTAGTTAATTAAGCATCAACAATTTTGTTTAACATTTCCTTGTTTAAGACATTTATTAAGCAAGAAGTCAAACATAGCTGGTTCCAGTTTCTCCAGTGTGAGGTGTTGGTCACTGTAAATCGAATACATTTGAGTTTTGGACTGTTGGGCAAAACAAGTCATTTGAAGATGTCACCTTAGAATTGTGATGGGAATTTTTTCAGTATTTTCTGACAAAAAAAATCAGAGAGAATAATCAACAGATTAATCAATATTGAAAATAATCATTAGTTATAGCCATAAATTCAGGTCCAATCATCAATCTGTAACATAAGGAAGATCACAGTGTCAGTCTTGTCTTGTTCCTCAGTGGTGTGCTCACAAATCTACACATTGAAATACATAAATCTATAGTTACATGTGGTGAGACTGATGTATGTCATGACCATAGAAAGCTGAAGTTTACTGCTCTCGCTTGTGGCCAGTATTTCCCTTTACAACCACACTTCTTGTGTTGTTATGCCTCGGCACCGGCGACAGCTGTGGCTGCAAGCATTATGTTTTCAGGTTGTCCATCCATCCATCCATCCCATTTTCATGCATGCAATATCTCAGGAACGACTTGAGGAAATTTCTTCAAATTTGACACAAACGTCCACTTGGACTCAAGGATGAACTGATTAGATTTTGGTGGTCAAATGTCAAGATCATTGTAACCTTACAAAATTCATTTTTGGCTATAACTCAAGAATTCATATGTTAATTATGGCAAAGTTTCTAATTGGATAAAATCAAGTGATGACATTTTATATCCAAAAGGTCAAAGGTCACCTTCACTGTGACATCATAATGTTCTGCAAAAACACTTTTCCTGGCATTATTCAATGCCATAACTCAGGAACAGAAGGGGAGATTTTGACCATATTTCACATTTGGATACTAAATTGGTGACACCAATCTTGGTGCCCACCGTGAAACTGTGGTGATTGTTTAGGTCTTCTGTGCTGCCAAGTTGAAGATGTGTGTGAAGCATCCACGTTTTAGAATTTGTCGCTTCTTTGCAGCAACATCCATATCTGAAGCTTTGTCTACTGTCATGGCTACAACTTTCAACAGCTTTATTGGCCAAGCATGTGAACACATACAAGGGAAATACACTTAATACCTTTTGTTAAATTCCTTCAAAGTCTTCACCACTAAAATTATATGAGTCTGGACAGAAATGGATTTAAACTGCAACTTAACTGGTTGCAGCTTAATATTATAGCACTGAAATGTTGCTAAATAGTCAGACAGTAATATTGTTTTTCTGGCTCCAAATAATTCAGATAAATTTCCATGGAGCCCGCCATTTTGCACCGCCATGTTGCACCGCCATGTTTCTACAGTAGCCCAGAACGGACAAAGCAAACACTGGCTCTAGAGAGGGCCTTTTGCGTGTTTTTTGCGAGTTTCGTGGCAACCTTTGGTTCTCCTACACGCTTGGAAGGGAAGGGGGAGGGGTATTTAGTTGGTAGCAATCTGCAACCTCACCACTAGGTGTCACTAAACCCTACCACTGGTCTTTAAGTCTTTGTTGAACTAAATCAACTCCTTTTTAGCCGCTAGATCATCTGCTTCTAATATTCTACAAACTATTAGTGGCTTGTATTATTTCTAAAAATTGTATTTCCTGTAAACCTCAATCTTGACACACCCTTTGGGCAGAAGTTGCACCGCCCCCGTGTGATGTGGTCAATGTCCACAACTATTACAAATGTATTGTGCTGAGATTTGGCTTGGTTGAATCATTATTACCAGTATCAGCAGTAACAAACTGCATTTACCTAAAAAAAAAATATTGGAAAATATTACTGATACAATAATTTCAACAAATATTCAATGAAATAACATTAAATTTATCATACTGACTACAGTTTGTAATCAGAAAACATTTTATTCCATGGCAATATTTAGCTTTTGTAAGAACTTATTGGCAATATTACCTTTACCATTACTGGAGCATGTTTTTAAAAAAGCATTACAAAATTGTCATTTATTGTCATTTAATTGTCAGTTATCTTTTTCAAATGCCAACCTAAACAGGCCAAATGCCAAGCAGGACTCTTGTACCCCTAACTCCCTAGAAGGAAACCACCTCAAAAGGTGTGGTTCTGAAAACACGCTGTGCAATCTGAGGATTTTTTTTGAGCCTAACAAACTTCCACAGAGTTGTAGTTTAGCTAATTATAACTTAGTTCAATTTAGTTAACTACACTTGTAAAACAATAGAAATCGTCCATTTTCCCAAACCAGTTGGGACTGACCTTATACGCGGTGGCATCAGCCCAACAGACAGGACCAACCAGACACAGCCCTATCTCTGTAATCAGAAACTTCTTATTTATTAGAAGTAATGATGTCTGCAGAGTCCATGTTCAATCACAGCTTTATCATATTCAGCTTTAAATTTAGAGCTAACAAATGTCTTCAAGCACCAACTGACACAAAACAGATAATTAGATCGGGGAATTAGATTATTTCTGCGGGCAGTGGTTGGACAGAGTGGAGCCGTCACAGTTCTTTGTCACTGACTGCTTGCTGTTGATCATGTTTAGAGAAAAGTCATTTTTTAGGGCATTTCCAACATTACTGTGGTGGACATAAATCCCTGCACCTGGCTGTAAAGTAATAAATTGAGTTATGTTTAATTGGACAATAAAAAGACACTCATGCTCATGTGTTTGTCTTTGAAATTTTACAATATCAGAAATGAATCATGTACAATTTAAATTAATTGATGGGTTATTTTACTAAATTGTGAAGTCTTTTGCTAATTCATCTTTATATTTATTTAGTCAAATTAAATATCATTTACTTAACTGATTTATAAAGTAACCACTAAACTCTTAACTCCTCTCCACCATCCCATCCCAGGAGGTGGTGGAGGCCATTGGTGCAGGTGTGGATCCCAACAGCAACTCCTCTTTTGTCAGCCAATGGGATCTGGCCAGTGCCTTTTTTTTCTCAGGGACAATCATCACAACCATCGGTGGGTGTCCAGCAGAACCATCAAGACCATTAAACTAAATTCTGATGACATATTCGTGGCTGGAGTCTGTTTTTTCTGACCTTTACATTTCGTGTCTTCAAATCCACTGCTCTTCCACCACCACCTCTGACCTTGCATGTCCAGGTTTTGGAAACATCTCCCCCAAGACAGAAGGGGGTCAGCTGTTCTGCATTTTCTATGCCCTGGTGGGAATCCCGATGTTTGGTATCCTGCTCGCTGGAGTTGGAGACCACCTGGGAACTGGGCTGAGGAAAACTATTGCCAGAATAGAGACACTCTTCCTGGTCAGACCCTAAACAGAGCTTTTGACATCTTCTTCACTTGCACTGTGCATGTTCGTCCCTTCATTTGTCTCATCCCATGGTGTTGTTTCACCTTGCTGACAGAAATGGCGTGTTAGTCCCACCATTGTGCGTGTGATCTCAGCCGTCCTATCCATCCTGCTGGGATGCCTGCTGTTCGTTGCAGTGCCGATCCTGGTTTTCCAAGAGGTGGAGAAGTGGACTCTGCTGGAGTCGGCCTACTTTGTAGTTATCACCCTGACAACAGTGGGGTTTGGCGACTATGTTGCAGGTATACATGTGTTAATCAGCCACCATAACCCTAACCCTAACCCTTTCTGCACACAGACATGAGAGAGGTGTTTATTTATGACCTGAAGTCACACCAGAGCTGAGCTAGGGAAAACAAAACACGGAGAAATGTCTAATCAGTGCATCAATAAATCCCCATTAAACAACCTACGGGTCTTTTTTTTTAAGGGAGCAATACAACACTATGTTAACTGCTGATAAGGCAGCTGTAGAATTGCCTGACTTGTGCTTGCTTTTGCATATTTTTGCATTTTTTGTTGAATTTATTGATCTGAACATAGTCTGCTGGCATGACTTAATTAGTCCTCCGTTAATTTAAATGTCAACTGTAATGCATTAAGTTCACTTAGCACAGATCATTTTCATTTACCTTTTAAATTATTCAGCATTAGTTTCTTGTAAGAGATGAATTATTGATTATGTCATCTGCTACATACTATCTCCTATCTTAAATTTTCATTTACTCGGCAGGAAAGACATGGATGTGTGCATGTATGGACTTAACCCACTGCTACTGTGTCTTTGTGTCTTCCCAAAGGGGATTCTGGAAATGCGGGGAGCGACCACTGGTATAAGCCTTTGGTGTGGTTCTGGATCTTGCTGGGTCTTGCCTACTTTGCATCTATCCTGTCGATGATTGCCAACTGGCTTCGAGTTCTGTCCAAGAAGACCAGAGCTGAGGTATTTCTTCTCCTCTGCTGTCTCTTTTATCAGCCTTTCCCTTTACCACTTTCCTTCCATCATGATCATTTTGTCCTCCTCTCTTAGATGGAGGAGCTGCGAGCCCATGCCACTGACTGGACTCAAAACATCCAGAATATGTCAGTGGATTTTCGCATTCCAGGAAAGATTGATGACCCCTTCAGAAAGCGTCGGCGAAGGCGGCGCCATGGCCCTCGCAGCCATAGTCGTAGTGCGCCAACTCCCGGGGCCCCTGAGAGGAAAGACGAGCAAGATGAGAGTCAAACAGAGTCTGGATCTTACTCCTCTTCCTCCTTCTCGACTTCTAACGAATCAGAGTCTGGATCGGAGACAGACTCTCAGACCACTCAGACAGAGCGAGTTCCTGAAGACAAAACTGAAAAAGAGGACATTGTTCCAGAGCCCCACCTTTCACAGCCTCTCGACTACTTTGGGGAGAACCTAGCGTTTATTGATGAGTCTTCAGATGCTCAGAGTGGTAAACTACATTTAGATCCTCTCCTGGATCAAACACAACCCAACTCTGTACGCTCTCGTCACCCCAAGAGGAGACGCCACAGAAAGCCTGTTCAACAGAGAAGCCCCAAAATCAACCGCCCCAACCCTGACAGGAGGGAGCCCAATGGAAATCCAAAACCAGTTCCAGATCTACCACTGAAGCCTTCAGATCGAAGCTGATTAGAGGAGCTCCACTGCTAACACAAGTATCGACACAAGAAATATGAGGTGTAATCTGACAGAGGAGTTCTCCATGTAACGATTTATTTGTGTATATGCATTGCTTACTTACAGACACTTACAATGAAAACATGTTGCAGAAGCCTTAGCCTCTTGTGGTCTGCATTTGATGCTCTTAGCATGCGAGTGTGTATGCCTCAATCAAAGATGATGAAGTGATTTTTATGCCAATGTTGCCATTACTTTCTGAGGAGTTGCTGCTCTCTACTGGGCCAAGATAGAAATGCACTACCACTCTCTCAACATGAGGGTTCTCACCCTTTACTAAACCAAATACATACTGCAAGAAACCAGAAAGATAAATCAAAAACCATTTGTTCAGAAATGTGCCACAGCTGTGTGGTGCTCATACTGAAGAGAGGATGGTTTGGTCTGAGGCAGTTACTCTTGAATCCTGCCAACAACTAAACGGGTACTTAACAGGCTCTTGTACATTTTTGGTATGTAAAAAAACTTTTTTAAATACTGTGTACAATCATAATATTTGCATTTTGATGGCATTAATCCTGGTGTACTACATATATGTAATAAAGTTGTTTTTTTTTAAATGACAGGAGCACTGTGTGTCCTTCGAACATGTTTAGCATTTTAATAAAGGGGCTCCTCTGGGAAACATGGTTGTTGAACAAACAGAATCCAAGTGCACTAATAGTGACACACCCTCTACTTTCTTATACGAAAACGTAGGTCAATATTTCTAACAAAGCTGGGGTCAAGCACAATAAGGCAGGGCTGAACTACACTTTCAGTTTTAAATGTTTGTCCGTGACAATATGTGTGTCAAACCTATTGAGATTTGGTTGCAGTGCTGAAGCAATGTCAACAGAACTCAGCATTCAGTGCCACTTCTTATGAATCATCTACAGACTGTCATACTAGATTCAGTTATTCATGTCAAATAACCTTTTTTCTGGAGGTTTTAGGGTCTGTCCTGCAGAAAATGTAGCTCACAGAACTAGTCACACTACTGGGCTGAGAAAATTATGTCCCACCTACACCTCATGGTGGCAGTGTGAGCTTCCTCTAGGATGAAACCAGGATTTGTCGATATTAACACCAGCACTGATGTGTTTCATCACAGTAAAGTCATATAATTTAGTTTACAGCTCAAAAAACATGTTTAAGTGTGCAGTACTTCTTTAAATCCCGCTCCACTCCAGAAACATTTTTGCTTATTGTTACTTCACTTGGATGTTTGACCTATACTGGGCAGAGTTTGGCACTAAAAGAATGTTTTCAGAATGTTAACTGAAAATCTGAGTTTAAGGCATATACCTACGAGCAGTATTTTATGACATCACAACTAGTTTGGGGCTAATTGTGATTCTGTATGAGACTTACACAAGTGTGATGTGGAAACTTGAAGCCTTTAGTGCACAAACAAACATGAGAATGGACTTAACAGTGAAGTAGGAGACATCTTGTGTCCAGTATTTAAAACTTTTGAAATGAAAAATATTGCATATTCATATTCCCTCATTCAATGGGGGAGAAGGAGGAGATATAATTTTAAGGATTTTAGAAGGGTAGTTGAACTTATTTTGTGGAAAAACCACATTTGGTGAAAATTATTATTCAAAGCAGAGTATTTTTATATCTTGCAACATCTTTGGAGGGGATCTTTAAATAGAATGTCACCACTGTTTATTGATGTCTAATAATTCAGTGTCTAAACACCTACAAGATATCCAAATAAAAAAATATCTGAAACAGCTACAGGTGAAGAGGAATTATGAGAATTGCTTTCTAATTTGAGCTGTTTTGAAAATGCTTTTGGTCTGAATAATTCACATATTTACACATTTTCACATATTTAGAAGTAACAAGAGTATAATGTTTAGCATGTTCACCATCTTAGTTTAGCATTTTAGCGTACTAACATTTGCTAATTAGCACTAAACACAAAGTACAGCTGAGGCTGATAGGAGTGCCATTGCAGGTGTTTGGTCATAAACCAAAGTTGGACAAGCTGCTAGATGAAAAGTTAAGGGATCACCAGAGTTGATACAATTCATCAAGAATGTCTGAACCAAATTTCAGGGCAATACATCCAAGAATCGTTGAGACATTTCACTCAAAGACACAATGTCACCCTCATAATGGTGCAAGAGGAAAAGTCAGGGATCACCAGAGATTTATCCTCTGGGTATTATCAAGGTCTGTACACAATTTCATAGCAATCTATCAAATAGTTGTTGAGATATTTAAGTCTGGACAGACTTTGGCATCCCTTGAACATTCTGCTGCAACATACTGTATGTAAGCTTAGCTTTAAAACTGATTCAAGGAAATATTAGTTGTTTCTACATGCAATTTATCAGAGTTCAAATAAAGGCCTTGTTTTATGCACAGAGAGGGAGGAAAGTGTCACTCATGTGGTTTTATGCTCTCTGTAGATCAATCTAGTTTGGTGGAGACAGGTCAGGCATATGCTGCAAGATTTGAATAGCATACATACTGTATTGTGAAGGCACAGTAAAAATGCCCTTCAAGTTTTTAATATGACCCTTTGAGCATACACAGAAGCTCCTCAGTTGATCCATGTAAGTGATACTCTGCCTGGAAACTCTATCTGAAAATGTTTCAATCTGAAAATGGCACCAAGGACAAACATGGTGCAGACGTAAACTGCGATTGTAGTTCTTTTGTTGTCTGTATTTTAATTCCTTTGAAAGAAAAGCTGATGTGGCCAAATGTCACAAAATATCTTATGTATCAAAGCAGCAATCATTAACTTGTAATGCCCCCCCCCTCCCACTATAAGTGAATGACCGCTGATTTATTTTTTAAAACAACCAGCAGATGGCACACACTGACACATTTCCCCCTCTACAACAGTCCAAGACTTAACAGTATAATTCAATACATCCAAGATCTGAATCCTTTGACTTCACTTTGTTCATTACCGAACATTTGAATGATTTTAAATGAGACAAATTGCAGTCGTTGTGTTTGTATGGTGAGTGAAGCAAAACGTTTTAGAGGAGCAGAAACCATGTGAATATTCATCTGCCCTTTGGAAATCTGACACTTTCCTGCAGGATATGTAAAAAGAAAAAAAAAGCAGCGTTCTGGCATTGCAATCAGGAAGTCAGCAGGCAGTGATGATGTGCAGTGGCAGTGTGGGTGACCTTTTACTGGAGGACACAGACGCTCAGCTGCTATAACGTCATCAGCACCGCTGCTGCAGTTTCCCGTGTGCTGCCACTAGAGGGCGGACAGTGGGTCGTGATAGTAGTGCTGATGTAGGCTACACTCCTGACCTAGAGTTAAAGGGAAAATCCACCCCAAATTAGAAGCCAAATATGTCATGTCTACAGTATCGCACATACCAGCTTTGAACAAGTTTCTCCTTCAGTTGAACAACAGACTGGGTCATTTAGAGACAAATCCTGGAGCTTCTCCATAATGTGGCTGTTTTCTAATTTGAGTGTTTCACATTCAAATCAAACTGATTACTGACATATTTTTAAAAAACCCTCAAATTTAATTGGACTGACATTTATGACATTGCCAAGTCTCCAGCTTGGGGAAACAAGTCCATATTTGATAATCATTTAAATATCATATAATGTAGATCTTGTTTTAGGGTGGATTTCCCCTGTAAACCTGATACAAATTGTGCAGCAGTAGCATTTAGCATTAAGTAATGAGAGCATGGATATAAATGTAGCAATTAACACAGACATTAAGCTTTTTTAGAAATGTCAGCATCCCTTGTGCTTTATTTCCTGACATGGTTTACTTCTGTCAGCTGTCCATCCATCTGTCAAGTCTTCTGGATGTGAGACAAACTGAAGGCCACCATGGTGTTTGTAGTTGAACCCATAAATATTCAGTTTACTATAGCCCAGTAATTATGATTATATACAGATCAAGGTGTTTCTAGTATAGGTGGAGACTGTTCTCTATCAGTTGTGTTATCTGTGACTCACTGATGCAATGTCCAATGTTTTTTGTGTCCCACAGGCACAATGGCGTCTTGGTATTTATGTAGACTATCAGCTGACACCTGTCTGAGGTCACAGCCTGCTGTAAGGAGCACCCCAGGGACTCCAGCTGGCATTTCTACTCCTCCGTGCTTCATAGTTTAAACACATATCCTCCACAACTACACACAGTCACGTGTGAGACACTTGCACTTATTATTTAAGACGCAGTAAATCTCCTCAAAACATGAACCGTTTCTAATGAATCCAATTTTCTGGTTTCTGAGTAAATCTCATGAATATAGCATGACGGGCTTCGCCTCTCTGACAGAATGATGATAATGCAGACTCTGCACCAGTATGATGCAGCCCCGCAGAATTGCAGTGTCTGCAGCAGAGACGGAATGACCTTGCTTCAAGGTCGCAATGACACTGCCGTCAGTTTTTCCTCTCATGCGCGCACCAAGAAAATCCTGTCCAGAGCCCGGAGCCCGCTGCTTACATGTGACCACACCAAGACGCAGACACCCTGTTGTCCTGCACTTTTGGCACAGACAGGGGAACGCAAGTGTGTTAGTGCTTATTGGTTTAAACAGACTAGACTAATGTGTAATAGTCCATAATGAGAGATGGATAATGCTGGGGTCTTTAGAAATTACCTATTATACTATTTTTTTTTTTTTTTTACATACAACACCCTGTTTTTTTTAAATTCCTTTTTAAAAACCAGAGGACAAGGTTGTCAACTCCGCTGTGACAAGTTCTCTCTGTGCCAGCTGTTGTCAGGCATGTTGAAGAGCGCAGGCTACAAAGTTAGACGGAACAATCATTTCTTTACCTTGAACCATACGTAAAAGATATCTGAGACATGTTTGAGACTATTTTATAACGCATTTGGTAAATTATGTGTTGCGTCCCCCCCCCCCCTCAAACTACAATCCCTTCATTATTCCCCTTCCCCATCCCATTGCGGTGATCTCCTGATCTCCTCTTCCTTGGCTCCGGTCCAAACAGTGTAGTGGTGGAGAGAGCCGGTCAGTGTCACAAGACCGACAGCATGATTTTCCATAGAGGTGTGCTGCAAGGGACATGCAGCCTACTGCTCTCTCTGCAGCAGTCCTTAAAAGCTTGTGACAATTTTAATACAAAGATATCTTCATCGGATATTGAATTATATGGTATTTTAAGTTAAAAATATTAGAATAAAACTACTATTAGTGGACAAAACGTACAATACAACCAATAGAAACTTACATTTAAACTTAAAGTAGTATTTTAGGCATTTTTAAGTGTGTCTGGGAATATGACAATTTTTCATTTACAGTGGGGAGGCACTTTTTCTGCTGCGAGAACATGCACTGATTGATTAGTTGCACGACACCATCGATTTGCAGAGAACTGATCAGAAATCAGCACTCTATAATCTAAATGAATAGACCTGGACTACATTAGGATTAACATAGACTGGGTCTTTTTTTTCCACAGGAGTTGCAGGCCCTTATTATAATGCTGATGACGCTGGTGGATGGAGCGTGCGGACGTAACGGAGACACAACGGACGCAAGTTGGCCAGAGGGAGGAGGAAAGGCGCGGGATAGAGACTACGTCACCGAGCTGCGTCAAGCTACCGCGAGGGAACTAGCAGGAACCGGAAATCACACTGTTTAAGCGTTTTAAAACAAAACAACGAGTTATGTTAATGTAGTAATATTAGGCTTAGTGTCATTCTGGTGAGTGAGTGGTATATTCACGTAGTATAAGACGACTCTCTTGTGTTAAATACAATTTCGCTTCGAGGCTTCGTCCAGCTCGAGAAACGTTACAACGGTTATGTGCGTCGACAGTGTTTCATTGTGAAACGTCGTCACCGGACGTTCAGGTTTCCTTCTTTAACGTATTGACGCTAAATGTCCAGCTACAACCTCAGCTGTGGCAGCCGAAGGCGAGAATTTATAACAGCGGTGTACGGAACCGAACAGGCGGATAATCAGACGGTACGTGTCGCTGCGTGTTGTTGATGTTGTGACGGGATGTGAGAAATCCTGCGAGGCTCGGACAGCGCCGTTAAACCGGGTAAACCGACTGTGGACACCCCAGCCGCAGAAGACTTGGCTGACTTCAGATAAAAAGCAACCCTGCGATGTTTTTTTTGCATTTCCCAGTAAGTATCCTCACTTAGCCTACACTGCAGAGATTGAGCTCACAGTGGGTTTAGGCTATTATTAATCTTTTCTGCTGTCTTATCGGTAGTCTGGTGTGCATGCACAGAGCTAAGTTCGCGTGGCCACGTTATTGGGGGTAGGGGGCACGAGCCGCTGAATAAATATTTGTGTAATAATTTGCAGTAGGAGCCTCTTGTCGAGCTGACACTCCTCTCATAATTTACCTCCTGACTAATTCACGCGTTAATAAATGCTACAACACTCTATGAAAAGGTTAATCCTCTCCTCGCTGATGAACCCCCCTCCTACACACACACACGCATACACACACAAACGCACACGCATACACACACACACATACACACACAAAATGTCTTATTAAATTGGATGCATTGTCACTTAGAGAGTAAATGAAGAATGCCGGCCCATGTTTGAATAAGATTACAGCCGATAATAGTGCTCCTATGGCTCACTGCATGTCCTCATTTAAAAGGGTAAGTGACACCCCGCACTTCTTCAACTCTATACACAGTTCAGCTTTTTTTTTTTTTTGAAATATGTATTTGAACCCCCTCCCTGAGTTGATCCTCCTTCTGCCTCAACACACTGACCTGTGCAAGTCACCAAGCCTGCTGGACCAGGATTGAGATCACTGATCTTAAGGCATAATCCACTTTGGCAATTAACCTTTCACCGGTCCAAGATCAGTAAGCAAGGTCACCCCTGGGTGCTGTTCTCGTCGTCTCCACAGTGCGCCGCATGTGAAAACCTTAAAAAGAGTTTTATGTATAGTCAGTGTGATGCATTATCAGTGACAAAGACCACCGGTCCCCCCACCCCCAAACAATTGAGAAAGCTTTTAAACCATGTTAGACAAAGGGAGGACTGGTTTATGTGCTTTGACGTTTGTTTTTTCATTTAAAAGTGTGTTCAGAGGTAACATTTTGCACAGAGGATCATTTGAGTGAATGTCATTCACTACTGTAGTTTGTTTAACAGCCTGTTACAATGCAAAAATCAAAATCTACAGCTTTAATTTAATCAATTGTCAGGTTTCTGTGGCCAAAGAATGGATAGAAAGAATATATAGATAGAAAGAATATAGATATACATCACAGTTTGTTTCCACAAATTATTACAGACTTGTTCCTCAAATAAGTTGAAAACAAGAAACAAGGGGAAAAAAAAGCAGGAGGTTCCTCTTGGTTAAAATTTTGAATTTAATGTTGACTACTTTTTAAAATATCCAAAGCCAGAGTCACATCTACACTGTAAAAAGTAACTATAATAATGTTTGCTGTAATGTTTTTTTAAATTAAAACTAGTCTCTTGAAGTGTTTATACAGAGTTATCACCAAACTTCAGCTTATGACTTTGTAGGAGTGAGAGAGACAAGGTGTTGGCTTTACTCTGTCTGTCCTTCAAGCATTCCTGTGACTGTGACCTTTGGAGTGTGTCACGCAGTGTAAGGGGGGAGGGAACTCGAGTAGCGTACAGAAATCTGGACAGATACAGTGGGTTATGTATTTTAGGAAGGAAAAGCCAGTGTTACGAGTATACACAGGCCTTATAATAGAGGAAACAAAACTACTGCCAATATATACAGTAGGTTCTCTCTTGCACTCATGGAGATTGGCACTGCTGTTAATGTTAAGAGCCCTTTAATAAACTAATATGTACAGCTTGCTCTCACAAATCATGGTTGTCATTGTGGGACAGGACACAATGTACTTTGGGGTATTTGACTGTTAAAAAACCACAAATGGCAGGTTAACATGAAAAGTATCTGTGGCACTCAAAACCTTTGCTTACTTTGCAGGTGTCCTGATAACTGCAGACTTCAGCTCAAAGCAATAGCACTTCATTGAACCACCACTGGGAATCACGGATACATAGGCTTCAAACACCAGTTCAGCAAACAGGTAATCTCTTCTCACATCACCTTTTATGCTGATGAAATATTACGCTATTGTGCTGTGCTCCATCTGGGATTATGTCTGTTATTTGTGCTGTGCGGTCAAGTGCCTCACCTACCTCACATTTCATTCTTGTAAGGCCGTAGCTGGGCAATGTTCGGGTCTTCTTAAGAAAATACTCACAGACAAAAGAGGGACGTGGAAGGAGAAATGCAGCTAAAACACCAGAGTACAATTTTTGAAGGTGCTGACCTCTCATTTCACACCCAGAATATTACGAGTGGTTAGTGATAGCATACAGCATGCCTCATTCTGTTGCAATCAAACAGCTCACAGGACAAGTTCCTTTTTGAGAAAAGCAGGGTCAGCAGCTGCAACTTAGTCATATCTTTGGGTCTGTTGCTCTGAAATTATAGTGCATGAACTCATTGGAAGCCTGAAGGGGTGGGTTGTGATTGCCCTGCAAACCCAAAAAGGATAAACAAGGGACATGTAGTGGATAGAGGGGAGAGAGGATTGCCCTCTGCTTAAGTAGCATGAAATCAATGTGAGAATGTCCAAAATCCTGTGTGAGGAGAAAGGAGCAATCAAGTTATCAGTGTAAACGGCTTGATGACGCCATAACTTTAGAGTCCTTTGTTTTTTGGGTGCTGGATGCAGACTGGGGGAAAATGAAAGCTTTCTGCAGTATTTTCCATTTAGCAGAGTCAACATATGTGCCACAATACAATGAAGGTGGAATTTCACGGTGTGCAAAACAAATTAACACCAATTAAATTATTAACACTCACCAGTTAAACGTGTGAGTCAAACCTGGCAGACAGACATTCATCATAAGGACTCTCTTTTGGTATTCTGTCAGGTAAAATAAGTTGAGAGTGTGGAGTTATGGTTCATGTAAGTTAATTCCTGACCATGCCAGTCAGGCACACAATTAGGGTTGAACATATTTCTCCAGTGTCACAACAACCACGTTTTTGTGATGTTCCCCTGTCATATGAGAGCACATGAGTTTTGTTTTCTGAACTCTAAATTACTGAGAGTAGTTTGTGAAGAACATTGAAGCCTGTGCAGAAAAAGTATATTAACAGCGAGTTGAATTGGCAGTTAAATAATGCTGAAAACTGCATTTGTGTCCAGAGAGCCTCTTGAACCAACGTGTTATAGCTGCAGTGCCTCCATCCTTTACTGTCTAGCAGCTGGTAGTAAAGGCAGATTGTAGCCCGGCCCATCGCAGCACTCAGCCTACAACGAGCTAGCAGCTGCTGGACTCTGATTTTCTGTCAAACCTGTGCCATGTTATCACACCGTGGAGACACTTCAGTGCTGTACTAGTCACCGTTATCAAGGTAAGATGCAGCATAGTCCGGGTCAGAGTGACAGAAATAGAGCTCAGTCAAGATTAACGCCTAGCTTCTGCTAGCTAGTTAGCTAAGAGAAGCTAACCTGCACTTATAATGTATTCGGTGATTTTAAAGCTAATGCTAACCCAAACATGCCTGTACATTAGTTTACAGTACACACGACACGTTTCTCTGGCATGTTAAATAGAAAACAAAGCAACGTAGCCAACCCCGACTGGTTTTAAACACAGTTTAATCTGCTTTGGTTAAACGAATAAGTAAATATTTAGCTATTATCGCTTGCTCCTTTAACATTTTCGTGACTGAAACTGATGTTCCTCTTATGTGGCCAGCGGTGCACATGGTGCTCACTGGTCTGGTCAGAAAGTCTGAGCAAAACAGAATGATATGGTTGATTTTCTGGGCTCATATACTGTTGGCTGATTCATTCACTGAGCTTGTAAACTCAGTCCAAGCAAGCTAAACTTTAAACAGGCTGGGTTTGCTGTGACCCCCTTGCTGAGCTTGCCAAACAGTGCTACTTTAAAGTACAGAGGGGGCAAACTCCAAATAAAGTGTTTGACTGCCAACCACTATTGGATGGCATTTATTGCTGTAGCAGTAAATATGATAAAAGCATACTTGGTTTGCATTCAGTGATATCTAGAGTAAGTAAAGATTCAGTATCTTAGTGTGTTGAGCTCAAGGTGTCAGGTAAAGAGTCTTTATCTATAAACTGTACATACTGTACACATACTGCATATATGTAAATAACACATAGACTGTGTTATGTGAGATTGTTGTGGCAATTTCGCTGACTTAGTTTTCCTCATAACATCAACATAATGTGAGCTATCTTCCTTTTTCCCTTTGTTTTTTTCCCCTCGGTTGGTCTTTAACCCTGATATTGTCCAGCTTTGGTCAACCTTGAAATCATATTTTCAAGTACATGAACTGACTGAAGTAGGGCTGCAACTAATGATTATTTTCATTAGCAATTAATCTGTCAGTTTTTTTTTCTTGATTAATCAATTAGTTGTTTGGTCTATAAAATGTCAGAAAATTGTGAAAAAAATGTTGATCACTGTTTCCCAAAGCCCAATATGACATCCTCAAATGTCTTGTTTTGTTCACAACCCAAATATATTCAGTTTACTGTCATAGAGGACTAAAGAAACCAGAAAATATTCACATTTGAGAAACTGGAATCAGATCATTTGGACATTTTATTTCCTTAGAAAAATGACTCCAAATGATTAATCAGTTATCAAAATAGTTGATGATTAATTCAATAGTTGACAACTAATCAATTAATTGACTAATCGTTGCAGCTCTAGACTGAAGGACAGAGGCAAGAGTATTTAACTGATAAGTTAAAAGACGGTGTCTTTTAAGTGGTATGTTTATCTAATGAAGCAGAGAAAATCATGTTTTTCTAAGGATAATGTCTAATCACTCTGTGATGTAAAGTGTATCTAGATGTAAAGTTGTCAATAGAGGCTGTTCATTATAGATGTCTTATAAATAAATGAAAAGTATATAACATTTATTCATAATTCTGCAGCCTGACAGACAGTATACAGTACAGGTCAGGACTGACTAGTTATAGGCTATGCCATAAACTCACATATTGTTGACTGATAGTTTTGTGTTCAAGGTTGACAGTTAATGTCTTTAGATAAGGCATATCAGTGTTTAACTTCATGTAACTCAGAAATTTAGTTTCAAAAATGTGAATCAATCAGAATATGATTTACGTGGTCACATTGCTCAATGAATCCCCTCCAGAATCAACCATACCAGTGTGTACAGAACATACTACTGCATGTAATGTTGTCATTGTGGGCAGGGTGAGATATTGGAGCATTGAACCGACCATAAGCACTGTATTTTCAACATTGCAACACTTTGTAAACATGCCGTCTGCTACTGGATTATCAGCCCAGCTGATAAACAAGAAGAAAACATGGTTGGTTGGTAATTGCACTGGATTGCCAGTATGTGCATGAGAAAATCACAAGTCACTTTCAAGTCTTAACTGGATTGAGGCTATTTAGGCTGCAGAGATCCCATCTCATCGTCCTCACACAGTGATCTATTAAGTTGGAACAACAGTACAATCGTTCAAGTAAGGCCCTGCATTAATATATCCACTGATGAGTTGGAGCCCAAAGACAGATGTGGCACAGACTACAACTCATGCCCCGTTTATTCCTTTTCCCCTCCTTGTAACCAATTTCTCTGATCCCTGAAGTGCAGTTGATTAAAGTAAATCTATCATTTGCTAAGAATCGTGAAAGTACAAAGTCACTTCCAGACAGTATAATGAAACTTGAATAATTTGTCTTTGTGTGGCTTTACAGTATACTGACCAGACCTCCTTATGGGTGTAATTACAGGAGTAGTACACCTATGCTCTTGATTAATTACCCTAAAGTAGTCAGAGTAGTGGTCATTTTACTCAGCTAATAACCTGGCTCAGATATTCACCCATCTGCCTGTTCCTCACACTTATGCCCATTTGATATTATTACATCCCGTGTCAAAGAGATCAGGCTGTTTTAGGCTAATTGTGTCATAAATAATGGGTGCAATGTATGATTGGCATTGAGGGTTCAGACATTTGGCATCAGGACGAAGTTACTGGAAGCTGAATCGCTGCTTAAAAGCATAAATCAAATTACTCATGGCTATTCACATTGCTCTCCACTGGGTTTGCACTTGCTGTTGGGAGTCAGAACTGTACACTCACTTAAGACATTAAATCTTCTCTTTCGATTGTCATAATGTTTTTTTGTCTTAAGGAATTATTTTAAGGAATGCTCGTTTGTTTTATGTCGTTGTTGTAATGGCTTACAAATAGATTATAAATGTCGGTGTCGGGAAAGCGGCTGCTGCAAACTTCTTCTGCCCCCTGCAGAGCTGAAATTGTGCCATAGTTTTTTTTTTTTTTCTCATTGAAGAAGTTACAGGTGCAATACATACTAGCTATAATTTTGAAGTCATGAGCTTCCTGTGTACTTGTATTTGGAATCATGAACATATTTGTAATTTCATGGCTTGCATGAGGTATTTACTGTAATTTCTTTCTTGGTGCTTATTCATCTATGGTAGGAGAGGCTATAGTTTCTGTAATTAAATTGAGAAGTACAGACAGTCTTTGGCAGGGAAGCAGGTTGCTGCAGCACTATTACTTGCGTGAACATAACTTATGTGTCTGTATAGTGAGGAGCGGTCACTGTTTATGAGCATGGCGACCTTCATCCAGTCACCTTGGCTATTTTAATGTCTGGAAATGTCAGAGACAAAGACTTCACACTGTGGGGGTGCACTGGGGACTGTATAGTTTTTTATTAGGTGTGAAAAGGTTTTAGTGAATCCAAGGTGTTGTTTTCTTTTTGTTGTTGATGGTTTAAACAACCTAGCTGAGAAAAAATAGTACAAACAAAACAACATGGAGACTCAATGCTGCTAAAGCTTTTGTGATATTAGCGTATTAGCATGCTGATAATACAAAATCCAGGTGCTTCCACAGTCCATACTTCCAGCAAAGAAAAATGACCAAGATTTTAATAATAAAAATTTAATAATAATTTAATAATAATAATAGTCACTGGGTGTAGCTTAGTAATTGTGAATTGGGCTTTAACCAAGGTTAAAAGTTGGTCTGAATGCCTGCATTTGTTTTGCTTTTTGCCACGTGTTCACTTCTGATTTCTGTGAAATCTGTAGGCAAAAGGGCAAATAAGACAATAATAATTCATTACTGATCAGTTGGCATGAAGATCAGGTCTGAGGCTGCAGGGTGGGCTGGGGTAGTAAAAAGGTCTGGCAGCCCGTGTTGGACAGTACTTGTGCTTTCTCCCTCTCTCTTTTATTTGGAAAATGCCAAAGAGAAAAACAAATCAAGTGAATTAGTCATTGTGATTATGAAAATGCCAATCTTTGCTTAGATAAAATTTTATTAGAAGATATCTGGCTCCTTAAAGATTTATTTCAACTTACTGAAAGAAAATCCAAAATCAGAAAAAAATCTGAAATGAATGTAATACATATACTTTTTACCTGTTTAGATGTTTATATTATATATCTGACCTGCACCATGTGTTTTTATCAGTTGGTGTGAACATAGTTTAAAAGACAAACATTTGAGGTAAAAGTTGAATGCCTTTATTTACTTTGACCTTTCTTTGTTGTTTATTTTTTCCCCTTTAGACGTCATGTCTTCCAGGGAGCGTCGGTCCGATGTCTACATAAAAGCAGAACCAAGCAGTCCAGAGGGAGGCGGGGGAGGTCGGACCAGCCCTGGCGGGGCCTCCTCAGACTCTTCTCAAAGCGGAGGTGGAGGAACCAGAGGAGACAGCGCTAAACGTTATTCCCCGCCACTCTATACACCAGCTCTGCGTTGCCACTTTAAAGACGAGGGTGGTGATGGGGCAGAGGAAGGCTCCACTGGAAATGGAGCAGGGCGATGCAAGTACGCCCTGAGCACGTTACCCAAGAGGCTGTGTTTAGTATGTGGGGATGTGGCTTCAGGTTATCACTACGGCGTAGCTTCATGTGAGGCCTGCAAAGCATTCTTCAAGAGAACCATCCAAGGTGTGTGTTGTGGTGAAGTTTAAGCATTTGCATTGCAGCGTACAGTTGATGATACTCTGATACCTGATGTAAAGTAACAAGAGGACAGGTTTTACATTTGAAGTATGTGAATCATGTTAAACATGGAGCCTTGTGTCTGACACTGACCACTACTGACCACGGCCTTCTGTGTGACACTGTCAGCTTTTTCATCCGAGAAACACAAAAGTGTAAAATTCTTTCCATGCTTTTGAGAAACTAATTACAGATGTTTCTATTTTTCTACATATAGCTGAACCCTGCCTGTATTCTATTATTCCACTGAAGCCTTTCAAGAGCACAGTCAGTTAAAGATATATTATTATATTTGTCGTAGTCAATAGGAAATTTCTCTCATATTCTCAAAATATCTTGTAGTGTTACTCAGTGACCTGTGAACTCACTACATACATTCTTTATATTTTAATGGAGAATAACTGGATGTTTATTACACTTGCCTGAGAGCTGGTATAGCTGGAGGGCAGGGTAGCGAAATAGTATAATATAGCTGGTACCGATCAATGGAAATATGCCCTCATCAGCTCCAGCACAGATCTGCAACAGCCCGAGGCATCCCCAGTCTTCATAGCGGTAGTAAGGCTGAAGAATGCAGGAATGACTACGGACCCACATCACATACTAACGGTGTTATTCTTTAACATGCTTCAATACAAGGTCACTACAACTGGCCCATCTGGTTTATACTGGTCTGTTAGACAATAACCATGAAAACTTAGAAGTTGTCATACTGTTTGTACGTTGGGAAACATGGTGGGTAAATTGCCTGATGTGTTTTCAGCTCTGGATAGATTGTATGTTTAAAATTAAACATTGTCTCTTCTTCTATAAAGGTAACATTGAATACAGCTGTCCAGCATCAAATGAGTGTGAGATCACCAAAAGGCGCAGAAAGGCTTGCCAGGCATGCCGCTTCACCAAGTGCCTCAAAGTAGGCATGCTGAAAGAGGGTGAGTGTTTGTGTTGTGCAGTGAAGTTCCTTTGACAATAGCAGAAGCTGTGTAGCCGCATTTGATATTATATGTTCAGTGTCATTGTGCTAATCTTTTAAATGTAGTATGTTTTTTCAGCCATAAATCATAATTATTTTATGTTTCATGATGTAGGAGTTCGTCTTGACAGGGTCCGAGGTGGAAGACAGAAGTACAAAAGGCGCCCAGAAGTGGAGAATGCAACATACCAGAGTGCCCCTCTACCACTGACAAAGGAGAGTGAAAAAGGTGGGATTATATTCTTGTTTTGTCATTTGTGTTTTCTTCTATAACACACAGCATAGTTTAATACTATTAGGTTAATCAAACTGAGGAAAAACGGCTCAATAAAAGACTTTTTGTGAAACTATCAATTGCTAACTATCAGTCAGTAAAGACAGCATCAGCTTACACATTCACTATATTTGATATTGAATTCCAACTACATGTTTCAGGATGAGTTTTTTTTATCTTGAGGGGCATCTTGCTGTTGCTAGGCACGCATAATCGGCTGTCGATCAATTGTGTGCTGGCAAGCTACATGTAACAACCAACAGCAACTATCTTCAGGCAACTAAAAACAGCAATAACAGACAAATCTAAGTTCTGGGGGGTCAGTCACAGTTCAGTTGGGAGGTCCTCACTCTAGTTAGAGATATAGTTAATCTGCTCAGAGTTAAACCTCTTTTTTTCTTTTTAAACTTGAGGCGATCAGAATGCTCCTTCAAAAATGTGAGATGTGCTGGGGAGTTAAAACTCAAGGTGCTTAGAACTCAACTTGATACATCCATTGACCAGAGAACACAAGCAATACATAAAACTCTTCAAACCTATTGGAATTGATAAGAAAACAGCGCCCTCTTCCTGCTTTTTCCTGCCATCAACACAAGAGTGAAATATTATAACTGTGCTAATTTGAGTAAATTTACATGATGATCTATCGTGCAACTTTTTTGCATAAACCTGACTGTGCAGAAACTACTTTACACTACTATCGAAATAAGAATACACAGGTGATTCCAGTGAACACCAGCACAAATCAGCATATTGTATAAAGCAGCATGTTAGTTTAGACAATAACAGAGTAGATATTTTGGGTATCAGTCCAGCTATGAATGTACACGGCAAGTTTTATTCCATCATATTAACCAATTCCTCTCTGTGTATTTTGTGAAACAGGCTCCTCCAACATCATCGTGTCCCACCTTCTAGTGGCTGAGCCAGAAAAGTTATTTGCTATGCCCGACCCTCTGCAGCCCGACACAGCCCAGCGCACACTCACCACCCTTTGTGACCTTGCTGACCGTGAGCTGGTCGTCATCATTGGCTGGGCCAAACACATTCCTGGTAAGAGATGCAGCGAAGATCATACTGGGGAAGAGAGGCAGTGATAACATGGCAGCAATGAAAGAGAAGTATTGAACCAATCTCACTGACCGGGAAGAAACATATTGTGTCATGTTTCACCCAGACCATGACTTCTGGATTTATTCCCTCAGAAGCAGAGGACTGACTATTATAAAATGACCTGTGTGAACATGATGATCATGATGATGATGATGATGATGATGATGATGATGGTGGTGATGATGGCTGAACAGTGTAATTGTTGGGTACAACAAGAACTTCTCAGCATTATCAAATGGTAATATTATTATTGGTGCTTAAAATATATACCAAGTTTTAAATCTTAACCAGGTTTTGTCTAAATAATCTTTATGCACATTGCTCAAAATGAAAATGTTTGTGACAAAATATATAGTCAAAATATATTATATTGATTATTGGGTGTGTGTCAGGAGAGGAGATTGGCATTTTACTTCTTTGCTGAATCTGTGCTAATGGTTCAATAGTGCAAAGGTTATCTGTATTACAAGCCAGAGTAAGGTCACCAGCTGTCTATGAAACCACTACTTGGTACTATAAAGACATAGGACCAGTGCTTGCTGTTTCATTTGACCTTCCCAAGTTTTTACCTATAACCAGTCGGCCTCCTCTGCATTCAGTCTTCTCTCTCCATCGGTTTTATTCCCCTGCAGGCTTCCTGTCGCTGTCTCTAGCAGACCAGATGTCCGTGCTGCAGTCAGTTTGGCTGGAGGTGCTGGTGCTGGGCGTAGCGTACCGCTCGCTTGGCTGTGAAGACGAGGTAGTGTTCGCAGAGGATTTTGTCCTTGATGAGGAGATGTCACGTGTTGCTGGACTGACAGAGCTAAATGCAGCAATTAGTCAACTCGCCCGCCGTTTCCGTGCACTAAACGTGGACCGGGAGGAGTTTGTCATGCTAAAAGCCATCGCACTCACTAACTCAGGTATTTATACTTCTGTGATTGGACAGTTATCATACTTAGTATTTTGGCGAACCAACATTTACTTACAGCTTAAAGAACTATTATTAGTGATATAGTGCAAATTGGAGGTTTTCATATCACCTGCAGTCAGTAGACTAAACTCCATCTGCTTAAAAGTGTGCTCTGGTGGTATTACTGAACAATTCCAGTTTCCCACAGTCTCTGCTAACATCAGAGGAAATCATTACATTTTAATGAGACATAATATTAGGCTTATAAAGGGGCAGCACTCACCACTTCCTTTAGGGGAGGATCCTGCACATAACTTAGTGGAATATAATAAACTGTTTTACAAAAACCACACTCAGTTCCCAGGTTATTACGTAGACCTGGTTAAAACTAATAATACGACAGGCCTGTGATAAATCCTACCTTTTATGAATGTTATAATGTCCACTTTCTCTAAAAACTGCTTTAGAGAGGTGTTGATTCAACTGTATGGTCATTTTGGAGGTTTTAGTTTATATTGCTGTTGAACTGTAATGTGTTATACTAAGAGATGGTCCTAATATTTAGTCTACACTCAGTGATATAATCTCTGCATAACACAATGTATTTCAACAGCACCACAAACTACAGCCACCAAAATGACAGAAGCTTTTTTTGACCGAAACTGAACATTATAACCTTTATAAAAGTTGGATTTATTGCAAGGTTGTTGTATTAGATTGCATGATTTTAGCTTCTTGTACCCAATAAACTGGAAACTAAGTGTATGTTTTTCTGCCTTAATCATAGTGGGCTTTAAATCTACTATTTTTTTTTTTGTGCAAACAATTTCTCGTATTAGTTTGGTTTACAGTCGTGGGAGTGTATGTTCTGCCACATGTAAGTAGCTAGTTAATTAATGTTGTCAGTCGTCATCTAACTGCTCAGTATGGCGTTGGTGGCAACAAAAAGCAGTAGATTAGCTGCGATGGGTGCAGACAATGTCTGTTGTCAAGCTTTGAAGCTTGATGGGATTATGCGCATGTCAGCAGCCGAAGGCCCATGACCCACGAGAAAGATCTTATACTGCCAGTGTTAAAGGCAGCGAATGTTTTCAGTTTTTAGACGACAACTACTGCAAAATTACAAACAAAAATATATTTCTAATGGTCTTCACGTCTTTGGCTGGCAGATGTACTGTGGCAGAAACATGCATACATAAATGGTAGAAATTAGTCTAATAAGTTGTAACCTTTATGTAGACTTCTCTAAGAGATCCACTCAAGATTACTGTCAACAGCAGGTTGTGTAGCGTGCCCTGCTTGCACTACAGATGCACTGTTTGTTT
Organism: Thunnus thynnus; assembly: GCF_963924715.1. Classification (NCBI taxonomy): domain Eukaryota; kingdom Metazoa; phylum Chordata; class Actinopteri; order Scombriformes; family Scombridae; genus Thunnus; species Thunnus thynnus. The sequence continues at coordinate 7,762,595 of NC_089529.1, read as the reverse complement.
TGTAAATTCAAGCTTCAAGATGTTTATTGTCACTCTGTTTATACAAGTACAATCATGTGAAATACTATATCTGGGAGGCTGCTTTACAGAAAAACACTAAATAAATATATATAAAAAGACATAAAATGTAATATATATATTTATATTTATTATTTTTTGAAAAAATATGTATTTAAAAATATATACATAAACAGTTTATATAAAAAGACAGACTCAAGGCACAAAAAGGTTGCATATACAATCATTTGTCAGAACCACATAAAGCTTAAATAAAGGCTGCTGTTAGTTTGTCTTTGTGTTAAGTGACTGGGCAACACTGGCTTTGTTTCTGTGGCAAAAGCTGAGAAAAGGTAAACACTCTACACACTGCCTTACCGTATCCTCCCTGTTGTTCTGTCAGACTCTGTTTACATCGAGGATATGGACGCTGTGCAGAAGCTGCGGGACCTCCTCCACCAGGCCCTGCTGGAGCTGGAAAGTCAGCGGCGCCCAGACGACCCTCAGCGGGCAGGACGCCTCCTTTTAACATTGCCTCTCCTCCGACAGACTGCTGGACGAGCTCTCACCACCTTCTACAGCATCAAGACCCGTGGTGGTATACCCATGCACAAACTATTCCTGGAGATGCTGGAAGCCATGATGGACTCTCCCTAGGAGGGAAAAGGCAGCAGAAGTGATGATGATGAAGAGAAAGACCCAACAGAGATCTAGTCTTCATGAGTGGATGAGTGGTTTGTGAGAAAAGGAAAGATTTTATTTGATAATTAACGGAGGAAAATGGTCTTTTTCCCCTTTAGGCTACATAAAGAAAGGAAAAGAATATGAGAAAAGAAAACCCTCATGTATTCATGTTAATAAGGGGGAATTGGTTATTTACAGTAAGTTGTAACTGCCAAACTTCAGTAAAAGGCTCCGAGATCCACATTAGTCCAAATGTGGAAAAAAAACTGAGAAAACATTTAACATGAATACCAAGACACTTGTACTTTTCAACTATTTTCATGTGGTGTGTTCCATCACAGCATCGGTCTGCAGTAACATAACCACTGACAAGCAACATGTAGGTACTCAAGAACAGACTGCAAACATGTGGGTTTTGAACTTTTTTTTTTTTTTTTTAAATAATGCATCTACTCATGAAAGCCATAATAACATATCGGGCGAAAGACTTGAGGGTCCAGTGTTGGGTCAGATTGACATGCACATGGAGTGCTTGTATTTACTATAGTTTAGTGTGCCGTTGTAGGCAAATTCATAGGAATTACTTGCAATATGTTAAAAGCAATATAATGACTCGATTATTGTCTGTCACATTTAAAATGTGGATAAAATGGTGAGACATCTAGTTGTGTGTATGTCAGTAGTTCTCCACTCTCAGGACCCCAAGTACTGATTTTATTTAAATTAAAGCGTCTAGTATAGACTGGTTTGGGTCGGGGATGCCACGAATGATGCCATGAATAGACTTAAAACCCGCTAGGAGAGAAAAACATCAGCACTTGGGATGTTGAAGACTGGACTTGGGAACCACTGGTCTACATAGGTGCAGGATTCTTTATAAAAGGTTGTGCAATGGATTTGTTGTCCAGGAGAGGTGCATATGAAGACTGTGTACGCATAAAATGCTCTACTTGGAAGGTAATATATTCAGTGTTGTTTGTAAATCCTATTGACACACAAAAGACTGGCATCCATACAAGCAAAGCGTGTGCGTACGTACGTGTGCAGTCAAAACCAGTGAGCTACACTGAGATCAGGGAAGAACACTCTTTGACATTAAAGCCAGTGTGGCAACAACAGTGGTTAGACAAGAAATGCATATGCCTCATCTGCTTTTTTATACCATCGCCCTCCAATAGATCGAACCGCTATTTTTGACTCCAGCAGCTGTGCTGTTCAAAAGTAATGGTCCGACCTATGTAACCTGTTTCATTTTTGGGGCTTTAATGTGTAACACTAACCCACACGATTGGTGTAACCCATATTTGCAAGGTGTATGATAAGATTTAGCTGCATTTTCTGCAGTAGTGAAGAAAGTTGCATAAAAGATCTCAGTTGATTCAATGCGAGATCCCTCCTTTGTGTACGTATGTCTGTTTAACTTGTAAGTGCCCGTAGTGGGCTCAGGGCAACAAGAAATGCAACATATGCAACATCTTCCTTTAGGATGTTGAAACCTTGTCTGACAACATCCTCAAAGTCCTACTCATTGTTCAGCAGGTTTGTATACTTACAATATAAATGATCATTATAGTAAGCTTCACATGCAATGCACAGCTAATGTATCTGATGTAAAAATCAGATCCCTAAAAAAAAAAAAAAATTTAGTGGCCAAAGGGCCATTAATCTTTTAGCCATGTACAGTTCCATTTAAATAAAGAGAAACATGCAATTTATAATGAAAGATAATAAAGCCAGCAAATGTGATACAGATTCCCCATTACGATTATGCTGTATTTGTGCAGCTTATAGTGTACTGAAATTTGTAAAAACTTGAAACTTGCTTTTCCTTTCTAGGATTTAAGGGTATTTTAATTACATTGTGACACACTTGTGGGTTTGGTATTGAAATGAAGCTGTCCATTCTGGATATTAGGAATGCTACTTGTTTTTTTTTTTTTTTTGTTTTTGTTTTTTTCATATAAGCAGTGTGTGTTTTCTGAAGCTGATTGTCATTTTAGGGATCAATTTACATGGCTCTATACATCCTGCGACATGGTGAGGCTACAGAGGGCTACCTCAGGAGGCAGAGTAAGCCAGATGGCCAAGTAACTGTGGAGACAAATGTAATTCTTGATCTTTTGATTTGTCTGGTTAAATTTGGATATTGGGTATATTGAATGTCTTGCAGTTGCGCAAACGCCTGAGATCATTTTTTCTTTGTTTTCATAACTTTAAGGTGTATATGGCTCATTAATCACGCTTTACAAGATTCCCCGTGGTACAAAGTATCTCACATGGGAGGGCAAGCAAATAGTTGGTGTGGTTCCACAGGATTAACGGTGCACCTCAGAAACACAGCTCATTTATGGCAGTTCAAACTGAAACACACAGGTATTATATTAACAACAGCTAGCACTGTGGAGCAGGGGCTGATACTGTCTGATTCACCTGTTTGGATGTGTTTTCACTCATCTTGTTCAGTTCTTCATGGGCCTCAAACATGTGAAGTAATACAGCATTTAATAGGTTTCAGCTTCCTGTCATCTAAAACATGCTTTTGGTGTCTGATTTGCTTACTGAACCTAATTTCTCAAGTAGCAATCAGAATTCTGAAACAAACAAATATAGATGCATGGGTCCACTAAGAGCTGTTACAAGTTTCTCAATACAGTATAAACTTGGTCATTTACACACAGGTAGTATTTTCTTTAGCCTAAAATATGTATATTTAGGTACGGTGGGTTAGGGTGGAGGGTGGGTCATTTGCAGTCACTGTTTAAATTATACAGTCATTTGTAGTTTCTACTAAATACGTGCGCATTAATATAAATGAGCAATACAATAAATTACCAAACCTCACACATTTCCTTGTATAGCCACACTGTACATTTAACATTGCCAGTTATAATGAAGAATAGCTACTAAACGTTATATTATTTAGAAGTTCAAATCAATGTTTGTATTTTGAAAGACTATTTAAATGATTAAATTCTATTTTTTACTCAATTTACTGTTGTTTGTTGACACTGCTTTATTTTTGTGTGTGATATTGGCTGTGAATTTCTGTGTGTAGGCTTTTTTTTTTTCATTTAGATAAAACAGTTTGATGTCCTTGTCTAAACATGTCCACATAAAAAATCACTGTGAAAAAAGTGAGATCATCCACTGTCTAAAGCAACAGGGAGTGGATTATTGTAGGTGCTTTGTGTTGTGTAATAAATGGACACACCACCACCACCACATATCATTGGTCTCATCTCTACCTGCGTATGTTTATGTATGTGTATGTATGTGTGTGTGTGTGTGTGTGTGTGTGTGTTAGATGGGACTACTGTTGAAACTTTCAACTTCATAATTAATATTTTTGACCATGCAGTGCATGTTACACCCTTAACTGATGATGATGAGACTTCTCATGCAGTTGCGGAACTGGCCCTGTGAAATGAATACTTAAAAGAGTAAAATAATCCTAGGATGGTAGGATGTAGGTGTCAAATATGTGAGACAGCATTGGAAGCTGTGCCCTCAGTGGTTTTGTTATTCTGCTTAGTCCCCTATTATAAGTAGCTGGGTATCTGCTCAGATGAAAAATTATCTTTTAAGACTCATGTTGAAGAACTGCCTAAGAAATTCAATTTACATTTCTGTATTAGAAACAAGCAGTGCTTCTCTTTCAGCAGTAGACTGCAGATTGTACGCAGCATTTTGCAGCAGTGCTTGACTATGCAGATGCTCATACGCTCAAACTCCCTTGATGCTGTCTATCTATTACAGGTGACAGTTTTAGAGCCCATCATTGGATCCTTTATGAGATGGTCGGGTGGACATCACTTACAACTAGAAGGGAACAACACTGTCTCGTTTTTATTTATAAAGCCATCCTAAATAAGCTACAATTTTACTTATTATCACTTTTAAGACTTTAAGAAACTGTAGTGAGCGTACTTGTTCACAAGATTGCATTACCTTGGATATCCCATATATGAATACGGAAATGGGAAAAACTGCATTCACCTATTATCACTATTATTGCTACTACTACTATTATCACGCTATAATATATCACTGTCTTTTCTTTGTGTTCTTTTGTATTTTATAAGTCATTTATCGTATATTTTTGCTGTATTTCTGTATAAGATTGTTTATTTCAGACTTTTTGTTACATGGCTTGTTTAGGTTTTGTATTTGCAGGGCACCATTGTGAGTGAGAGCTTTACTCTCAGTTGGTATTCCCTGAATAAATAAAGGTTTTCTATCTAGTTTGTTTGGGATAGCCATAAGTGTGCTTGAGCTAGTATTAAATATGCTCAGAATAACCCGGTGAGAGTTTTCAACTGGCTCCAACATTATTTCAGCTAATAATAAAATAAAATAATCTTTTTTTTCCCTACAATATAATGCAGGGTTTGCCTTGCCTGATATTTAACAGATAGATAGAAGCCTTGATGAATTTGATCAATCTTGTCATGTCTCTACCTGCAGCTTTCAATTGATGTCAAACGATTAAAACTACTGTTCACAAAGCACCACTCATCTACTACATTAGACGTATGGCTTCTTGCTAGCAGATGGCGCAGGAAATAAAGATTTAGTAGGCCCAAATCTGGAAGCGAGGTTAAATCCCAGCAGCCAAACTCAATGCGAGACTGTAAGTAACAGTACGGAGAAGCAAAGTCAGGTCGAGGTGTGTCCCGGCTTTAAACGGAGCGCAGGAGCCATACGTCCTGCAACCTCATCGACAGATACTGTGAAACGCTAACAGCTAGCCGGTTAAATAACAAGCTACGATGCTTTCAATCACATCCTCTCTCATCAGAAGCAGCCGTGTCGTCCAGTGCTCAACAAGGCTGATCCACACTTCTCCTCTCGCCAAAATGCCAATTCAGGTAAGACTTGCGTGCGTTTTATCTAACGTTAGCTGAGTGTGCTGCATGGTGTATTCAAAGACTCACAGATGTCGTTGTATTTTCCTGCCTGTGAATTAGACAAACTGCACCGTTATTCGTCTCTCTTTGAGTAGCTCACAGTGCTCACTCCCTCTCTGGCACTGGTCGCCATGATGTCAACCGTTAGCTAGGAATGAGACGATTTGTTTATTTCTTTATCACAACTACAACGGCCCCCTCTGCACTTTACCAGCTACTTCCTTCACACCTCTCTGACTTGATTTGAACGTCACATAAAGCAAACTGTCAATGATTACACTGCTGCGTCGCCACTCGGGCTTTCACGCCTTATTAAAGGCCTGTGTAGTTCAAATTAATCTTGCGTTGCCCTGCTTCAGTTTCTGTCTTTAATGTAGCGTTAGTTTAAGCATAACTTCACATGTTACACGTCAGTTAACTTACTCAAAGTGCGCTTGCACTTCACAGCTGATCTGCGCACACATATGAATGTATTTAATATCCTTAAGAATTTCACGCTGACAGTTAAAGTGTTCAAATATTTATTAGGGCTTTTTGAAGCAGCTTTTAAGCACTCAGTGTGATTTGCGTTAAATGTGACACTAAATCCGTCCGTCAATGTCAGTCTTAGATAATTTGAAAGAAGCCGTTCAGCCATTTTTAAACACGCACTTGGATCTGGGTCGTGTCTACATGGTAACCCTACTTTTGCGAAACTCTCTTGAGCCGCTTCAAAATATCCTTGTGTCGCTGTTTTCAGAAGTGACAACACTGTGGTTAAGGTATGTTTAAATTTAGGCACAAAATCTACTTGGTTTGGGTCAAAATGAAAACTTGAAACGTGTTGTGGATTAAAGTTAAGACTGCCTTGCAAATCCCGCGAGAGTTTTCACAACTCGAGGGTTATCGTGTAGACCATGCAGTCAATGGTATTTATATATAGTCAATAGTGCAGACACGCATCTGTATGTGGGGGTTTGTCGCCCTCCAGTGGCCAGCAGCCAAATTGTGCGCCCATTACAAGGTGATCAACTCTTTACTAAACCACGAGGCCTTAATCTAAGCTTTAACGAGAGGTCTAATTGGAGGTTTATTTTAATAATCCGTTATTAAATTGAGTAAGACAATAGCATTACTAGGCTATACTGTACGCAGGTGATGTGTATGTTGTGCAACTATGCTGACACTTTCTGACCTATTAAACAGATTCTAACAGTGAGGAAAGCAATGCTTACAATGGCCTGTGGGGGGAGATAAAAATAAGTAATGGAATTATTTTGATGTGGGAATTTTTAAAAAAAATAATACTTTTGTTGTATATTATCATCTCAATCCCCATTAGGTAGGTGAACATCTTCCAGCAGTGGAGGTCCAGGAGGGGGAGCCAGGAAACAAGGTGTCTATGGATCAGCTCTTCAAGGGGAAAAAGGGAGTCCTCTTTGCTGTACCGGGAGCTTTCACCCCTGGTTGTTCCAAGGTGAGTCCACACTGTTCACTTTACTTGTCATGTCTTGGGCACAATGATCTTTGCATCAGTTGACAACATTTCTCTTGTTGCTTTCAGACTCACCTCCCAGGTTTTGTGCAGCAGGCCGAGGACTTGAGGGGTAAAGGTATCCAAGAGGTTGCCTGCATTTCTGTCAATGATGCATTTGTCATGGCTGCCTGGGGAAAGGAGCATGGAGCAGATGGCAAGGTATAGACTAGAGTTTTTGTGTGACATGCAATTTCTGCCACAACCTGCACCAAGTCTACAAAGTCAAACTGTGAGATAAAAGCTGACCACTTATTATAATCATTCAGAGGATAATAATATGATTATTCACACATCCTAGATGTTAGAGAGCCATGGACAATTCCTGTCCAACATTTTGTATGCTGAAAGTAAATATGGAATTTCGATTTGGCACCCGTTTGTGGTGGATTTGACCAGTGAGTAGTCCAGCAATCTGCCACACATTATCACAGTGCACTAGGCTGTTTGGTCTCTCTGACAGCAACATTCTCACAGTTGACCATAAAGGAAAGGTGAAGTATCACACTCGTAATATATTCTAAGCACTGACATTATCCTTGAGTCTGTCGACACAGCAGTTATACTTAGATTATTGAGCTTGCTGCTACTTTCTTCTCCAGGTTCGAATGCTGGCTGATCCTACCGGTGCATTTACAAAGGTAAAATAAATCCTCTGGTATACTATATGTACTCTCCATTTGAAGTTTCAGGTCTGTGTGCACTGATCGGTCTTTTTCTCTCTGCTTCTTAGGCCGTTGACTTGTTACTTGACAATGATCAGATTGTGCAGGTACTTGGGAACAAGCGATCCAAGAGGTACGGATATTTCTTCCTGTTTCAGTTTTTTAGCAAAACATTAATATAGCATATGTGTTTAAGCTGGACTTTTTTAATCTATTAAATCCAATGTAAACTCAGACCGTGTCCAAAAATACTCCCTATTTACTACAATAGTGCATTTAACTGTCCACCATTTGATTTGAGTGTATGAATTTAGAATGTGAAATGTACAAACTATATTGTGCCAAGTCAAATATTCCTGCAACCAAAGGAAAGAAGTAGTAGTCATGGTGTGTACAATACTTTCTGCTAACAATCCCACTATGCAATACGTTGCATTTTTATAAATGCTAAAATTATCGTCATGTGACTCTGCACCTGTCAGTGACGCATGATGATAATGATTTGTGTCATCATGTGAGGAAATGGTGAATGGTTGAACAAGGGAGCGATTTCGGACACAGCCTCAGACGTGCAACCTCTTTTTGTTTGCAGACACACACAGATACAGGTACATGTAGGCATATAAGAGTCCTTGAACGTCTGCCATTAGACTCTCCTCTGGTGCAAAGATCAATGACAACATCAGTTATCAAGGCATATTTTCATCTAAAATCAAATCCCTTTTTCACATCAGATGCATCAGACTGAGTAAGTGTCTGGCTTTTACAGTCACATTTGAAGTTCATAGCTATGAACCAGTGTGTACTTCATCCTGCGTTTCAGATATTCCATGTTGGTGGAAGATGGAGTCGTGAAGAAGATCAACGTGGAGCCTGATGGCACTGGGCTGACCTGCAGCCTTGCTTCCAGTATTCTGTCTGAGCTGTAGGCTTTTTCAGAGCTTATTGAACCAAACTACAAACCTTCAGTTACTGTAAAAGCTGCACTAACAAACCCCAATACAAACCCGTTAAAGTTTCCTCCTCTTCTCAAAGATGGATGCAAATGCCACATGCATACTAGTATTAAAAACAGAGCTGGAAGGTACTTAATGCGCACAACTATGTGATGAATGACACTCCAAAGGACTGTACATCATCCTCTGTATTCTGTTCCTTGATAGTAAATAAAAGTCACCCCGAAAGCAATAATCACTGTTTTCCTGTATTGCTTTTAGTGTAATTTAAGTGTTATTTAGTGAATATTAATTAAAAAATCCTGCAGCTGTGACCTTTTTTATAATAAAAGATGCAAGAAGATAAACGCCCAGTGTCATGATGTTTTATGTCATGAAGTACAATACAAACAAGGCACTTTGCCTCAAAGTAAAAGAACTAAAGTAATCCACATTGGCCATCTGAAAGTGGATTTGGATAACAGGGCAGACAAGCACATTGTATTAAAAATAGCTGAGTTTAATCCACCTTACACACTCATGCAGAATTTATGCAAATTAGAAGTTTCAGAAACACATTTCATTAATCATGTAATACTGTCAGTGTCACTATATGTGGGCTTTTGAGGTTTGGCAACATGTATGAGCAGAAATGTGCATTGCCTCAGTTATTTGAAATTTACAGTGTTTAAGTTTAGAAAGTATGAACCAATCTTTGGTCAGTTTGTTATAATTTTCAACATTACTTGATAATTGTATTAATCTGAAGGCCACTGATCTACATGACTATGAAAGGTACATGAAGATTATGCCCATGAATGCTGTGTGAATTTTCACTCAGATATACGAAATTGGGATATGAGACCACATTGAATTTCTGCAAGAAAAGGCTGCAAACTAGGTGAAGATGTAGAAAATTTGCTCTTGTGGATATAAAATTCAACCATCAACATATAGAAAACGACAATGTGCTGAAAGGAGCTGTTTTTGTGCTGGTAAAATATAACATCATATAAAGTAAAAGTATAAGGCTCAGCCAACTACCAGGATAAACATCCGCTGTTGCGTGACGTCACCGAGTGACGTAGAGGAACAAGAAGAGAGCGCGTTGCATTGTGGTCACCGGGGTGTGTGTGATTTGTACAGAAACAGAAACTAACGTTACACGGCAGACAGACACAGACAGACTCAGACACATTGGAAGGTAAGTCGACACTCAGCCATAATGTGACGTGGCTGTAATTATCCTAAATATCCTATAAACTAAATGGTAGCCTATAGTTTGAAGATAATAGGCAGTAGTTAGCTAGTCTGGCTAACGTTGATGCTACATTAGCATTAAGTAAATTTGAAGGCGCCTAAATGCTGATGAGCTATTAGCTCCTCTCTGGTCTCACAGAGCTAACTTCATAGACTACGACGAGGATCACTTACAGATCGCATAATGTTTTTAAATAGCGAACAACCGCTGCCAACACCTAGTGGTGACTCGTAGTCAAATAGACGTTAACGCCAATCGGTGTGGAGTTAGTGAACATTAGCACGTTGTGCTAAAGCTGTTAGCAACAAAAAGGTATTGCGCGCGCGATTCAATGCAGGTCAGAACGAAAGAGTGTAAACACAGGCCTCAACCATTATTCATTGTAGTGTTTGTGTTTTTGTGTGTGTGTGTGTGTGGCTCTGTTTGAATACTGGGCAAACCTGATTGCTTTTATTATTCAAATCATGGCCTTATCATGAAAGTTTTGTGCAGCGCCCGTTCGTCTGCGGTTGTTTCCTAGTTCCTTGTCAAAGCAATGGGGCCAAAACACACTATTAGTGTTAAAAACTGGTATTAATATAACTTTAGAATAGTTATATGTCGCTATTTCATTAATGTAATTATTGAAGTGCCTCTGCCAACGTATTCGTAGCGCAATTCCAGGTGTCCCGTCCTTTTCACTAGTTTTAAAATCTCTAAAGGGCTAATACAACTAGTAACATAGAGTGTGCGATTATTCAATTAGAACAGAGGTTAAAGCTTCATAAAGACATACCTTCGCTATTACCACGAGGGTAAAGCCATGTCTATATTTTGCACCATGACAGTTTGGTCCAGATAAAAGCCACTGTAGACGTATATAACTGGGGTCAAAGTTATCAGGCATAGAGCAGTTTTAAATTCATATAATACCTAATTCAATATATTGTACACGTTTCCTCCTGGACAACTTTTCAGGCTCACAAATCTTTCCTTGCTTTAATCCCTGATATAAACAGGGTGATACAGCTTTAACAATCTGCACACTCCTGCCAACGGCAATCAGTTTCTGGTAGATGATCACTTCTTTGCACGACAGATGACTGGTGCCATTTATTGACTGGAAAGGATTTGCAAGCAAACATGAAATAACATGACTTAATTGAAGTATGGTATCTTGTCCAATTACTGTAAACGGCTACAATTGCTACACTGCTCATCTGATATGGATGAAAATACATGAACTTAAAGCTGAGGCTCAGCAGTCAATTCCCCATCACCCATTCAGAAAAAGGCATCACAAAAACAATAAAGAGAAAAACAAAAAGATTAAAGCAATTGATGGGGATTCAATCCCTCTGTGGAATGAATTTTACTGTATTTATTTTCCATTGTGATCTTTGCATTACAGCTCAGCAGTTGGTGATCTGTGACCGTCTACAAAGCAGCCATGTCGTCGACATCCCAAAAACATAAAGACTTTGTGGCCGAGCCCATGGGCGAGAAGTCTGTGATGGCTCTTGCAGGCATCGGAGAGGTTCTTGGCAAAAGACTGGAGGATAAAGGTTTTGATAAGGTGACAGATGATTGAAAATTAAGCATGACCAGATTAACGGGTTATTCATCACTCATTTAAATGATTCAGCAAAAGGGCATTCAGCAGTTAAACTGGCTTCAACTTACAGCAAACTCAGGTTATTATAGAACTTGGATTCAATTCTATAATGTGGGTAAAACAAGTTGCCACTTTTTTCTTTTAACTACTATCCTGTTGGCTGCCACACTTGTCTGGGTGTCATTTTGGCATTTCTGACATTTGTTTGTGTGAAATTTCATTAAGCTTGATCTATTGTTGTTGTACTGTAAGCTGTCAAGCCTATTAAGAAATACAAATCTGTGCTGTTTTTCAAGTTCTGCTTAAAACTTTGGCTGCCTAACAACAGGTCATCCTTTTAATTTGCTTTTCCATTGTGTGTTCATCTCACCTCCACAGGCGTATGTCGTCCTCGGGCAGTTTCTAGTGCTAAAGAAAGAGGAGGAGCTTTTCCGGGACTGGCTGAAGGACACTTGTGGGGCAAATGCCAAACAACAAGGTGACTGCTATGGCTGTCTTAAAGAATGGTGTGACGCCTTCTTATAAACCATTCATCCGCTGTTTTCTACTTTTGAAGTCCAAACTGTACATTACCTCTTCAGTGATCTTCAGCTACACCATATATATCAACTGACACTGTACAAAGTAATGAGGTTTACTGAAGTCAACGTGTTTTTAAATGATGCGTAAAGCTGTTGGTGTGTTCATGAAATCCTTCAGCCTGAAAATCCTTCTAAAATAGAAGTCACACATGCTCTTCTCATGGTCTTTGACAATTTATAGTCGCTAACCCTCTTAAAATTTTGACCACTTTGACATTCATGGTAGTAAAAGAACAGATGTAACTAAAAACATTAAAGGCATACTATGTAGGATTTTCCTAAAATCATTGAATACTATACAAAAATATTACCTCTCAATCATCACTTATGACCCACTAGAAGTGTGTGGTGGTGCATTTATCTGCAGAGACTCTGCCCTCTGTATGTCTTATTATTTTGCTGTGTTCTGGATATTTCTTGGGCAGTGGGTGTGTAGCCCCCAGCCAATAACAGCGTGCAGGGTGTGAGGTCAGGACTCTGTAAAAACTGTAGTGACCACATTACATTGCTACATTGTGTTTTTTTTTTTTTAAACGTACCTCAGTGTTTCCCCTAAATGCTGTCAACAGCAGTGCAGCGCAGCTGCTAAATGATGAACGCCACTGCTGAAATTTTACATTGTAGCTACATAATAATCACAATGAATACAAACCACAAGCAACTGTCTGTTTCAAGCAGCTTACGGGTGCTAGTGGGGAGAGAATGGGACGTTTGTTTCTTTGTCTCTCTTCTCTGCTCTCTGTCTGTTTGACCGAGGGCTGAGCTACACGGGCAGAGCAGAGAATGTGCGCGTCAGCTGCATTCACACCAGCTCCGGCAATGCTGGGAGGTGCCACATTGCCGGCTTGAGGTGTGGGTGTGTTTATTTGCTTTAGAACGTAACGGCAAACAATCAGAAAATAACATTTTATTGCTCTGATTCACTGCTTTGTTCTCGCTACCGCCAGTCCCTCTCTACTTTCACACTCTAGCTCGCTCAACCACCGCTGCTCTCTCTCTCACTCGTGCTCTCAGCTCACTCTGGTGTCGTTGAGCCGGGGAGGAGGGGCCAACTTTTGTGTTTACAAACAGCAACCGACAAATCCTACATAGTATGCCTTTAATGATGGCTCCATTTCATTTTGCCCGTAAGTCATGCTACTGAGCTAGCATGCACATTATTAATGCTGTGACATTGGTTCACCTAAATGTAATGCAACCATTATTAATTTGACTACATCTGTGTCTAACAAGTCAAAATGTCTGCCACGGGAATGATCTATAGAGGAGTTTCAGATTGAAACTGAAAAGCTTGTCCTGTTCATAAAGTTTAGTTTGTCCAAGATCATTGGAATCCTGCATGTGCTGTCTGTTTAAGGTTGAATTTTAAATTTATTGTTCATCCATTGTTCACCATTCACAGAGAATTTGCCTTTCCAAGCTCAACATCGGCAGTTTGTTCATTGTTTAACTATTTTACCATTTTGATATTATTTTAGTTCACGCATTGTTCTTTCTTGAAATGTGATTTACCAGTACAATCCAGACTAATATTTGTACTCAACTTCAACTTCTGGGCTTCTTTGCCTGTTTTTAAAGCCATTGGAAAGTTGATGTAAGCTGTTTTTTTCTTCTTCTTCTTTTTTTTTTAAATGGTACATCATACCACAGTTAAGTAACGTACTGTAATTCCATCAACAATTTGGTTAGTCTGGTTTGCAGATGATGTAAATGATATATGTGAGACACATGAAAACTAAACCTCAAAAACTAATGTGACACTGGTCTTTGCAGAGAATTTTATATATTTTTTGTAATTATGAAGAATTTGCGGTTTTAACTTGTTGAAACCCCCCCACACATCTGGTCCGCTCAAAGCTTGTTTGAACCTGAAGATGGAAATGTATACAAATAAAGATGCCGATGCTACAAACTCAAACACCCAAAAATGTGTCTATTGCTGACGAGCGGACTGCGATCTTTCCATTAAAGAATTAAATTACAAGAGTGTGTTTACTAGATTAGCTAGATAATACTTTTTTATCAAAAAGCATTTAGTACTTGCCTGAAGTTCTAGAGGTCAAAACAAATTGTGCGATCGATGTGGCTGGTTGGTGTGTTAAATGACTGCCATGATGTTAGGAAAATGTGAATTTTCATTGCACATTGTGGTGACACAGCACCAAATGCATTGCAAGGTTCTCACACTATTCACACATAAAACCATTCCTACGACAACATTGTCACAATCATATGGCAGCCATCTTAATCATAACAAACAGCCATGATACACCAGACAGCACTATTTGTCCATTAACAGTTAAGTGACTGAAGTAGCTGAGATGCTGAAGTAATCTGATTGAATGTGTTTGAAGCCTTAATAGAAGTCGACTTTGTTTCTCATTCTGCAAATAAAAAGCTCAACAAGATTGAGAAAAAAACGTCCAATCTTTTTCTTGACTTAAAAATAAGAAGTCTCTAATTTGCCTCTAAACATGAAAGAGTACATGACTGATCTAAGTTTCCAATGGCTTTAAATGAAGATGGATACCACTTGTGTGTGTATTTTGTAACATCAACAAGACAGATTTAGTTAGGACTTCATAAAAGAGTGTAATATTATCTTTGACTGTCTTTCTAAACATGAAATGCCTTAATGCATGATAGTTTTAGCATATTATCTAGTCAGATAACCTATAAAATCTGCAGTAGTGCATGTCCAAGCTGGTTACTCAGTTATCAGATAACCTCACATTGAGTAATGCTTGCACCCAGCAGTCACCTGCTGTATGAAGATGTAAGGCTACGTTCACACTGAAAGCCGTAGTGCTCAACTCAGATTTATTCCTCAATCTGATTTTGTTTGGCTTTTCACATCGGGTTTTTTTTTTTTTTTTTTTGGTCATGGTCCTGAATTGACCCGGATGTGCAAAAGAACAATAACAAAGACGTCACACGCAGCACGCTGTCACACAAAGTAAACATGGAGGCCATTGAAGTCGGGGTTTTAGGTGTCATTTATAAATTGTATGAGCAGATGATAATGACGACGAGGAGAAAGAGTGACACATTTTTAATTATGGCTTTTTGTGGAGCAATGGCTGCTTCTTCTGTACGGAGGTGTGTGCAGCTGTCTTCCATGTTTGTATTCAGAATTGTGACGAATGTCGATTTAGAGTGACGTTAAAAAAATCAGATTTGGGCCACTTTTGCCTGCAGTCTGAACGTAGCCGAACTGTTTTGTAGCCGCTCCTTGTTAAAACGCTGGCTGATGTGTTTGCCTCTGACTGTGAAACCTTTGAGTTTCTGTATTTCTCTTATTATTGAAAAATAAGGCAGGTATCAGATTTGGACACTTTTTTTTTTTAACATCTTCATTAAAGTTTGCATTTTTATCAATAAAGTCACAAATGAAAGAAAACCTTTGATGACAGGAGGTTTTATTTCAATGCTTGATATTCCACGGTTGTTCTTTCGCCAAAGCTTCAAATTTGATTTGCAAGTTATTGAAAATACATTGGTCAATTTTTGAAAAGGTCCAGAGCAGGGGTCCCCCCCAAAAAATGAAGCATGCCAAAGATGCTACAGAGCTCGTGATGGGATCACGTCAGGAGAGCAGTTTCCTTGTTTTGTGGATATAATTTAGAGCAAAACTGAGCAATTGCCTGTACTGTAGATGGAGAAATAACCATGGAAAAAGTGAAAGCTTTAATTAAAATGAGAACTCTCAATTCATTCTCATCAGTCCTCTCTTATAATGATCAGAGTAGACATATTATCCATGATCCTCTGGAAACCGTCAAGGACCCCTCTGCTCTGGAGAACCTGATTAATCAAAGTGACAATGCACACCTGTCTGTAAAAGTACATTATAACTGCTGTATTTATTATTTGACTTAAAGAAATAGAAAACTGTTAATGCGACACTCATAATAATCAAATATCTCATTTTGCTTTAATGGCTTAGATTATACATATCCATAACCCCTGGAATGTTATTTTTGGGTTTGTGTGCTATTGAACTATAAAATCTTGATTTAACAGTGACCAGATGCTCAGAATTGTTACTGAAGTTTCACAGTAGCACCTAATGCATACACACACACGTCCACATCCACACTACAGCAACAGTATAGAAATGAGCAAAATGCTTAATAAAACTTTGACCGACATGATTGTAGCCCACTCATAAATAGCTGTTGTAACAAGTAACTGCCAAAACACAGGAAACACTTCAGTGGATACAAAACATGGCAACAACAGATGGGATTCAGCTGTAAAGGACGATGTACATGTTAATTGGAAAATGAAGAACCTTTAAGTGAAGCATTGCTTTTCTGATGGAAGAAAGGATGTTATTACCTCCATCTACAGGTAGTCACCAAACGTTAGCGTGGAAACAATGACAATTATGGGAAACGTCATACTTAATTATCTATCACAGGCTATTCTTTCTCTCAGTTTCCTGGTCTCAAATGTATGCGCAATTTATAAGTGGAGAACTGACAACCTGGACCTATCGGAGCAGCATCTGAGACATGTAGCACCACCACAATCCAAAGACCTAATGTAGGAATTTAGCATCCCAGTTAAAAGTTTCAAATGCTGCAGAATCCAAATGAATCTGTTCCTGTAGTTGGTGTAGCCTATTAAGACACTTGATGCTCAGCATGTTTCCTTTTTGGCAGTTACCTGTGATATATTTGTGCATGAGATGTCCATGTTTTCAACCAGATGACAGTTGTTTTATAATTCTCCTTTAAACTTTTGTATTTTGGGTCTTGATAGCGATAACTCTTGACTCATTATTATTGATTGAATGTTTAGGTTTTGTCTCAAATTCCCCTCTTAACATTGAGACAGACGTTAGCAGTTAAAGAATTTAGTTCAAGACATTTTGTTGTTTATGTACTGTACATCGGCAGCTTTTATGCAAGGTTACTATAGTACATTGATGTCTTATTTAGATTGGAAGTACATGTACACACTGTACATACATGTACATACTGTACAGTTGTACTTTTATCACAACAATCCCTGATTGGTCTCAAAGCAGAGCGCAGAAGAACTTCTTCTCCCTGAAGGGGTTCTCTGAGGTGGGTACGGGGGTGATCAGGGGGTCGTCACAGGCGTGTGCGTCACAGTACGCCATCAGGTCGGCCGCTGCCTTTGATACCTGAAGATGAGGATGATCAGATTTAGAGCAGTTCATGTCACTTCTGATGTTCTGTAGGTAAAATAGTTTAAATGCTGACTCTAGACACTGATAGTGTTCACAGGATCAGACTCACATATCTGTATGACCCTCATTAAGAGCATTAGGTCATCGTATTGGTGATTTTTATTAATATGGCTTTTATATCCCATTTGGGACAGATTTCCATTGGGTTTTTTTATAGAATAGTTTTTTCCTAGCATGTTTTGTCACCAAAAGAGCAAACGCATTCATTCTTTTGATTCTGTCTGAGGTCCTTGCATGTTGTTGTATACAGTCTGTAGTCACTCAAGCTCATAATAATGAAAGATCCCTCACTGGTCATGTGCCTGAAGATTAGACACTGACGTCCTATAGGTATGATTTAACACACAGTCTTTTTTTTCTTGAGTTTGAAGCTTTCTTTCAGTGACATGGCTCAAATTGTCTCACTTAATCCTTGACAATGGAGACTTTAAAACAAAAAGAAGATGCAAGAATTAAATGTAAATCTGGGAAGTTTGCTCAAAACCAAATGATATATATCACCTAAAACCCAAACTGTATCAAGCAAAGCTGAAAAAAAAACATTTTTTCAATGTATTTGGAAATAGAATATGTAAATTGATATACTACTACAAATAATACCACCAGGATGAGTGGATGAAATATATTGATCAGTTTGAGATGAAAGCAGCTGCAGAGGTATACAACATGTAATAGTAACAGAACACGAGGGCAGAAATAGAAATCGATAAAAATAGAAAACTGACTGAATGGAATGCATAGGAATTAGATACTAGTATTTGGATATGCAACAATTTTTGCAGTTTTTATTGCTTAATTAAATGTGGATTTAAGTATGAAAGTGAATATATAAAAATAAAGAATATTTACATGTATGCAGCAAGCTGCTTAATCGCAATGAAATATCACTGCCTTCAGTGACTGAAAGATAAACTGAATTCTCATTTAGTCTTGGAACACATTTCATTTTGCTTATTGAAGTTTTATTTTTTAACAGTTTATATAAAATTATTTAAAGGGTCACAGGAAATTGCTAAATATGTATAACTACATATGTTTTCATCTCACTAATGGACAGTCAGTTTTGAATGGCTGATAGTAAAATCGGAGCAGTCATGAGTCTGAGTTAACAGGAAGCAGCTCTTCCTCTGTTGAGCCTCTGCAAAAAGAAACATGGTTCTGAACACAACTTAACTTCTTTTGTCTTCTGTCTTTTTTCTCTCAGAGCAAAACTTTTACCTCAATCTTACCATGAAGTTATTTTTCACTCAAGGTGACAGCAGCTGAAAGTTTTCTCTAAGTTTGTCCCCCTGCTTAATTTTTACACAGATGGGTTGTTCTTATTAAAGGGACAAGGTGCCTCTGTAAGTTGATTTTGATGCCATTAGGAACATGATGGAAGCCAATACCATTTGGAAACCGTCCAATGGGAAGCATTGACTTCAAGTGCAACAGAGAAGGTCACTGATGCTTTTCTACATCTGTAATCCAGTATGGATAAAATTCTTCATTGCCATCCTTTCAACTTTGATTTGACATGTACAAGACAGGAGTAACTCCACAATAAAAACGTCTTTTTTTAAAAGTTTAGTGTGTTACACTGTTAATCCTTTAATTACAATATGGTATTATAATTATGACTTGTGATCTGTATGATCACATACTTTACCTGCTGCTATATGTTGCAAAAACTGTCAGTGTCAGCTTACTATTGAAAGTGTTTCACTGTATTTTTTTTTAGTCATCAGTTGCTTCTGTTTTGCCCTCATATGTGTCTCGTGATTTATATCTGAATCTGAGTCTCACCTTTATCCTGCAGAAACTAGCCTCTATCTTCAGTTGCTCCACCAGCTTCCTGGCTTGGCCGACACTCATGGTGCTGTTCACTGGGGTGTCTCCTTTCATCCTAACCACAAACACAGCAACATTCAAGCTTCATGCGTTTAAACTGGATAGAAACACATATTCAGTATTTTTTTTTTGTGCAATATATATATATATATATATATATATATATATATTTACATCTTTAAAGGAATCAGTTTTCTTGTAGCCCTGCTTCTGCAGGAATGCCTGATCGACTGCTCTTTGCCCTAGAAATACAATACTTTCCTTTGTCAAAATGTATTTGTTACAATACATAAATAATGTTAATAGGTTGCAATGTGATTTGAATGTTTATTTCCTATTCACAGTGCTGGTTTCTTTTGTAGCAATATTAGCTTTTAATACACCATTAGAGGGTTGATAAAATGCATTACACAGTGTGTCAATTAAGAGTTTAAAGACAAACACATTATATAGCACTCTTATGTAATATATAATAAAAGCTATGCTCAAAAATTATATTATTTTTTGCTCATTTACAAGATTTTCATCCAGATTTTGCCAGTTTCAGCAAGCATGAAAGCAGTCAGTCTCCAATAACGGAGTATAAATATCAGTCAGTATGGTGTAATAGAATTGGCACAGCTGCTTCATTAGGTCATCTTACATGGTGGGAAAAAAGCATGTACACATTTTCAAATGGAAAGGAGACATGTTATCTGGGCCAAATGGTTAGATTTATTCACCATGGCCCACAGACTCTCCCACTACGAGCAAGAATAACAACAGACAAAATCAAATGAATGAAATAAGCACTGCAGCCATACAGTCGTTTAAGAAATGAATAAATATGCACATCACTAAAAAAATGTGTCAGATGGAAAAGGAATGAAGTCAAATAGATTGTCAACAGGGGGGAAAAAGCAGCAAAGGAGCGAATCTATATGAACCATTCTGGACCTTTCCCCATTGTCTTTTTTTCCTTCTCCCTCCATCCACCTCCTTTTCTCCTTACCCGTATTATATTCCTCTTCAGGTGCAATCTTCCCCCCTCTTCTCTCTCTTTTTTCCTCTCTTTTGCTGTCTTTCTGTGTCCCTCTGTAAGCTTATGTTTGGTGGTATCAGTGTAGCCGGACCCCACCCCTCACAGACAACAGCCTGGATGGTACCCTGCTCTCAACAGCCCAGTGCACTGCAATTCTGCCACAATGAGCACTAGATCTGTGGTGGATGGATAGGACCCCCCCCCCCCCCCCCCAACCCCACCCCCTCTGCAGTGAGTGGTACCTGCCAGACGGAGGGAGGGGGGAAACCATTGGTGAAGGTTTTCTTATGAGGGTGGATCGTACCATATCTGGCTGTAGGAAATTGGGGCCAACTAGAATCTCTCAGGTTTTAATCTCTGACATGGGACAGAATTGTCTGTTTGGTGTATGGTTTTGGTTTTTAGTGCTTAAAAAGACAATATACACCCTGGGATGTGAGCTCCAGAGGCCTGAACCATTATGTGTTTCTGTGCCTTTTTGTGATGCCCACCCTCTCTCCTCTGTTGCTATGGGGACTGCTGCAGTCTGGTTTAGTGGTTTACATCACATTTTAAATTGGGAATTTTCTGCTGGCATTTAAATGTGACTGTAGATGGAGATACAGATGAAAGG
Source organism: Thunnus thynnus (assembly GCF_963924715.1). Lineage (NCBI taxonomy): Eukaryota > Metazoa > Chordata > Actinopteri > Scombriformes > Scombridae > Thunnus > Thunnus thynnus. The sequence goes on along the minus strand of NC_089529.1, from coordinate 7,741,773 downwards.
AATGTCTGATTTTCATGTTGAATATACGAATAATAGGGAGTGGGAAAAGCAGAGATTAGGAAGGAAAATGAGAATATATTTTGTCACTGTAGCCTGACTCTGATGATGTCCTCCTCAGCTCAGACCAAAGACCCTGTGGGGGGAAGAGCTCCATTAGCGCTACGACCACAGACGCAGCCGTAGCGTTATGTGCACGAACAGCACTCCTATGAATGTATTTTACGGTTCAATAAAGGTTGTTTTACAAACATTACAACACATTAAATCGTTTACATCGTAGGGAATCGTGGGAGCTCGAGCAGGCAGGCTAGTGTCTAAAACTTCCTCCATAACACTGCCGCCATCTTTGCTAAGCTAGTGTTTCCTCGGCTTTAATGGCGCTGTTCAGCTCCCTCACTTCTCCTCGTCGGCGGCGACTCATCTTTTAGTTTTATTATCTCTGGCAGCAAGGAGGAGGCTTCATGCTCACTGTGGCGAGATCTGCTTGTTAGGTACTCAATTTAGATGAGAAATGATTAACTCTCAAAGCAAAATATTTCCCTTTATTGGGAGAAAAACGACGAGATGTTTGGTGGTTACCAGTTGTGGAAGAAGTTCTCATATTCTCTACTTCAGTAAAAGTACAAATACAGTAATGTAAGAATACTCCATGACAAGTAAAATACCTGCGTGGGTAGTTTTATTGCATTAAAAGTAGTGGTTTGGGTCATCTGACTGATATATTATTATATATGACATTATTAGATCATTACTACTGAAGCATCGGTGTGTAAGCAACATGTTACTGTTGTAGCAGCTGGAGCTGGAGTTAGTTTCAACTACTTTATATAGAGTTAGCTAGTTTAGTCCAGTGGTTCCCAAGTTAAGGGTCAGGCTCCCCCAAAGGGTCACCAGATGAATCTGAGGGGTCGTGAGATGATTAATGGGAGAGGAAAGAAGAAAAAACAAAGTTCTGATACACAAATCTGTTCTCAGTTTTTGGACATTTTCTCTAATCATTGATTTTTGGTGAAATATTGGATCATTTGAACATTTATGGAAATGGGACTATGTGAGAATTTTAGAGGGAAAAATCACTATTTGGTGGAGCTGTTAACAACTCATAGACATCTGAAATGTGACCCCGACTACACACTGCTTTATGTAAGACGACAAAAAGGTTGGAAACCACTGGTTTCATCTTTAACAATGTGTTGTATTTTAAGAGCTTGTCATATTATCCAAATCTTTCCCTCTGAAATATAATGGAGTGGAAGTAGAAAGTAGGATCAAATGGAAACACTCAAGTAAAGTACAAGTACCTCAAAATTGTACTTAAGTACAGTACTTGAGTAAATGTATTTAGGTACTTTCCACCATTGATGACTGCACTGAACAAATGTAAACTATAAATATTGTCTTTTCACAATTCTACAATACTGGATAAATTGATTTTGCCACAGCTTATCAGTTCTTATTGATATCTAGTAATTACTCATTTGTGCCTGGAAATGGTTGTTGTTGTTCTTGTGAATTTCTCTAGAAGATGTCATTAAAAAACAATATTTGTGCATATTAGAAGTTCAGATGAAAACACTGTCATCTGGGAAATGGTGGTGAATATATTTAAGTCAATGTAAGATGGTTATGAAAATGTACTTTTCCACTGTGCTGTAAACATCAAAGAGAAAAGAGTTGCACACACACTGTATCTATACTCTTTATTTGAACTCAATGTTTTGCTTTTTATTGTATATAAATAATTGATGTTAGTGTTGATACCCTGTCAGGGACTGCAGATGCACCTTGTGAGAGGACAGCAGTGGATTTGGATTCATAAGCTCCGGCTGCAGTTTGAGGACTCCATCTGCTGGATGATGAGGAGACATGTGAACCCCCAGCTTCTTTTGAGGTAAACACTAATCAAATTCTAACAGGAACCTGGTTTACAGAAACAGTAGCCAGTAGTCAGTGACAGCACAATTTACAGAAATGTAAGGAAGGAAATCAAGGATAAAATCCATGTGAATTAAGTGGACCTCAACTTTTTTGGGAACAAATCTCAACACACATTCAGAGATGAAATATCTCACTCACTGTCCTGAGAGTGAAATGTCAATAAGGGGTTGGAGCAGAAAGCAAGCTTTCCAGGGAAAATGAATAAGAAAATTAATGATATAATTTTTAATAATAGACCTTTTTCACAGCAGATGTTTGATCTGTCGTAGTAGGAAAAACCCAGGTGTTACTAATTACATTAACAACTGCATCATTTCATTTAAGTGTCCCACTAAACCATTTCATAGTGTCATTTTTTGTGTTTTTGCAAACCAGATGCATGTCCATGTTGAGGAGAAAGTTCCACCCGAACTGCATCTTTTTGGTTGCAGGAAGCTCACCATGTATTCCCAGCTATAAGAGACTATTGACTTTTACAGTAATGAATTAAATAAATAAGTATAAATACCCAAATTTAGTTACACTGAGCTAATATGAATTTAAAAGGTTACTCAAACTCACTGTATTACTCCCATGTGTGACATTTATAACAAACACTTTAGAAGGTTTCTTACATAATTAGGTATTTTTTATTTGTCAGGGCAGGAAAACCAGCGGTGTAACAATTAACGTTAATGATGACTGTTCCAATAGATCTTTTTCACAGCAGGAAAAACACAGGTGTAATCAATAACTTTAATAGGAGCTACATTACTTTTAGATGATCCAGTTCCAGGTCCTTGCTACTGTGCAGCCTGTGAGCCATCGTTAATATTATCAGTTCCACCTGTGCTTTTCCTTCTACAATTAAAAATGTTTGCTGTAAAAACGCTCCTCTGTGTCCCAAATAATGTGGCCCAGTGAACTGCCTGGAACTGCACAAGAGCAATCAATGACATTATTAATTGTCGACCTCCATTTAGGTGTGTAGCCAATAATTATGTTATTAATCACACCTGTGCTTTTCATGCTGTGATATGTCAAATGTCTGCTGTTCAAAACAAGTGAACAGGAGGCAGAATTACAGAGAAACCACAGGAGACAGAAACACCACAGCTAGAACCACCTTGGGTTTGACACAGGCTTTTCATACAGAGCAGTCTTGGCATTCACATGTGTGCTGTTTGTTTTGTTGTGCAGATTTTGAGACCACCAGCTGATCCCAAGGACATGGCAGCACCACCACGACACTCACAGCACCTCAGTCAACCTCTCACATCAACCCTGGTAAGATTGAGGCTTTAACACAGTGTTGTTAAACCTCCTGGTGTTTGGTTCACTTCAGTGCAGCTGCTGTATTGATAAAATCAAAAATGTAGTGCCTCAATATTCCTTCACACAATACATAATTTAAAACATGGGTGTGTTAGGGTCTCTGAGAAACACACTTCACTGTTTGTTTCATTTTGTAAGAATAGTCGAATATAATAAGATCAGAAAACTTAATTTTATTACAGGAAAACAATAAGATTTAAGCTGTATTACAACACCACAGTAACATTAATGATATTACATATCTACCCTCATGTTTATGTTACATTGATATGACTTACAAAAGGTAAATACTCTCCATTCTGTATACATATAATGTACAATATATACCCCAATAACTCAGATTTTAAATGAGGTGAGAGCACATGGAATAATAATGTCTCAGATAAAAAATAACTCATAACAAATAACTACTAAGCCAACTTCCCATCATGCATTTTTCAGGCTGATCTGCTGCAGTAATTTCTTAACTGTTAGATATGTTTCAGGCAACATATCGAAAGTTTAAACCCACATTTTTAATCAGCCGGGAATTGGCACCATTGCTTGTAATTTGCGGACCAGTTTTTAATCCTCATTAACCATTTTTTTTGTCTTGGCACAAACTCTGAAAAACAGTGACAGCAGGTACAAACCAGTGCATGACTGCAAGGACCGTGTCTAAAACGCTCACCAGATGGTCCACGAGAGTTCCTGTTTCATCTCTGCAGGTCATGCTCCGTTGTAATTAGTGTGGGTGCAAGCCATCCAACAAACAAGTCTTTAAATTACATGCTACCATAATAATGTCAAAGTTAAAAATGTAAATGGTGATAAAGGAGTTACGTATTAAAATGATTTAGTATGTAAATAAAAGAAAACTTTAAATGTCCTTTCAAAAAGTTTTTGAGGAAATAGCATAGATTAAAATTCAATTATTAACTCTGTTGTGTGTATAATTATCCCTAATGCCACAAATATTACAATTAATTAACTCTTATTAAGCCTACTTAATTAATAATGCTTAATTAAGTAGAAGTTAATTACTGCAGTGGCACACTGGGGCCTTTAAGACTGGAGACCTCAGAGCTGAGAGACAGCCGTTACTCACTGATGTTTTAGTAAACGCACTTAATTCAAAAAAGAGATTTTAGCCTGTGATGCTTATACAAATTCACATTTATGTAAATCTGACAGATTTTAGTCACGTGAAAGTTTGATTTGTCTCATAAAATCAATGGACATTAGAATAAAACCTAAAAGCTGTCTTGTTATCTTCTTGTGTGTAACGCTGTCAGATTATCCTCTCAGACAATCGGCTGTTTCAAATAAAACTTGCGTGACCTGGTCAATGCATTGTTGACATTTTGATTTGAATCCATGCAGGAGATAGTGCAGTTCTCTGCCTCGAGGTTGATGTCAATAAAGATTGAAACAATAATGCTAAGAGATTTTCATTTCAGCCCATTTGGGCCATTGATTCCCTGATGGCTGGTAGAAACTGAAATGCTGGATGTGTTTCAAGCTCAGCAGCAACAGTGGTGTTGATATCGAAGAACAAAATGCACGATGACTGGAGGCTTTTTAACAGAGCTGCTGCATCTAAATATTCTCATGTGGCCCTTGCAGCCATTTAACCACCGCAAGACTTCCACTATAATAACCAGCGGGTGATAAGCTACAGGCAATCATGCCTTTTTGTGTAGAGTGCCTGATTGTCCAGTAGACTGATGATGGCAGTTTGTAATTCTTATTCATAAATACAATGTAGTCTATAAATATTTCACACCAGTGCACCACACACAATGGTGGAGTTTACAACACATTTGTTAACAGTTGAGATGCAGGTGTGTGCCAACAAAATGTTACTATGGAAACATTTAGCATGATGAGTAATATATCAGTAATTGTGATGTCAGTTTTAATTAGGTGAATTAAGAAGCTTGTATTCCATTAACACTGCACCACCTGTGCTGTTGTATGCAGCATTATTTAAAAGTCCTCTTTTAGTATTTCTCATATTTATATAACTAATATATTGACTGTATATAAATTTATTTTTAAATGTGGATGTTACAACACAAGCTAAGAATCTACAGCTAAGCTAGCGGCTCTGTGAATCTGTACACGTTAGTTTTACGTATTAACATGCAGACATTTGCTAATAAGCACTAAACACGAAGTACAGCTGAGGCTGAAGTTAATGTTTTATTTATTTTTAACCAGCTTTGCAGGTATTTGGCTGTAAATTATTGGACAAATTTGATATGACAATGGCGTTAGATAAATAGACAGCAGATCACCAAAGTTATTACAATTTATCCAGAGGGGTACATGAATATCTGTGCCAAATTTCATGGCAATCCATCTAATAGTTGTTGAGACATTTCACTCAAAATCACAAATGTTAACCTCACGGTGGCGCTAGAGGAAAAGTCAGTTGATCGCCAAAGTCAGTAGGATTCATCCTCTGGTTGCCATGAATATCTTCATGAAAACCCTCCAGTAGATGTTGAAATATTTCAGTTTGGACCAAATTGGTGGACCAACCCACATTGCCATCTATATAAAAGTGAAAATAGGTTTAAACAGGGAAATTTCCAGTTGTACTCAGGTTTTCAGGTTAGAGACTCAATATGACATACAAACCTGATCCTCACAGTTAAATATTGTCAGGACCGTTCTGCTAATACCTCTTATTTTCAGTAGTTATTGCCAGACAGACATTGAGTTTGCTTTAGCCTCTCTCACTGATTGATCCGCCCCCGGGTGCTCGATCACACAGCTGTGAATCTCAAACCAGCTCTTATGCAATGATGAGCAAAGCAGATGTGGGTGGGGGGTGATCATCTGAATCATCAATTGCAATTGGCTGTTTGTATCGACGGTAATGTAACTGGTCAATACTTTCCAAATAGACACTCTTGATTTTCAGCGAGTGTGGGTGATCAGTCAGCAGAGTGAACTTCAGCCTATAACAGTGCGACGTTTTATTGGATATTTGAGCTCAAAGCTTTCAACGCATTTGAATCTCAGCAAATTCCTTCAACAAGCATCTTTCATCATTTACAGCGTGTGCTGCACTTATACATCTGTGCAGGGAAGGGTAACAGAAAATCACTACAAATGATTATTTCTCAGTTTTTTTCTTTTATTAAAAGAGCCAGTTCCAGTGTGTTTACTAGAAATTAACATGGAGAACAACTTCACAATCCAGCCATCAGGTTTTGTACTGCACTTTAGGATGCTATTATGGTAACATTATCATATTCAGCTATAACCAACAAAAGAGAAGACAAGACCGCAATTAAATCACTTGATGGGAAATCTTCAGTCAAGTCACCAACACAAGTATCAGATTAATCAGGTCTGCTGCTAATCAAACACGTAAGAAACGGAAGAGAAAGTACATGTGTTGTCACTCACGTAGAGCAGCCACTGTCCAGAGAGCACTTCCAACAAAATGTGATTCATCTTTCTACGCTGCAAAGCCTCGTTTCCCAAACCTCTTTGTGCATCCGGTGTGCCTACAGTATGTGTTGCACAACTGTTCTGCCTGGATGGGAGTTTGACGTCATGCTCACAAACTGTAGTCACATCTAAACCGATGATCAATTTCCACACACATCGCTTTTCTTGTCATCTACATCATTGTAACTCCACAGTGTAGAAACAAACAAATCACACCAGCTGCTAACAGCACGGTAATGCTAACAAACACAATTCAACACACCTTCATTCCTCTCTGGGAAGGCCTGTGTATATTTGAGATAATAATCTTGACACTGGCTGATTTGCAAGCTACAGATGCTCTGCAGAGTATTTCAGTATAACTCCACTTGAATTTTTTGCATATTATTTTGTGCTACAAGATGATTTATAGATGCATTTTTTTGGAATTTTATATCTGAGATCTACTCAAGGTTTCTCAAAGTTTATCCCACATATACTAAGTATATATTTTGTTGTATAAGAAGGCAAATTAAACCAGGTTTAACATATTGTAAATGCTATTTTTCACAAGCTTTGACTTCAGACAGTTTACCTCACAAGCAAACATAATATGCAAAAGGCCCATAAATAAATGTGAGGCTATAACTGTGTCTGTATTTTTGACATTGTTATGGGCATTATTGTCATTCTGTATTAATTTTATCAACCAATTCTATTTTAAAAGTACTTGACATCACATCATGACATGAGATCAACTACATATAAATAGATGTAATTCAATTTAGACTGAATATTTTTGGTATCACTGCTGCAAAACCAGTCTCCTGGCAGTTTTGCTCAGCTAGTCAACAAACAATCAAGATAATCTAATTAAATCTTGCATCTGAAATACAGAACCAGTCAAAAGTTTGGACACACTTTCTCATTCAAGGCAATGGGAAGGTGTGTCCAAACTTTTGACTGCTACTGTATATGCAGTTTGCGTATGTGTGTTGAAATTTGCAGATTTGTATCACACCTATGTTAACATGCACAGTAAAATTTACAAGCTGTAACCTACTTGATAGCAACACATCTATGTAATGCAGGTTCTGTACATTTTTGTAATGTGTGTATTTCTATAGATATAATTACAATTCTTGTAAGCATTTGAATCTGGGTTTAATCCTGTGTTTATGTCCTTTTCGTGGATTTGTTTGTTTCAAATTATGAATTAAAACTTCTGCATTTGCAAATTTTGATATACTTCACATGACAACACTGCAGAATTCACACATGTACTTTGTTACATGTTGCAAGATATGATACAAATATGCATCTTTTCAAAATTTCAGTCACAGGATTTATGTGTTTTGACTTTTTAAAATCACCTGATTCTTGTATTTTTCAGGACAGAGTGTCAAATATTCCTGCTAGCACATTTTTCTCAATCAACTAAATGACCGAACAACAAAAATTTCTGCTGAAATCAACACTGTTGCAGAAAAAGCAACATCACAGTTTTATATAACCACAGTGAGCAATAAAATGGGCTTTTAAAAAATACTTTATCGCTACATTTGACTCTTTCTTTTTCTCTCTATCATGCTCGTAAAGGAAGACCAGCAGGAACAGCTACAAATCCTACAGTTGTGCACGCAGTCACTCTGAGGTTAATACACTGCACCAAGGCAGCACAATGAAGCCTGGATTAAATTGGAACAATGTAAGCGACGGGCTTCCAGTTTCAAGCCCACTTTGTATCCGTCACCTTTAGCGATAAATGTGACGTACGAATAAAAGTCTTTGTGATATAGCAGCATTGTATTAGTCACAGTGCACCTCAAAGAATTATGAAGAGTATAGTCGGTACATGAAGGTAAAAACATCGTCTAAATACAGGGACCAGTTATTACAATATGAAAATATTACATTTGTTTAAGAGAAACAATCCATTATGAAAAGGAAGAGGGCATCAGAAGAGCATCACAGGTGAGATAACATGGGGGGGTGAAACAGCACAGCATTACTATGATCATCATACCTGAAGAGTTCTTACCACCATTAGGAAGGAAGGAGGTGATCTGCTTTTTTTTCTTAAATCATCTCATCATCATTCCTATTGATCAATATCCTTAAATTCAGTATTTGGTACAAGGAAATAACACACTGTTTAAAAATAAGCAGTAAAATACAAACAGGAATAATTCAGTTCCCACAAATAAGCAATGCACGGATATACAATGTTTTCAAAAAGTTATCATACATACAGTAACAACTTCCTCTTTTCAAGTGCAAAACACGAACAGAAGATTTTTTTTACACACACTGACACTTACAGAGACACTGGCCCTTCACTTCATATGAATTAAGAGAAAATGTTCAGTTTCCTTTCGATGTGTCTCTCAAGTACAAATGTCTGAGGTCAGCATTGACGCAACTGCACAGTAAGTCCATACAGCATGGAATCAACGAAACTGCTTCGACAGCCATTTTGCATATCAAGTCCGTATAAAAAAGAAATCAAGGAGCGATAGCATCAGGCCCTCCTCAAAGATTAACACGACACCTACTGTGAGCTGAGCTGGAGAGACCGGAGGTGTGAACAGCATGTTTGGTTGAAGTCTCTCCGGCTGAAATAAAGGCGAGAGGTAAAAACAGGAGTACGGTATGTTGACCCACATTTACTGAGGTCTGATAACAGTGAGAGTGTACTACTGCAACGCAAAGCATGGCTGAAGGTCCATATTGTCACTGCAGAGTTGGAAGATGTCATTCTGTCCAAACAGCCTTTTCATACAAAACAAAGATTCATGTAAAAAACTGTAAATACACAGATTTATGTGTATACCCAATGTGATGAAGAAATCTGACTGTAGAAAAATATATAGCCTATATCAAAGTCACTTAGCCAGAAAATAAATCCAACAAGCAAAATTCAGAAACTATCATTTTACAAAGTCATATTTATAATGACACTGGCGGACCAAATTACATAAACTGAAGGCATTTTGGTTTTAGGAACATGTTGCAGGGCATTTTTAATCACAAGTTAAAATCTGGAAAAGGGGCGACTGGAATTTGGCTAAATATTATTATTTAAAAAATTCCAATAGTGCTTTGTTGCGCTTGGATCATGTGAACTCTGAGCTCACTTTATAATCAGTCACATACACTAGCTATTACCTTGCCTCCCTCTCTTAACTTTGTTAAATGATCTATAATCAATAAGAGCTGTGTGTCAAATCCCTGGACTTTCAGAGTGCCCAAGTGTCCCTGTCAGACTGCACAAATGTTTCATTTCCTCTGTTTTTAAAGGACTAAGAGAAGAGAACACGTTTAAAATAATAATAATAAGAGCAAAAATGACCCCTCTGCCCACAGCCTTGCATTAAGAAACTGAATCTTTCTTCACAGGTATGTCATACTTGACACTTTTACAATTGATGCTAGCAAAAAATACTATTTTCTCAAATGTTTAAATCTGAAATTACTGAATACATTAACAGCATGTTATCAAAAACAGTGTATGGCATCAGTTTAGAAAATGTGCAAAATAATTCTCATTCTTAGCGAACAGATTAGAAAACATCAGTTCTCCACTAATCACTAATTCTTCCCATAAAACCAACAAACTGATATCATATGGAGTATTAACAGGAAGCTATGATGCTTTCAAAATCCTGCAAATCAAAACTGAATAAACTGCTATTTGTATCACATTTTCACACTTTTTTGTAGCCCCAAATTTAAGAGATTGATAAAGTACCACACAACACAGAAGGCAATCTGCACTGACTTATGAGCCACAGCTGGAGAAAGAAGTTTTTCCAAGTGTTTTGTAATATGAAGATACTTTGAAAAAACCTTTTTCTTAAAGGCAAGTTCCATTGTTTCATATCTTCCTGTGTCCAGTCTGTGCAGATTGGCTATAAAGGGGCTGTAACTGTAATTCAATGCGTACTGAATAGGACTCAGGAAGAGTTCACAGTGAATCAAGTAACCTTCTCTAATCAAACCAAAGCCTTCATCATAAGATCATGCATAGTCATGAGGGGCACAGTCAAGAAGTTCAGTAGGGACAGTAAGGCAAAAGAACATAGTGAGGGAGTAACAACGGGCATCAGCTAAAACATTACCATCTCTGGCAAAACAGTCATGTTTTTTGAGTCCTTCACTACAGAAGAAGATTATTTGAGTTCTGACTTTTAATTCAGAGCTCATAAATTTTTAACATGTGGCCCTAATCCTCTACCGTACTTCATAAAGGTAGTAAAATAACAAAATATAAAGTAGATTTGGCTTGAAGAGAATTCATAACTTAAGGTGTAATGTGAGAAATGCTACATTTTCCCCATTTTCTGGTTCTGTGATTCCATTTGGGAAATAACAAAATAAGTAACCTGCCATCGGATGTTAAAACAAGTCAATCAAGATCAGAAATCAAAAGCATTTAGTTTCCATTTTCTCACAGTTTCTTCACCATAACACATCATAATGAATATTTTTGCTCCATGGTCTGACAAATTATCTCGACCAGAGAGGTTAAGCAGGATGTTAAATGCCTTGTTACTTTTACTGTGTCGTCTCCAATAAATCTTCCATGTGCTCTTTGAATTTTAAGAAATATCAGTCCATGCATCATGAAAGGACTGTTTCATGCTTAACACCAAACAAGAAGTTTTTTTTACATCATAAAAAATAAATTTAAAAAATGCATTTCCCTTATGAATTAACCACAAAATAAACAGTGCACAGTTGGAGAAGGTCTGTTGTTTAAAGCACATTATAACAGCAGTAAAATACCTGCCAACTCACACGTCCACTCAAATGTACCGTAAATCATGATGTGCATAAAAAATATATCTGAAAGTTCTGTTGAGTTGTGGTTTCAACTCTGTAGTAAATGTGTTTATAATGACTTTATTTCAGTGCTTTAACCTGCATATTTAAGTGATTTTAATTCATATGCATTAACTCTGTGTTAATGACAGCTGTACTTGCATTATATTGCTACTGTGAACACTTCATCCGAGAGAGGTTTTCAGTGCACAGCATTATTTTAGACTTTTAGACTATTGTACTTTTTTTCTTTGCTTATATACAGGTTGCTTCATTGAAATAAAACCATCCTAAGACATTTTGATGAGCTGTTTGTCCCTTTAGAGATAAGTTTCCCAGGTTTATGCTACTCACTTCTCCACTAGGTCTGTGCTGCTCTGCTGCACAGATCCTAAATACGAAGTAACCCAAAGACATGATAATATAAACCAAAAACACAGACTTTGTGACAAATTCTTATCCTTGTGACAATTAAGTTGTTGATAATAAAAGAAATTTTAGAAATGCATGGGAAGTAAAGTGCATTGCAATAACCTGTGTGTTGCTACATGTGGCGGAAACATCAGAGTGGTCGTAGTACGACATGAACAGTGAATCCCTTCCATGTTTGCGTTCACGTTCTGCATGCGTTTATGATTAATAGCAACAAAGTCGCTGTATTTCTGTGTGTGAGGCTGTAAATGTAAATGTCGGGAACAAAAAGGAAGAGGCATCAGAAAAAGAAGAAGTTAGATATCTGAGAGTGATGTTAGATCTATACAAAATATTGGCACATTATCTTATAAACAGTATACTGGATGATGATCAAGTTGTCTAAGAGTTACTACTTAAACAAATGAGCCATCCAGTCATTTGTCTCATGTTTCACAGTATTAAAAGTGCACTAATTGCCAAACATACCACTGTTTTTCAGTTGTAACATTTCTTTTAAAATGTGCTGCACTCGATCTTTCACGCTCATTAAAGCCACTTAAATCTCACTTTGTCTCCTCTTAACCTGCGGTGACTCTATGCACTCCTGACCACCAGACCCTTCTCACACCTGCGTCTCCACACCATTAAGTTTAGGCATCAGGATACGAGGAGTCACCCCAGAGTTGAGGTCCCTCTCAAACTCCAGAAGCTGGCCCATGAAGTTTAGATTCGGGGACACCACAGGACGGCGGCTTCGCACGTATTTGTAGGCATCTGTCATTGTCATGAGGGTGTGCTTCATAAGGTAGGCGATGACAATAGTTGCCGAACGGGACACGCCTGCCTGGCAGTGCACCAACACTCCCTGTCCACTCTGATATGCCTCCTCTGTGGATAGGAACAACAAAACACATGATCTCAATTTTCTGAATTAAATAAGTAAAAATTGGCTTAATGCTGCCTGCTGGCCAGCTGTGAGATTATATGCTCATCATAAATGTTGTTACTGAAACTTGGTTACCACTATCACTATAACAATTAACAAGTACCTAGCAAGGCCTATGAAAAATATGCAGAATTAAGCTCATTTACCACCAAAATGTTAATATGCATGTTCATAATATCATTCAAGGTTCCATAAAACTTCAGGGAGTTTGTTTTAAACTATACATTTACATTTAACCAATAAACCTTCTCAACATTTCATTACATTTACTAACTTTTTGATAAACACAAAACACTAAAGAAACTTGTCTGAAGGTGAATCTCTTCTACCACAGTGTGGGTGGCATGAGCAGGGTTGGGAATTCACTTCATGATGACAGTCACAATAGTCAGTGCTGCAGCTTTGAAAGGAAATAAACTAAGTGATGATCACATTGCAAGTCAATGCATTCGTTCTCTTTTTTGAGTAGAAATAATCGGAGAGAAAAAAATCTGGTTATCAGGAAACGGTTACAGTTTACTGACTTCAGTGCCTGTAGATGTCTGTCATATTGGCCAGAACAATCATATTATCATTTATTACCTTTGCACTAATCATCAGCTACTTTAGATCAGTTACTTTATGAATGCAAGTTACTACGCACTGTTTTACTAGCCAACAGTGCAACTACAACATATACTGTATATACACTCACAAACTCAACATAATATCAGAGGTGGAAGTCTCACCAATGAACTCAAAAACCTCTTCAAAGTATTGTCGAAGGTTTTGCTTGCTGTTATCGGTGGCTGGCAGCCTTTTGTAGCGCAGTCCAGAGTTGACATGGTAGAGGGGCAGATGTGTTGTCACGTTGACCACGTAGCCGATGTTGAGGTGTAGCAGCAGGTCCAGGTCCTGGGCGTCTCTCTCGTTCCCCAGAAACAGGAAGGGCAGGATGGGACTGACCACGGCGTTCTCTGCATCAGGAGTCATCACAGTCTCATCGGACAAAGAGGCCGGCAATGACGAGGAGAGCGGCAGTGAAAGGTGCACTGGGAGAAGACGAGACAGACAGAAAGTGTTGCAAGATATCTTGTGCATTATGTGAAGACAGTTATGTTAGAGTTAAAACTGCCACAGAACAAGAGAGGTACACATACATGGTGACGAAATAAACAAAAACCTGAAGTAAATCACCAGTGAAAACACAAGTGGGTCACATTGGTCTGAAAGCTATTTAGCAGTATTTGTCGTCTATAAATGAGGTCTGGCAATGAGCACTAATGTAAATGAAAGAACTTGCTGAGATCCAAAGAGGCTAAATGTTTTGAAATGCAGGCGCAGCAGTCAAAAATACTGCAAGACCATTTAACTCGTCAAGGGGAACAAGCTCAGAATCATGACAGCATACACCAAACACAGAGAGGTTGCACTAACAAAGTGGAACTGCGGTCACAAGTTCAAAGTAATCAACAGGGATTTGATGGATAACTGCAGAATATAAGTGGTTGAAAAATACTGCTAAAAGGCATTCAGCCCAATATGACTAAGCTTTATGTTACTGAATGCAGCACAAATTGAGTTACTTCACAGATAATGTCCTTCAATGTGCTGTGCTCGCTGTATTTTTGCTTATACATTTTACCACTTGCAAAGGTGAAGTGTCAAGAGATTCTTACTTCTGCTGTTCTCCTCATCTTGCTCTCTGTTCAGCGAGTTCAGGGCCAGATGAAGTGACTGAGCTGACGGCAGAGAATGCCCTCCCTCCCTGTCTCTCTGCCACGGTTTGGGTTTGATGAGTGTGCTAGGGGCGGAGGGTGGAGGCGAAAAGGACACAGGTGATGGCGGAGAGGCAGAGCGGGGAGAGGGGGAACGAGGATATGCTGCATCTCTGTCATGCTCAGGAGAGTCCCCCATTCCTGCATCTTCGGCTTTATTCAGGAGCCTCTTCAGTGAATTCCTGCCTTCATCATACCCAGATCCTGACCTGTAGCCCATAAAATCAAGGGCGGCCATTTTGCCCTGCTGTAGCCGTCTTCGGCCAGCGTGGTCTGTTAGCTGAGGCTGCGTATATTCCTGGAGATTTTGACAGTCCAGGAGGACAAGGCCTGTTCCATTGCTACCATTTTGGACCTGGCTTGCACCAGTCTTCCCGACTCCTACTCCCATCCCGGCACAGTGATTCTTTTGGGCTTTAGAATGGGTCATCTTCTTCGCCAATTCTTCAGGCCAGATAGTACGCACACTGTAGTCATCATCATCGGGTTGGAACATACCCATTGAATGAGTTGTTCCCATGCCCCTTCCTGGAGGTTTGCCTCGGCGAGGGTTGAATGTCACCACTATGGGGTCGCTGCTGCAGTAGCTGCAGGTGGAACTGCCAGTCTGAGAGGCTTTAGGGTTGCAGCCTGTGACGCAGCTCTGTATTGCCCGGAGGGGGGCCGTAGAGCACAGCGGGGTACAGGGCAGGCATCCTCCTACCAGTTTTTTACGAAGGATAGCAGGACTCTCAAAGTTTCCAGCCTCACCGGAGCAGGAGGCACAGCGGAGGGGTTTGAACAGGCTTGCTCGGCAGTCAGACACAGTGCTGTTGGAGGAGGAGGTGTTGGAGGTGGAGGCGTTGGAGAGACACCCACCCAGATCTCTCAGGCCCATTTCTTTGCCTCCTCTCTTCATAGCTCCGACATTGTGAACACAGGAAAATGAGGTGGAAGAGCTTCCTCCACCTCCTTGGCAGCCAGCTGAGTGCCCCTTATACCCTCTGCATCTTACCAGCCTCCAGCAGCCGCAACTGAACGGATGGGTGCAGTCGATGGTGCAGGTATGGTCAGGGCTGGGGAACCCTCCGGCGTGGGAGGAGCAGGGGGAAAGGGGTAGACCATGAAGAATGTGAGGACGGTGATCCCTGGTACGGGACGGGCGAGGCTGGTTGAGTTGCTGAAATGAGATTGGGACATGGGTAGGTTGGGGGGGAGGGGATGAGGGATAGTTGGAGTTTAGGATGGCAGCATGGGGTACAGGGACAGAGTTGTGGTGGTAGGACAAACTGTGATTATTATGGCTTTGATGGACAGTTCCCAGTTTGGAATTTTTCTTGTGACTGAGAGAGGGAAATTCCTGGTCACTTCTGTTAAGAAAACTACTGTTTTCCTTCTCCTTTTCTCCCCTGAACTTATGCTGCTGCGCCTGGGCGGGGACAAATTGTAGGACCCCTCCAGGGGAAGATGAAAGCTGATTATGGCGACTTCGTTGTGACTTGTGTTCGGCTCCACCTGGCCTCCCTGCAGTTCCAGTTTTTCTCTCACATTGTCCTTGATCAAACTGTGAAGAGTTGCATTTTCCTCTGCCACCCTTTACACTTCCGCTGCGCCCTAATGAGTTGCTGAATCCTCCTCCCCGTCCTCCTTTGTCTACTGTCACCCTGATATCAATAGTATGTGTGTGGGACGGCAGCCGTGGGCCAAGAGTTACTGTGCCATTGCTGTGGCAGTGGCTAGGGATGTGTCTGACACCTGCTGGGATAACAGGCTGGTCGCCCTTGAATTTCTGTGCGCGGGAGGATCTGCGCTTGCATTCCAGAGTCAGAGATTTACAGGAGGGTGAATAGAAATGGGACTGAGAAGGGTGGAGATGAGGAGGATGGGCGACTTGTCCATTGGAGGAGGCTGATATTTGAGAGGAATGCTGTGGGATGGTTTGTGGAGAAGCCTCACACAGGGCTATGTTTTTAGGGCGCTGAATGACCACTATGCGCTCGTCAAGAGGGAGGGGAGGCATCTGGGTTTATGCAAAGCTGTCCAAAGAAGAGGGAGAGAGAGACAAAAAGAGAGTAGTCAGCAAATTACTGTAATTTCACAAATGCTGAAAATGTGGGGCACACTTTACATTCCATCAGTTCAGATGTAAACAGCACATACTGATGCAAAACTAGGAACATTGCCTTGCAGCTATAAAATATTTAAATAGCACAATGCATACACATAGTTCTGAGCACAATTGTTTGTTCTTTTGATGTTGTGGTACAATATTGTGTTAGTGAATTCAAAAAGGATGATGGTCAATTATCTGTGAAATGTAAAGTAAAACCCCAAATCCACCACCACATACCAAAACATACCAAGAACAAATACAAAAACAACAATGTTGCATCTCAGTTTTGGCCATGAACACACATAATTCCTTTCACATTTGCTGCAAATGAAAGGAGAAAATAAAGGAGAATATACCCACTGAGGTGCATGTTTAATTTGAATGGATAACATCGTAGCCAAGAACCACTCAGTGATTACCTTTACCGAATCCATTTAAACATGCATGTCACACTCTGCTACCTGCTTATACCAGGGCTGCTTGTCAGGAATTGAATGCTCATTTATATTTACAATAGTTTGACATTCAAATTTAAACTATTTCCCTGTAATACAAATTACCATTAGGATATAAAATTCAGTACACGAAGATTTAAGAGTATGTACCTGTTTGCTGTTAGCGGCAAATAATCGCAGTTAATCCTGATGTCAGCGAGGCTTCTTAGAAGCTCAGTCGCAAAGGCTGCATAAAATGAACTGCAACTCCCTCTGAGGACTCATCATTCTTAACAAGACACATTCACTGATGTGAAATAATAAACCAAGCCAAGTCATGACTGATGATAAAAATAACTAAATATAAAACTGGATGTGCACTGCTCTTTAAGAGGAGCACTATATAATGATGTCCAAGCTTTCATTGCTATCTTTGCACCGCTTTGTCACAGAAAAACAACACAGCGACTCTCAAAGTTAGCCAATGGCTCAGTGGATTCTTGGAGCACAGTCACATTAAAGACTGTTTAATGCTGAAGAGCCATGTGATTATCTGAAATGAAACACTTCCAGCCACCAGCCATTTGGCCTGTTCATCCTACCTCTGGAATAAACCAAATTAACTGGATCCTTTGGGCCAATTAAAAATGAGCATTTGTCTAGGCCATGGTATAAACAGAAGGTCACCACATACACAACAATACAATTCAGCTGGAGAGAAAGCTTTCTCACCATGACACAGCAAAAAGAGATTAATGGACTGTAGCTTATAAATATGCACTTTGTAATAAAATACACATAGGAGAAGGTTTTTGTATCATTAAATCACCTTTATGATTAATGTTACTATTAACATGTTGGTACAGTTACTCCAGGACTTTACATTCTTATATTCATACGGTACATTCATTATAAGGATGCTCTCAAATGTTCAGATGAAATATTATCATTGTTAAGGTGAAAATCCACCCTCTTATACACACACTGTTAAATATGATCAATCTGTGTTGTTTAGTGCACCCAGGAGTTGTTCAGTTGATGAAGTGCTTTAATTTACTTTTTAGCCACACTAGTGGCGAGGCTATGCAGGTCGGGTGGGAGCATGTTAGCACGCTAATGTTAGTATTAAGCTCAAACAACAGCTGATGTTAACAAAGTGCAGAGTTCTGTTTGAAGGAGAGCAAGAGAAATAATGCTCTTTACTGTAGACATGACAAGTATGCAGTCTGCTTGGCATTCTGTTTGTGGACGCTTCTTGTATCTCTGCCTCGTGTATGATGGATTCTCCTCTTGTGTTTGTAAGTTGGCGTACACTGGAGAGACACAGAAGCACTTGCTTATTGATTGCAGTGGGCTGATGCCAAAACCTGAGGTTTACTTTTGATGTTTTAGATCATTAAAAATATGACTATATTCAAAGGGTCTTTTCACAGTTCACAAAAAAGCAGATTTTTCCATGTGCTTCTACAGATGTCTGTCTAGATATGCAGATATTTTCTGAGGTTTCTGCTGCCACCCCAAAATAGCAGTGAATGGAATTTTCATTGTGGTGCTCAGAGCAATTAAAAATTCAAGCTCAACATCCACATCTCTACTCAGAAACAATGGCCTGGTTACTCTGGATAATCCAAAGACCTCAGCGTCAACAATTTATATAGGAACTGCTTTCTACTGAAGAAATAGTCCCACTTAAAATGGGTGGCTGTGTATTCCCCATTGTCTTTCTTAACCTCTATTGTACTGAGGTGGAGGCAGAATTCTCAGAGACAGATATCTCAAAACCTGGACAAGTAAAACCCAAACTATGTGCATGGCCACTAGGGTTAGGTAGGAAAATATGTTTTTTGTAACGTAGGTGAAGAAACCCTTTAAACTGCTTAAGATGCACAACCAACAGGACGTAATTGAAACATTGCATATAGTTGTTTGAAACAGTGTTTGTTAGGGTGGATTTTCATCTTAATCTTAAACCCTTTGAGCCATATTTATAAAGAATCTCTCAGGGAGTCAAACAGGGAACCAGGAGGAGTAGATAACTGTGGACAACACTGGCTGACAGACACAGAGTGGGTAGAGAGAAAATACAGGGAGACAGATTATAACATGACACTATAAACCACAGACTACAGAGGAGGAAGCAACACGTCAAAATAATCTGGGGATGCCTTCAGTCCCAACACAACACAGATACCGACCCACAGAGAACCACGCTCCAGTGTCGCCATGCTTATATCCTCTGTCTGGTGATGGTATCCTCATCTTTTTTTTTTTTTTCCTTTTTCAGCCTTGCCTGTGGTGGAGGGGGTGGGGGTTACATTGACCCAGTTTTATCATGGTGGAAGTCACTATCACTCTGATAACTTTTCTCTCACACACTGTAAACTGCAGCCAGGCTAGTGGCCTTTTCACTCACTCATAGTCATAGCTTCAGCAGACAGTAAGAGCCAGAGAGAGAGACATGGAAAATACTCAGACATAGTAATGCAGTGATACTTCTTGAATTGTCACCGGTACACGTTAATATGATATTTCACAGCATAACAGATAACAGATAATGCAGTACTGACTATGGTGAAGCATTATTCTGGAAACATTAAACCATCTGATGGACTGGTTAAGTGACAATAAACGTTTCTGTGTTGGAAATTTCTCAAATCTTTAAAAGGAAATAATAAAACGAGCATTGAAATGATCTGCTTTGTCGTTTTATCTTGGATTATTTGATGAGGTTTCAGTCAAATGTTCTGCCAAATCTTCATAATTAATCTCATGTGTAATGGTAAATTTAGTGCATCAAGCAATATACAAGGCTCACAAAGTACATGAAATACAACAAATGAATGCAAATAGTACGAAGTGGTTGAACAATTTTGCTTTCTTGTTCACACAACATCTATTGCACATCTGTCCGTCCTGGGAGAGGGATCACTCCTCTATTGCTCTTCCTGAGGTTTCCTCCATTTTTTCCCTGTTAAAGGGTTTTTTTAGGGAGTTTCTCCTTATTCAAATTGAGGGTCTAAGGACAGAGGATGTTGCATTGCTGTAAAGACTGTAAAGCCCCCGGAGGCAAATTTGTGAATTGTGACATTGGGCTATACTAATACAAGTTGACTTGACTTGAACAGAAATGAGAGCAGCGACTGCAGTGAAACACATTACAGTCATGGATTAAGTGCATAATAATTGAGAATAATGTCAGATGTGATGGGTCTGTGGGCGCACCAAAGAGCAGTCAGGTATCTGTCAGTGTAGCTGTTTATCACAAATATTTTTTTTTACTTTGCATTCTATGTCATGTTCATATTTTTAATTGTTTAAGACAGAACAAGTGTAATGCAAGTGCTTGCCTGTGTAGAGCCTTCTCATCTGCACAGTAGATTACTGCAATAACAAGGTACATTTAGAAGAAAACTAAGAGTTATTATGTGTTTACATCCTGAACCTCTGTGGTCTGTCATGGTGTTTTGGTTTTGGTTGAAGACAATTAAGAATTTAAATATCCTGTCATCATCTTGTTCTCTGGACCTGAAGGCAGACTGCTGCCAAAAGTGGTTAGTGACAGTAAACAGCTACAAGAATAAAACTGTAAAAGAGTGTGAACACTGTTGATTATGAGGTTAATTGAATTGTGTTTAATTAACTATGTTTGTATGAAATTACTCCAATTGGTTATTCCTAATTAATCTGTCTTTCTAGCACATTAATGGAATCTGATAAAAGGTGTGTAAACTACCTGCGGTGCCATCGTGCAGTGCATGCTAAATGTTGCTGTTGTGTTTCTTTTCAAAAATGAGCCGCCTCAATCTGCTTCACTTAGAAGTTACAGCCATACAGTACGAAGCGTGTATAGACATATTTGATACTTGTCAAATAAGGAAACTGTTGATCACACAATTAAAGACACAGACTTGTTATCAGTTTGTGATTTGACAGTTTTTAGTGCCGCCTTGTTAATAGCTTCAATTGGCAGATCCAAGCCTCTGAGGTGGCAGCCAATCTGACAGCTCATAAAAAGCACAACAGAGCGTAGAGTGCTACTGTAGAGTGGCAGAGCGGAGAGACAAACGTTAAGTGGCTCATTACTGACTGAGAAATAGTTTAAAAAAAAAAGGAACTCTTCGATCAATTTGAAGGCCCAAATCAATGTCTTACTGACCCGAAGACGTCAGACAATCTGCACTGTTTACTGTGTAAATGTGTATAGATTCCTGAATACGTGAGGTAGCTCCTCCCTTTGTAAGAATCACAGCTTAGTACCAAGTGCATAATTGCAGCATAATATATATCAGACAATTCATATTAGTGTGCAAGATTGCATAATATGTCTACCAGGCATATATGACTTCAGAAGTCATGAGCAACTTACAGAGGAACCGAGGCATAACAGCCTATATGAATATTTGACAGAGTGAACCACTTATATTAGGCTAAATAAACAAATGTTGCAGGTTGGGTCAGCCAACGTAAAGGCAGATGCAAGTGTATGCGTATGATTAGGTGCATCTTAATATTTGAGGATAAAGGCTAAGGTTTGCTAAGCATTGCAATCACGTTAGCCGCTTCAGAATTTCAAGCACATGAAAGTGTAGCGAGATGAAATGCAAACTTACACAGATGAAAAGAAATTAAAAAAAAAAAAAAAAAGAAGAAGAAGAAGAGTGCCACTCAGTTCAAGTTAGCGAGAGCCAAGCCTACGGGGGAGATCATGACGCCCTCCGTCGGCTCACTGCTGCTGCTCCCCACCAGCAGAATGAAGATAACAGCTTAACAGTCACAAGCATGAGCCAGAGAGAGTAGAACGGTACACATGCTAATGTCTTTCCAGATGATTTAACTCTTTCCCAAACACCTGAGTAAAACCTGCAATATTATACATAATTGTGATTTATTTAAATACTTTCAATCATTCCTTTTCCTCTGCCTAATACCTCTGAATGACGTGATATAACTGTTTGTCAGTCAAAATTCAATCAGAGTTGGAAAAACTTTAAGTGGCAGGTATAAAGATTCATTCATTTTGTTTTGAAAAGAGAACAAGAACATGACATAATGTGTACTGACATGCATGAAATGATGAGGCCTCACAAACAGAGCAGGAGGACAGTACAAGACTTATAGTAGAGGGTAGACTATAAAGAATAATATGTCACTGTGCACCACAGTAATAAGTCACAGTGTAGATTTAGGCAGTGTGGTGTACAGTACGTCTCCAGCTGCAGAGGTAGTGCAGTGAATGTTTTTCTGTTGAGGGGGCTGGTGTTTTTGGGAACAGATGGCTGTCTGGCTGTGCGAGATTGATGGCGATCTTTCCGTTCCTTCT
The DNA here is from genome assembly GCF_963924715.1 of Thunnus thynnus. NCBI lineage: Eukaryota > Metazoa > Chordata > Actinopteri > Scombriformes > Scombridae > Thunnus > Thunnus thynnus. Next base: position 7,719,308 of record NC_089529.1, on the reverse strand, counting down.
CTCCGTTCCGGCTTAACAGTATGCGGCTCCTCCATCAGAGGCACCTGACAGCCAAACACCCACACAGCAGAGTGGACAACACAATGGGGCTTGAAATAGGACAAGCCAGAGGAAAAAAAAACAAGCAGTAATATGAGGATGTGCTCAATTGCTGGCTTGGAAAATTGCTTGAGTTATAGAATCTATTTCTCTGCTGCATGAAAAAGATGTTCACAGATCACAGTGGCAAGCTTCTCGAGATAGTGGAAAGCAGGAAATTAGTCATCTGAGTCACTCTTTTTCCAGAGGCTGATGGTCAGGCTGTTTCCTGTCAGAGGACAATCCACATCTCTACATTTTTGCTCGTGTTTAGCTCTGAGTTGGCACGAAATGACAGGAGGCGGTCCACTTCTTTCTTTTTATGGTCGTCCACACGCATAACCAAACTGACAGATGGATAGCAAGAGCTGTGGGCGCTGGTCACAAAGGAAAAAAGCAGTAAGATGTTCACAGTCATACACATAACAGCATGTGGAGAGATTCCTACATCCAAACACAGACTGGGGAGGTTTGCTGCAGAGCTGCTGATGTGAATGAAAATCAATGAACAGATTCCGGCGGTGAGGACAGTGGTGTCAATGTGTTTTAACTGTAAGAAAATGTCTTGACTGATTTACACTGTCAGCAAACTGACAGAGGTTACTGACCGGATCTATGACACAGCTAAGATAGGAACGTAACGGGAGCTGGACACTGTTAACTGTGTCTCATGCAGAATTAGTACATTAATAACACAATTAGTAATTCTTGCAGTTACACAATGTCATAAAAATCCAGTTCTTCTAATGCCAATACATGGTGCCACAAAAAAAGGACTAGTTGTTATATTAAAGGAATAGTTTGACATTTTGGGACATACGCTTATCTGCTTTCTTGCTGAGAGTTAGATGAGAGCATCATTACCACTCTCAGTTTTACAGGCAGTTAGCTGTGGGACTATTTTATTGGCCTGGAGCAGGGGGCCGTTGGTTACCTGGCAACCTCAGCTTGACGACAAGACTCCAGGAAGTCTCTAGTCCTGGCCAAGAAATCGTCCAGAACATAACCTCCTGTAAAACCAAGACTTGTCATTTTTACACCTCAGTTTTTGTATAGATTAAACAAACGAGATATTAGAGGTGCTAGTAGGCAGATTTTTTAAATTTTTGGACTGAGTCAGGTTAGCTGTTAGGCTGTGTGTCCAGTCTTCATGCTAAGCTAAGCAAATCATCTCCTATATTCAGACCCTAAGTATAATTTGGCAATACAATGGTAAAGTATAATTCTAGATGGTCTCTGCTTTGTCTCTGTTCATTGTGTGACAGTGCTGCTCCACTGCACACCAGCTGGCCTGATTGTAAATAGCCTGTGTGAGCTGCCTTGAGTCAATTTTAAACTCAATAGCAACCTGACCACTTGATTGTCAATGAGGAACTAAAAGGAAAATAAATCAAAGTTGCTCCCTGTGTAATTTCATATGATGGCAGCTTTTATAATCTTCAGGAACATCAGGAGTTGCACATGTGTCTACCATCAGACTTCCAACTTGAATGCTGAGACATTAGGACAAATTTAAAAATTTACTATACATGCTATTTTAGGAGGAGCAAAAGAGCCTTCTGCTAAAAGCAAATGTTTGCCTCATGAATTTAAAAAAAGACTTTCCTTGACTTGCGCCGATGTTGATACCAGAGAACGAGCTAATGCACCAATTATCAGGCTTATCAAGAATTAAACACTCAAGCAGGATTTGTCATAAATTTTTAACAAGCCAAACAGCAGAAAACAGACTCTTTTGGATTGCTAAACCCTGAAAATACATTTGGCTAACAACCAAAGCTTTATAGGTAGTAACATTCAATTCACAGACCAAGTACCAAATTCACAAACCAAGTTAAAGTCCAGTTCTGAGAAATACTGATAATTTGCACAGCACTGTAGTGGGATAAAGGTTTGTCTTGACACTGGTGTCACAGCAGCATGTAGAGTCTCCCCTTTAACATCCAGCAGGGTGGAAATGTTAATTGTAACTGCAGCAGAATGGGTTGTAGATGTGAAAAGGCAGCAGCTAGTGATGTGCCTCCTGCCCATCACAAACATGGTATGAATGATAACGACTACTGAAGCACCTGCAAAAACGGCTGCTTGCCAAACAAGGTGAAAAGCACCTTAAATTGAGATATTCAACCCCAGACTTCTTGAACTCGAGACATTTATGTACTAACAGCGAGATGTAATAAGCGTGGCATGCAAGTGAATGTCAAGTGTTTCTGATACAAAGACTGAATAATTAATCAGTTATATCCATGCTACCCTGAAGTATTCTAAACATAGTACAAATTATGCAATATGTTACAGTATGTTTACATGTCAGGTGTTTGTGTGAAATAATGAAATAACTGAGGAGCATCTCAAACAACAGAAAAACAAAAGACCACATGTAGTTACAGATTGAAAAAAAGAATAAGTCTGAGTTGTAAAAGAGAATTGCTGGCCTCAGAAATGCACAGCGGTGTGGGCATAAAGTCATTATGACTCACACTCTAATCAGGCTTAAGTCACACGTCTAATGATGTAAGATTTACTGGGGACAAAGGAAGAAGACTTGCAACTTGAGCTCCTTCTGCGTGAGATGACGTGCTTGTGATTCAGATGCCCAAATGAGAGTGTTATGTCAACAATGGCATGATAATAGTACAATAATGACACATGAGGATGAGCCTCATAAACATTAATTTGACTTTACGACATGTCTAAAACACTGGTCGTCCTAACGTTGCATTAATCCTAAATTACTGGAAAAGACAAATTCATCTCCATGTTCACGACCATTCTGTGTTTTGTTTTTCTTTGTTTTACTGTCTCAACACTACAGGCTACTGAGGGCAAGTCAAAATAATTACATCACCTAATCTCCACAGTCAGCGGACAGAAAGTGATGGAATCAACAGCACAAACTGGCCAATCAGTGGGCGGCGTGATAGGAAACATTCAGCCGCTCCTTCTCCCATCCACTACTGTCCAGTCAGACTGATTTAACACTTAGACAAATACCTGACTCTCAGGACATACGCTCACATAATCCCCACACAGCCAAGGTTATAAATAATCTACATCATCTCTACTTTTGATATACTTTCTCTAAACTCACTGTAACTGTAATCCAGAGTGTGTGTTGACCTTGAGCACATCACTTTCATAACAGCACCATAACACCACAAAAGTACATTTTAGTAGGATTATTTTATATGTGAACAATGTATTTGATGGCACTTTGGTTGCAGAGCAATATTTTCCTGGCTATTTTAGATATAATGCAAAATAACATATTTTATTCACAAAGCAAATCAATGCTAATCAGTTACACATAGCACCTCTGTCAGCACAATAGTCTCTATTCAAGACCATGAGGAGAGCTTCGCCTGCAGCTGCAATGTTATTATAATGATTCAGGAGGAGTTTGACCTCAGTGCAGTTTAATAAGAAAGCCCCCCAAAAGACACTATCCTAAAATAGAAAACTAAAAATAGAAACAGACAAAAGCAGCTTAGAGAATGGGTTTTTGGTTGGTTGGGATTTGAGCCCTCTGTCAGATAAAGATAAGAAGAACAACAATATGCTTTGAGTATATTTTAAAATCTTTACAGAGTGATGTCAGTAGGATTGGTTTGAAAAAAACACACTGTCATGGTTAGAGATATCTATGAAATAATCAGCTGACCACTAATCACCATCAAAATGTACTTTGATGCTTGCGCCAAGACATTTACGTCCACTAAAAATCACCCCAAACTGTAACTTTCTCATATACTGGATCATGTTGAAAAAGATAGACAGGCGTGAAAACACGATCCTTCAAATGAATTGTTAGAGGCAACAACTGAACAAACGTGGTATAATATTACCACCTGACACAGTCTGTGTGAGTGTGTCCTGTTGCAGTATTCGATCGATTTTGTTTCTGTATTTTGATCTGAACCAGCGAAGGTGTTACTGCTCGGATTCGGATACACAGGAACCCTGCAGGAACTTGTTGAATCAAGCAAGCGCAGGTCCGCGGATCCACTGTCTCCCCAAAACATTTATTCTCCTTCAGGGTTTTTAATTTTTTCACTGCAGAAAAACAAAACCAAAAAATACCTGACGCTATTCTTTTTGACAGGGGCTTGCTCAACTTGAACAAAAAATATCAACAACATCTGCCCAGTTGCAGTGTGGTAACAACAGTCTGTTTCTATTTCCCCTCTGGAATTTTATGTAAGATCATCTTGATATCCTAAAAGAAAACCTCAGTGAAAGTATGAGCATGCATGAAAACAACAACACAGGACACCTTGAGGCTGTCACAGCATCTCCCTCAGCGTCACAGCCGGCCTGCAGCGTCAACAATTGGAGGAAGGGAAACTTAATAAGATGATTATTATTGATGGTGGGAGTAATATAAGATTATGTTTGGTGTATTCAGTCTTGTCTGGAGACACCAAAAGCTCTGCCATGTAGTGACAATAAACCCTGATCACATATGTTTTAATGTCTCATTTCATATTTTCTGGCCTGAACTGTACTACTCATTTAAAGCAGCATCTTAGCCTGTGTTAAGCCTGTTTATCTTTTGATTAGATGTGTTACAAACTTTTTTTTTTTAACATTGACAGCCAACAACTTATGACCTTTCATTTTCATTTAAATTCTTTTGGCTGGTACAATTATAAGATGTGATAAAGTGATATTAAGTAAAAAATAAAGTGCTTATAAATGGCACTGATCTCCTATATTCATTAATTTGCATTCATTCACCTATGCAGATGACACATTTGTAAAAAAAAAAAAAAAAAAGGATATTAATGAATGGATGACAAATAGCTTTCTGCCACTAAATAATGTTAAATGGATAAATGAAATCAAATTTAATTACCTTTGCAGTGCTCCTGTACTTTTAGGAATAATCAATCATCGGTCAAATCGAATCATGTAGAGCGTAAGATCTGATGATACACAATATCTTTCCTGAAATAACCAAAGTCAATTCAGTTATTGTTAGATTGAAACATTAGAGCGGTATGACAAATGGCTGCTCGTGGTTTTATATGAGGAGGTTTATGAAAGCAATGAGAGCAACTCAAGAAACCAAAACTATGAAATAAAACATAAAAAGCAACTTAAAACTGTGAGCTGCAGAGCTGGATCTTTATTCTCAGTGGACTGGTTTCTATGACTGATCCTGAAATATTACAGACTGATATTAATACAGGTTTAAGTTTTAAATTGGTTTGTATCTGTCCCTGCATTGCTTGAAAAAAAAAGCATATTCCTGCAAATGCACTGCAGTGATTCTGTACTGTTGTTTGTCTTCATATGAACACCCTACCTGTCACACACAAGATATCTGAGCTCACTATAGTTAAGAAAATGAATTCACAAGCTTTAACCATGTATATGTCTGATTTCCAAATGAGTCTGAATGTGTAAGAACATTTCAGCTCTCATCAGTCAGTTACAGATGTGTGTGCTCCTTCGTCTCTGGAGAATCTACATCCAGGGCAGGAAGACTTGACTTTCAGCTGGATTTTTGCACAACTCACAGCGTGACTGACTGGATGCTTAACATTCAATTCAATAAATCATAGCTGCTATTCAAAATCTTTGCAATATTCTCATATTTGTCCCTCTCAGCAGCTCTTTGTTGCAGCAGCACAAGCAGAAAACAAAGCAGCTATTAATATTTACAGTCCTCTGCATTGTTGTTCATGGTGCTATTCTGCAGGCTCGCAATGGAAAATCTATTAGTTCCTGTTTATACGGTCGCTAGATGGCGCGCTGCCTAATTTCTCTGTATTTTTAATCGCGTTTTCGCTGCACAGTCTTTGAACCTTTATCATGATGAGAGAATAAAGCTGATGTGGGCGACAGGGCCCGAGCCAGCAGGCCTGCACTCACTGATCCTAGTGCAGATACTATAATTAAGGTTTATTTATTATTATTATAGTACTTGGCGCATTCACATGGCTGCAGTTATGTGTCTAAATGAATAAAACACGCATGCAGCTTATTATGGCAAACACTCATAACTGCTGACATCCTCCGGGCAGCGGTGAATAACACGAGGATGCATTGCTTGCTTTTAATATGTGGCATCAATTTAACTGCAAATTCAAATACACGAGAAGCATCAAGACATCCAGAAAGAGATTTTTTCTGTGCTGTAAGCTAAACCTGACCAACACGTAGAGCTGTGACAGCCGCGACACTGGACACAGGCTGCTGATGGGGGACTCATAGCCTGCAGGCCGACCGGACAAACCGCTACCATACTAAAAAAGAAACATCACTTACATCAGCTGTGGCAGTCCCGGAGTGTATTCATCATTTATGCGAAGCGTAATGATGAATCCTCATGTTCTGTAGTGGCCCGAGTAGCACGACCCGCTGTGTTGGTATGATCCAGATGTGTAACACCTTCCCTGCCTGCTCGTTTGTTCATGTACTTCAAAAACACGATTAAAAAAATAGACGTGGTCTGACTGGAAGAGGCAGAGCTCTGCCGGATTTCTAATGATAGAAGATAAATAAATAAATGTCATCAGAAGTGCTTGGCCAACTCAGCTGGCGTCACGTCTGAGCGTGTGTCACTCTGCGCTGCGATGCGTGTGTGAGCAGACACTGACTGGGGGGGGGGGGAGGAGGAGGAGGGGGAGGGGGAGGAGGAGGGGGGGTGGGCTCTATTGTCTCTACTGTGGATGACATCATCCCAGACCAATGGCGAAACACACGAGATGAAGGGCTCAGGGGCGAGCACGCAGCACGTGCGGGCTGAAGGAGGAGGAGAAGGAGGAGGAAGAGGAGGACGAGGAGGGGGAATATGATGATGATGATGATGGTGATGATGATGTTGATGATGATGATGAAACCTGCCAGATAACAACTCGTACTTAGTTTGCGTGAGATGTCATTGAATAAAAATATCTTAAAGTGCATGAAAGATCAGCTCACTATTGAGCACCAGAGGTGGAATATAAATACATTCACTCAAGTACTGTACTTAGATTTGATGTACTTGTACTTGAGATTTTCAGATTCATGCTGAACTTTTTACTCCACTATATTTCAGAGAGAAATATAGTACTTTTTTACTGCACTGAATTTATTTGACAGCTTTAGTTAGTTGGGTTACTTTACAGTTTAAGATTTTATGTATAAAATTTATGATGACCTCATAAAATGTGATGCACAGTTATAGATTAAACTACACAACAATATGAAATAATATAAGTTAGCTCCACCTCGACAAACTACTACAGTAAAAATACTTACACCATAATTCATGTAATAGCTATATATATTATATATATACCAGTAGAGAATACTTCCTCCAACACTGTTAAGCACTATAATAATATGTGTATATAACACACTGTAGAAACATTAAAGAAATATGTACTTTTCATAGTAACTTAAAATATAGTGAAGTACATGTGTAAACAAGCAGAAAGTAAAGTTCAAGTACCTGAAAACTGTACTTAAGTACAGTACTTGAGTAAATGTGCATAGTTATATTCCAGTTAGTAGTTAAGTGGTGCATTTTCAAAAAAAAGCCGCATGAACTTTTTTTGTTGTTAAAGATGATAAAGATGATGTTATTATAATATATTCATGATATAGATGCCTACATTATTTTTCCTACATTATTTTTTAAACATTGCATGTCATTTTTTACCAAATGATCAGTTTTGTCACGCTTGTCTTTAGTTCGGTTTCCATTAAGAGTATTCTGAAAAGTGCACACACACACACACCATTAGCTGTATCTGTGTGTTATTTCTGGCAAAGCTGTCTTCGCTTGAACAGAAAAAAAATCCACATTTCTTGCTTCACAAGTAGAGGAGATGATTGACGCGGATGTCATGCTGATCAGGAAATGATCTTCTCATCGTGTGAAATCAGAAAGGAGAATAGAGCCTCCAGTTCCAGACTAATTTTAGCTGTTAGAGCAATTTTAACTGTCACGGCTGCTGAGAGAGGCAAGCAGAGACATTCAGCTATCCCAGGACTTACACATCCAGATATAATGGAATAAATCGAGCTGAAGGACTCAGATCTGTTCCATACGTGCTCTGCACTCTAACAGGCAGCACTATTGCTTCACACCTCAGCACCTGGAGACCGATGAAGACACTCACCGCGCAGTCAGGTGGTAGCATGCTCTGGAGATGAGCAGCTAGCTCTTCCGTCGGCTCCCCTTTTCACACAGTTCACCTTTGAGACATTTCTGCCCTCCTTTATCTACAGTGAGAATGTTGATGACCTGCAGGATCTACTTGACACCCACGGGTCCTCTGGATAGCCGTTCCTCCCGTTATGCTGCCCTCCCTGGCTCGAGGCGGCCTCCTGTCCTGCTTTGCTCGTGCTTCCCCAGCAGAGGCAAGAGTGGCACCAGCATCTCACTGTCTTTGCTCTCACCACACTGACTAGGCCATGACACAGTTTACACATCACTCAGGGTTTTGCCTCATCAGCTGCATTGTACGGTATCAGGCTTACAGACCTGACACATGCCTTTTAGATCTAAGGCAGAGGGGCATTAAGTGTGTAGTCAGCAAGAGCCCCTGGAAAGTGGTCCTTTGTTGTCAGCTCATTTGCACCCAATCAGGGGTTAGTGTTTTGCATATTTGTGTCCAGCTGGGAGTGCATATATCTCTGCGGTCCTTCATAAACACCTTTAGTTGCTTTTATCAGCTGCTTTTTGAGCCACAACTATGAAGCCTCTTCTCCTGCAATCTGCATTCTGTTCCAGTTTCAAATTTACCAAATAAAATTTGCATCCTTATTTCAAAGCTCTGTGAAAGATTCACATAGATGCTGTTGTAGTTTAACAATGATATCACCAACTGTAGCCAAACAGCAATTTGGCACAAACTGTATGCTAACCAGCCGGCACTATGACCGCCTGTGCTCACTTACGTATTTAATCCCCTTCGTTCCCTGTGGAACATAAGGCTGCGACTATCTGCTTCCATCTGGTCCCATCCTGTGCAGCATGTTGTTCTTCGCCCCAAGTTAGATTAGCTGTTTTCAGTTCCGAGGTCACAGTTCTCCACCAGGTTGTTTTTGTGGGTAAATTGTGCCCACTTGCAACCTTGGAGAAAAATCCTGGCTGTGGATATATTGAGCTGGCCCACCACACATATCGTGATTAGAGGAATTATAACTGACTAGTGGTAAAACATCACCCAGTTTCCTCTGTGCATTTATAACTTTGGAAATGTGTGTCTCACAGCTTCCACACACAGGAAAAATCACAGCTCACCCTTCTTGCATTACTGGTTCATTTTTCTCTTGCTGCACAACACTGGAGATACTTCACCCAACATGTCTCAGTTCAGGCTCCTTTTCACCTGTGACCTGTAACGTGTGGAGAAAAGTCTCCCATATAAACAGCTCAGTTCAGGCAACAGTTCAGTGGATAAGTTATAGAGACGCCTGCACCTCCTGCACTTGGAAATATAATGATGTGTAAATGTGATAATGTGAATAATTAACACAGCACATTCAACACCTGCAGTGTAAATGTGTGAAAAGGCAGTGAGGCACATTTCACATCCTGCATATACTGCATATTCTTAAGGTGTAAATGTTTTCAGTATATTCACTGAAAACATCTGTAAACCTCTTAATGTGTCAAAATTCAACCTTCTATTAACGACTGTCAGCCGAATCCTTGTGTCCCCACTATTAATATGTAAAATGTCTTTCCAACCAATTATATATTGCTGCAATGACCTTTCATCACCTCAAAAAGTTTTCTTTTGCTGCTCTGTCTTGTACAACAGAGATAATACATGTTCATTGTGAGTGGTTCACACTTGTGTAGTTCTCTTTCATTTCAGAGCAGCGGGAACAGAAGGGCAGTGCTGAATTATTTGAAGTAGTCACACAGACTCTGAAAATCTAAAAGACCTGAAAGGATCAGTAAAGTATCTTTTTTTTTTTTTTTTTAATCAGCCATTCTCTTTACCTGCTCATTCCTTCTCAGAGAGCTGGAGCATATCCCAGTATGCTTTGCATCCAGCCCCAGCATGTACAATACTATTAAATACAGCAAAATAGTAGAGCTGGGAAATATGGATGACAAATAATAATCTCATGTTGATGAAATGGTTTTTAGAAAGCGAACTTTGTAAACAGAACAATAATTCAGACTAGCTATGCTTTAATAAATGCCATTAGATTTGAACAAGCCAGTGCAAACACGTATTTCATGGGAGATTATTAGGCATTTTTATTTTATTTATTTATTATGTGGAAAATTTATAATGAAATGTTATTTCTGGTTCTGGCTAAATGGCTGTGCAGCACTGCAATATACAGTTATGAACTCTTGTGTTTTTTTCTTTTCTTATTGTGTCAGACTGGCAGACCAGTCGCTTCTCAAGACTGATGCAAAAGAAAGGAAGTCTACAGGGTTACGACACGTAGTTCTGCAGCTCTGTCTGCTCCCAGCATCTCTATTCAAAACAATGTTCAGTTCTTCTGACCTTCATGATATATAGAAGAAGTGACCTTTAATACAAACCCCGCTGGAGAATTGACAGTGTGTGGAACTCCTATTTTAGTTGTCAAAGAATCCATAACACAAAAAAATCACTTTTTTGAGTTACTGAGCAAAGCACAAGGTCCAAAAACTCACAAAAATGTGTGCCTACAAGAAATAATAATAATCTTTTGCCACAGTCGGTGTTCATTTCCCAGCTAATGAGTTTGCAGTTAGAACATCTTTATGTTTGCAATAAAAAAGGCCTAATTATCAAGGGCGGGAAAAGATCAATCACCAATGTGATGACATTATCCTAACACTTTTAAAATCACACAAGTAGAGCTCTGAGGTCCTTCTCATCAAAGACAGACCTCATCATTTGAGCAGTTTGACTGTGAGTTTTTTATGATGTAATCTCACATGGCTGAGAGACATCATCATGCCCTCAATCAGTGTCAGCCACATCCGTCATGAGTTACAGGAAAGACAGATTAAAGTGGAATAATAGTATTTATATTATTGTAAATAATGTAGTAACATAATTATGTGATTGAGAGCTGGAGTCCAGCTGCCCCACATCCACAGACGTCTGTCCATGTTGGATGTTTATCGTGTTTCTTGCTTACTTAATCACATTTACTTGATTTGCTAAAAACAGCAAATCTGTCTCAGTGACGTTGGTGCAACTATGCATTAACTCACTCAGTGGCACACTTACATCACATTACAAAAAGATGATTATGATTATAATGCAATCCAATGTAATTGATCTGCAACACTACTGAAGCTTAGAATATTCATTTAATATTTGATTTCTGTTAAAACTGTATCTGCATGTTGTTTTGACCGAGTATGGTGGTTTTAGGGCTGCATTTTAGTTGTTGCACTGGGTTTCAATAAATTGTCAGACAACCATCCAGCTGACATTGTACTACTTCATATTTGAAGAGATAATATTCTGCATTTGCTAGATATTTTAACCATGTGCTTTGGTGTTTGTATAGACATCATTTTGAATAAACCCCTTCAATAATAACATTTTTCTGTGAGAATATTCAGTGTTTTTTTTTTCATTAAAAGCATAATTAAGAAATCAAGGCATCTTACAACATCATAAATCAGCAACATTTATTTCCACTTTTTATACATTAAACGTGCATATCAATAAAACTAAAATTGATCATATAAATACCTCTACTGTAATACTGTTACAATAAATATGGCTCTACAGATTCTAGGTTAAATAAAAAACAAACTTCAATATCAACTGCTGTGCGACACAAGGAGACACTCTGTGTAATTCTGTACATGTCTTCTCTTTTAGCACGTGTTGTGATCTCAAATGATGGACCCATTTAGTGATTGTGCTATGATAAGGACGTAACTGTTCTCACAGTCATCTGAAAAGTGGCCCCTTAGCTTTCGGCTGTGCTTTTTCTAAAAAGTGATGTTGTTGAGAAATGTTCACAGTGTCAGTGTGACAGATAAGAAAACCGATGTCCCTCTTGTATCCGGTCTCAGACCTTTTTTGTGTGTGTGTCATGAACACCCGTACCATTTGTGGAGAAAAGAGTAAATGATAAGATAGTGCCATGCCTTTGGCCAATTTGTTCTGGAGAGCAGAGGCGCACGCACACACACACACACACACATACACATCACACACACACACACCACACACGCAAAAAACCAGCAATGTGCTCAAATAATTTGTGCTTCATAATAGAATTTAAAGTGGGCACTCTTCTCCAGGATGACTTATGTTGTAATAAAAAAGGCATTTAACCGTGGTTATGTCAAACATGATACTGATTGAGAAAACTTTGGGGAAGAGGGCGCCAGGCAGTGAGAGATTATGATACAGCTGTGATTCACATGTACACGAACACATCAACACGTCAACAGCCATGTCAAAAATATTACAAACAGTACTTTAAAATAGATTACCAAGAAACTCTTAATCTGCTACGTGCAAAAATAAACACACCTACTCTGTCACAAAACTCCCACGCACAATGTTCATCTTTTATATGATATACAATGAATAATTAATGTATAGATTGAATAATAAATATCAACACACAAATATGTTTTACCGCTCACTTTTGTCTCAGTAATTACTTTCTTTTCATATAATAGTATGATGTCGTCCCATGTGCTATCTTTCATTTTCCATTTTATAACACCTTTTCAATTTTTTAAAATGTAAAAACGCAAATAATCGTCCACACAAAGAGAGACATGAAGCAAGAATTTGTACGTGTCTGATGTGATTTATGCTAAAAGCAGCGATTGGATAAATGTCCTATGTTATATAACATTTCAAAAAGGAAGAAAAGTTGAGTCAATTTCAGTGGCTAAAGCTATCCTTCACAGCATAGTGTCTGGTAGCAAAGTTCCAAAGTCCAAAGATTCAAAGTCAATCAGATATTGTGCCGTATCAGTAATAACTAATGATACAAATAGTTATAAACCTTTGTGAAAATAGACAAAAACTGAGAGAAAACACGTTCAGTAGACTGTAAAAACAAGGAGAGGAGCTGTGTCTGTGTGTTTCACTCTGTCTCAGAAACCAGGCACGTGGCAGTAGGTCTCCAAAGAGGACAACAGGATGTAGATGAACCAGATGGAGAGGAAGAGGAAGAAGGTGAGGAGCTTGGCTGTCCGTGGGCCCCCGAGCTCTCCGCCCGATACGCTCGGACGCCGGCGGTAGAGCAGCACCAGCACGCACACCAGCGCCATGATGGTGAAGAGGGTGACGGAGAAGGCCAGGGAGCCCGGCTGCACCTTGAACACCTTATTCTTGCTCTTCCAGTAAACAGCTGCGATGGTCCACGCCACCCCGATGCCCAGGAACACGTTCACCGCGTTGCTACCTGTCACGTTCCCGATGGAGGCGTCAGCGTATTGGTCCTGGATGGCGGCCACTTTGCTCGCAAATGTGTCTGAAATAAAAGAAACAGAAATATGGATCAAGGACACAGGCTTTGTTGAAATAAGCTACTGATGGTGGTCTGATAGGGGTGCATGGACTCTGACAGGGCAGATTTCTCCAAAAGACCCCCAACGCTACCAGACACTTCAAAACAAAGAATAGATATTTAGTTGCATGTATGAACATTAAACAATTTTAAAATGTAACTCTTGCCATACATTTAAAATAACGCATGTGATATGGTGTTTAAAAGTTGCTGATGATTAAGAGGTGTTTTCATTCACCCAGATTTTTTTCATTTTCAAACTCGTGACATCACATGAGACAATTTATCAGATTTCACACAGCTCCCTCTGGAGACACAAAAGGCTTTATACAACTTTTTTCACATTTGAAGTCACACTTCCCAACACCTGTAAACTTTGTGTAAATGGGTGGAGTTCTCCAACAAATGTAGAAAGTAGAGCTGGAACAAAAAAAATAATTGGTAACTATTTTGATAATTAATTGTTTGAGTCACTTTTCAAGCAAATTGCTAAACATTTGCTGTTTGTCATTTTCTGCTTTCTTCTGTTTTAGATCATTGTAAAATTAACATTTTAGGGGTTTTTGGGCTGTTGATCAGGCAGAACAAGCAATTTGAACACATCAGTTTGGGCTCTGGGAAATTATGAAGGGCATTATTTGGAGAGTTTTGACTTTTTGATAATCAATGAATCGAGAAAGTCATTGGCAGATTCATTTATAATGAAACTTATGGTTAGTTGCAGCCCTCGTAAAAAGAAAACAATGTCTCAGAATGGTTCTACCCAATAAAAATGAACTCTTAGCCTCGGCTAATACTGCCACTACATGATAAGGACACTGTCATTGTCACTGATAATTGCTTTCTGACTAATTTATGCAGGGCAATTCCCAACATAACCAGTCTGCCAATTTGAAGGAGAGTGTGTGGTGGCTTACCTCGCTTAAACCTGTAAAAAACAAATTTTCATGCTCTATGTAAAGTCTCATTTGTGCTTCTGTGTGGCAGTGTTTGGGACTTAGTAAGATGGGAATACAATTAGGCAGCACAGAGAGAATAACAACTGAAACTGTTTTTCTTTTGTTTACAGCTTGTTAATGCTCAATACAAGAACCTGGAGAGAATTACACTGACAGCAAAGAGGTTACACAAGTCTCCCAAAGCTGCTGCTTGCAAACCTCAGAGGAAACCCAGGACAAGTCCACTGTTCAGAGCTGATGCCAGACGCCCACCTGGAACAGAGGTGCCGAGGGCCACGAACACCACTGCGGTGACCGAGTCTTTGAGACCGATGGTGCAGCCGAAATGAGAGGCCAAGTCTCCGGTCACAGCTGTCAGAACGCCAATGAGGGAAATGGACACAAAGAAGCAGGCCCAGCCATTCCAGTACTCAGTGGGTGGGACAAAAGCGAAGAGGACTTTCCAGAAAACTGTCAGGAAGTGCATGATGTAATCAAAGCAGGACGGCAAGCGTTCCTCCCCGCTCTCTTCCTCATCATCATCACCTGGCAAAGACACAGAAGAGTTGCATGAAGGCCTGATTTAGACTTTTGTTTGGGTGAGTTAGATACTAAATATTATTTCATCCAGCTGTGACATTTCATCTGAGCTCAGAAGTGCTTGTTCGAATGGTACTATATTATAAAAAAGTTGGTGAAACAGTAAATAGTTCCAGCTTCATGCTTTAATAGAACTTAGATTACAGCTCTGACAGCAAAATCCAGCCAAAACTAGACTGATCTGGTTCTCCACAATTCCCCTCAACACCTTTAATCTATTTGATGAATATGTAGGAGCTAAGCCTTTCAAATCATTGCGCTAAATCTGTAAATGTAGCTATGACTCAGTGATTGAGACATATACGGTATATATATAAACAGCCAGTAAGCGTACGTTCTATTTATATACACACTCAGCATGCAAACTTAGGTGACCTCAACCAGAGGGAGAAAGAGAGAAAATTAGAGAAAAGAGCACATTAACAAAATGACACGTCTCTGGTGTGTGAGCCAGCTTTTAGCCCAAATGCTTTGTGTACGTGAGCAAATCTAAAAGGTTCAGAAAGCCAAATGAATGGCTTTCTGAAAGGGCAAAAATAAAAAGGGTTCAACATACCACATACATTAACATGAATTCTTCAGAGCCTTTAATTGTTCAGGCAGAGCTGGACGGTTTAGTTTTCATGTTGGGCCACAGGAGGAATTCACCGTCATGCATTTTTAATAAACTGTCTGGATTAAAATGATGCAGCAAATAAGCACAGAATTGCCAAAATATATAAAACAAGCTGTTTTTGTAAGGTCTTTTATTCATTATCTGTTAATTTGGGATTTTTTTTAATCGCACAATGGCAAGCTGGAACATTTGGGATTTTGTTTTTAAAAAATATCTGCATTGAGGCTGGTGGAAAGCAGCTGGTGGGCTAGATCCAGCCTGCAGGCTCTATCTTCCACAGGTCCGGTCTCAGAGGGATGAACAGATGACACATCTCAGGACGCTGCGACTCACCTGCGCTGACAGTGACAGCATTAACAAATTGCTCTCTCCAGCTGCTGCTCCCAACCACCAGAGCCAGGTTTGTCTTTTTGATCAGTTTGTCCACGGTGCTCTGCAGACAGACACAAACACAAAGAACGCAAAAATAAAAGGACAAGTGGTTTCTGGCTGTATTTACGCTTACCGATACAACACTGTCATATCAGATGAGGGACACTGATGGATTAAGGTACCATTACGTGTGACTCTCCTCCCACTCTGGTGCACAGTGAGTCACCAAAACAGATGCAGGGGAGCAGAAAGCCTTACTGTCCCTCAGGCACTTTGCCAGCATTAAGCGGCTTTACACCAGAACAGGAATTAGAGCTCTTAAGTATCAGCACATGAAACTGGAGCCTTAAGTGTCAGTGTCATATCATGATGCGGCTTAAAATGCACAAACTGTCTACTGTGGCTCTGGAGGGAGCTCTGATGATGTCACAGTGATGTCATCAGGGTTATCTCAGCTTGGGCTTGGGGATGACACATTTTAACAGAAATGCAGCAAGTAGGGATTACAAACAGGGTGTGTTTAGTTTGATAGACATGGACGTTTAATAGGCCATTAACATTTAACCCTCCAGTTGCATTATGGGAAGTGTAGGATACAGCGTTTTTGGAGTTTAGAGTCAGGATATCGTGTCCTCTGCTGCATAAATTTTAAGCATTTAATTTTTAATTATCCTTAAATCTCTCTCAAGTCTTCCAGCTTTATGGAAGAGCAATAATAAATCAATTAAGTGCCCTTAAAGGCTACATAAAGGTTAAATGACACAATTTGCTCAACTTATTTCACTACTCCAGCTGAGTGAAATGATGAGTGTATGTCTATACCAGCAGGGCCATTAGTTGCATGCACATCACTAATAATTTATTACCTATTTCTAGTTACATTAAACATTAATCTCCAGCCATCATATCCAAAATATTGTGACATAACTGATGTAAAGAGGAAAAAAATCAATGTTTTATTTTGTCACCGAGTTCTATTTAAGTTGCAGTCATACAATTTGGGGTTACTGTTATTTACGGAAAAGATTTTAAATGCACTCCCAATTTACATAGTAGTTTTACATCATTTGAACATTTTGGTTTTATGGTAAATTCTGAAGATCCAGTGACAGTTTTGATAATGCAGACCAAGGGTTTGCTGAGTTATTATCACATTTTATATCAAAGTATGCCAAAATTCTTATTTTAGGTGATGTTAACATACATGTCTGCTACCCTTCTCAGACTTTTGTCATCGATTTTGTTGATACTTTTGAATCTTTTAACCTCACTCAGGCAATACAAGAACCCACACACTCAAAGGGCCACCCCACAGCGGTCTCAGCCCTGATGACTTTGAGACTAATAATATCTGTGTCTGATCACAAATCAGTTTTATTCAGTGTGGTTTTATCCCAACAACCTATTAATCACAGCACATCTGTCCGCTGCTGTGTTTTTAACGATGTCTGCTAGCAAATTTTCTGAGCTTTTTACTGCTGCTTCTTTAACTACCTTTAATCCATATTTAAACACAGAGGAGCTGATCTTCCCTTTAAGCATACCTGCCAGACTGTCCTGGACTATGTTGCCCCCTACAAAGACAAAAAGTCAAAAAGAAGGCTGCAGCCCTGGCTAAATGAATCCACCCAGGAATTAAAGAGAGATTGTAGGAGAAAATAATGCAAATGGAATAAATTGGGTTTATTTGTATTTCATGAAATCTGGAAAGACACAATGATGAATTATCAAAAGGCAGTTTAAGAAGTAAGAGCATCCTTCTTCTCTAACATAATTTTAGCAAATCACTCTAACCCCAGAATTTTATTCAAGGTTGTAGGCTTGGTCATCAGCCCTCCTCCTGTCATTTTACCGATGCCTTACAAGAGATGTGTGAGAAGTTTTACATTTTTTTTTAATGAATAGAGTCAAGAATATAAGGCAACAAATTATCCCACTGACCGTGTTTTACATGCCAGTAAAAAAAATGTTCATATTTATTTTAATAATTTTGAACCTGTATCTCTGTCCTTTTTATCTGAAATCATATCCCATATGAAATCAACCACATACAGCCTTGATATTGTCCTCACTACATTTCTTAAAGAGGTTATTGACACAGTTGGGCCCAGTATTTTATTGATTATTAATAACTCCTTAGCAAAAGACAGTTTTCCATCTATTTTTAAACATGTTGTGGTCCAACCTCTTTTAAAGAAATCTAACCTTGATCCTTCTGTTCTCAACAATTTTAAGCTTTTTTTATCAAAAGTTTTAGAAAAAGCTGTTTCAACCCAACTTTTATCTTTTATGTGTCATAATAACATCTTTCAGTCAGGTTTTAGAGCTTTGCACAGAAACTGCCCTCCTAAAGGTAACCAATGACCTCCTTTTAGCAGCCGATAGGGGGAGAGCACAATTTTATTTTCTATCTATATACTTCCACTTGGCCAAATCATCCAACATCACAACGTCTCTTCATTGCTACGCAGATCACACACAGATATATCTTCCCCTGAGACCTGGTTATCCAAAAAGCCTACCTACTGTTAAAGATTGTCTCAGTGATGTCAACTGTTGGAGGGCACAAAATTTTCTTCAACTCAAAAACTCTATCTAATTATATTGTTCAGTCCCCCAAACCCAGTCGGTCTCATTGAGAGCAACCTTGGTCCCTTGTCTGCAAATGTGAAGCCTGTGGCCAGAAATTTGGGAGTGCTATTTGGTTCAGATTTAAACTTTGAACCACAGGTAAAAAAAAGCTGTCTAGTCCTGCTTCCTTCAAATAATTCTCCAGAATTAAACCAATGCTTTCTCACTCTGACCTGGAAAAAGTCATTCACGCTCTAATCTTCTCAAGACATGATTAATGTAACTCCCTCCTCTCTGGCGTAAACCAAAAGTCACTTTCTCACCTCCAACTAATTCAGTAGCTTCTTACTGCTTTTAACAGATGGCATCACATCACCCCAATCCTGGCTTCTCTCCATTGGCTCCCTGTTTGATTTAGAAATGATTTTATTATTTTACTGATCACATCTTGGTCTGGTCCCAAGCTACATAACAGAAAGGTTGACCCCCATATGAGCCAGTTTGCAGCTTTACATCCTCAGGTGGGGCCCCTCTGGCCGTTCCAAAGTGCAGGCTTAAATCTAGGTGCTTTTGCCATAAGAGCACCTGGAAAGACTTGCCTGAGGAGATAAGGCTCACAGAATCAGATCAGAGACTTCTTTTAAATCACTTCTTAAAACCCATTTTCATAGACTTGCTTTTATGTGATGTCATCTTTTTATTGCTTTTACCCTTTTTATTTTTATTTTTATTTATTTATATTTACATTTTTTATGTCTTTTAGTCTTTTTTAAATCTCTTTTACTATCTTCATCTTCATCCTTTTGTCTGCTCTCTACTGTGTTCTTTCTTCTTTTGTCTTCTTGTTTTAACTTTATCTTAACTTTACTTTAATTTTGTCTTGCTGTTGTTTGAACTTACTGTTTGGCTTTCTGTTGTTATGTTGTGTTCTGAGTATCCTGCTTTTACTTTGTCTGTCAAAGCACTTTGTAAACTCTGTTTTTAACGGTGCTATATAAATAAAGTTATTATATTATTGTTATTATTATGCAATTGAACAAACAATTGAATGAGGGGAAAGCTACTTCGGGGATCAGGATGGACAATTTCAAAGGACCTCTGTGATGGATATTCAGTAGGAAGACGGCAGGTAAATCTTGTGAGAACAAACAAAATTCTGCCATTCATCACTTCTCGAAAGCTTGTGAGAAGTGTGATGAGTGAGGGTGGTTCTGAGGTAAAAAGCTGCTTATTATGAATTACCTTGAATTCATAAGACTCCTCAATGACCACCTCTAGCTTAGTATGCTCTCCCAGACAGGGACAGCCCATCTTTGACACGTCATCGGGTCCCACCGCTGTCTTGTTATCATTGGTGTCTCCTGCAGCAAAGGGAAAGGCGTGTAACCTGTCAGCCAGTGTTTCTTACATGAGCTTAGGAAGGTTTGTTATGAAATAAGATACAGTATTAAAGATTAATGAAGCCCAGTTTTCCATGTCTACTGCTGGCATGAGAATAAGGTATATTCACCAGTGACATTAGGAGTCGTGTAAAAACATTTGCTGATAACACGACACATGAACTATATTTCCAAGTACTGTCTGATTCATTCAGGACGTTTTTCATAAAACCGTCAATGTTGTGACAATGTTGAATTAATTATTTAAAAAATTATGAAATTAAATATAATTAAAAAAACAACTGGCAAACTAAATTCAGCAACCCTTCATGACATAAATACAATAAAGAATGAACAAAATGCCAATTTTGAAATCAATTAAATTACTGTTTTTGTGCAA
Source organism: Thunnus thynnus (assembly GCF_963924715.1). Lineage (NCBI taxonomy): Eukaryota > Metazoa > Chordata > Actinopteri > Scombriformes > Scombridae > Thunnus > Thunnus thynnus. Next base: position 7,698,902 of record NC_089529.1, on the reverse strand, counting down.
CTGTATGAGGTATGTGTAGAAATATACAAATTATATATAACTACTTTAGCCTTTGTCCCTTTTAGCTCTAACCCTGACCTAAGTACTCTAGTGCAAGTTATTTTAAAGTGCAACAATTAAACTTTTAATCCTCCAGCATAAAGCCTGGCCATGAAATGCACCACAGGGACTAAAGAGATCACAACAAAGAGTTCAGAGGAATATGTGTCAGTGGAAATGAACTGCTTTAGTCTGAGAAATTAAATCAAATATGAAGTAAAATGTATTTTAAGCTTTAAATTAATGAGGAAAATCCCTCTGTTGTTGAGTAGGACTGCTGTAGCACACAGCTGTACTCACCATGTCTCTGTCCCACCTCCAGCAGAACCGGCTCCTCCAACACAATCGTGAAAGTCTTGTTCTTCTCGTACTCCTCATCATCGATAATCTTCACGTTCAACAGCTTCCTAAAAGCACAAGGGTTAAGGATCATTGAGAGATGGATGAATACATTAATTTGAATCATTTAGGAAATAACAACAACTAACATTTTTTTTACTAACTCTGTCAATATGAGCTGCAGTTCTTTTGACTCGGTGCAATGTGCACTAGTGAAATAAATCCCATCAAAAAATAGCAACCACTAAAAGCATTTTCTAATGCTAAGCCAGCTTTTGTACACATTTGAATAAAAACAGTGTAGCCAAGAGGTAGACTGCCTACACAGTGATTCATGAAACAGAGCTGTTAGATAAGAAGATGGCAGCACAAGATTTTAACAAATGAAAAAATATCTTTCTGTAGTTCAGAACATTATGTACAATTATGTAAAATTATACAAACCGTATTTCAACCGTAAATCACTTTTTTCCCATCACCCCACAAGAGGGCGGACTCCTTCAACACCAGTATATTCCATTAGCGCACATGAGATATAACTGTAATATAGTGAGATAGCCCACACCCCTCCCACACACTAAGTTACATGTAATGGGAAATTATTATCTTGTTCTCTGTGGAAATTAAAAACGGTCTATTGAAGAGTCTGTGCAGGTTAAAACATACTCTTAAGACCTTTTGAAAAACACAGTTTGTACTGTTAAATGTGAGTGCTACAGAAACATGTGAAGCCGTGGTGTCAAACTGTGACCGACATATTTTCCTCAGCCCGCTTCATTCTCCTACACTGTCACAGTGGGTCTTTCTCTCCCTCCATCTCCCTAATGATATGTGGGTGGCTGTCTATTTCTGTCTACACATATACACTCAGGATTCGACAACACGCAGGAAGAGCTTTTGCTCGCAGAAGAAAAGATGTTTATTTTAAACATGAATGATATGTCATCGGCTGTCTAATGTCAGGGAAAATCATGCCAGTGGGAGCAAAGGCAGTTGTAGTATAGCCTGGAGTCATTGCAATGGAAACAAAAGAGTTTATTTTTTAAACAGGTTGTTATTTCAAGTGCTATATGTGCAAGAACAAGGTAAGTTCACATTGAGGCATCATGGAAAGACCTTTTAAAATGTGATAGTTCAGTTGCTTTGGACCATATTCATGCAGCAGCCATTTTGGTGTTACATCACACTTGGGGAAGATACAGTTTGTCTTGCTATAGTGCATCAAGATGAACATGATATAACTATTGAGGATCAGACAAACATTTAACTCTCCACTAAAATACACACTAGAAATTAGGTTGTCAAAAAGCAGCAGGGAAGCAGATTCAGATACGCATTAGGACTGATTAGCTTCATTCTCAACCTCATGCTCATTTACACTTATGTCAGACGAAAGGTGGGTAATAACACAAAGAGAAACAAACTCGTGATTCTATAGTAAACTGACAAAAAGGCTGAGGTGAGGTTAGTTTTATCAAATAGTCTTACAAAGTAAATAGTTGTTTTTTATTTTAAATGTTACATTTTGAAGTATTTCCAACACTTAAAGGTCACCCCGATTTTCTAAAGGAACAACCATTGTGCAATAGTATCAAAAATGTAAAAAAGTACAAAAGTAGGCCTACTTGAGCTAATAATAACAATAATGCTAATAATAACAGCTAATGGTAGGGTGAAGTAAACTCAACATTGTAGAACTGGATAGAATCAATAATCAATTCAGTTTGGATTTTGTATAAGTTATAATACAATAGGCTATACCAGAAATCTGACCTTACAACAACACCCAGTGAAGCTCACTGAGACAATATACTATTGTCGTCCTATTTATAAATTATCTATGTGACTTCCATGTTTCTGAGTTGACTTAGTACTTCTTAATATTTCCATGTGGCTTCTCTGATTTCATAACTCATTTGTCTTGAGGTCTGACTTTGCAAGACTACCAGAAACCAATCTAAAACTTATCTCTAGTAGCCAATTAGCTCATAAACTAGTTAAAGGAATGGTTTCACATCTTGGGAAATATGCCTATTCACTTATTTGCCAAGCGTTAAATGAGAAGATTGTCTGTATGCTAAATATGAATCTACAGCCAGCAGTCAGTTAGCTTAGCGTAGCATAAATACTGGAAGCAGGGGAGCTGGCTCTGTCTTAAGCTCAATAATTAACAAGTTTTAACTTGTTTGTTTTATTCATACACAAACAGATATGTAAAAATGACAAATTGTGGTTTTCAGAGTGTTATGTCCTGGAACAATTTCACAAAATGTCAAGCTATTCCTTTAAAATTGGTGATAAATTCAAAAGGTGTGTGTATTTATTGTTCACGTCTCCCTGCATGTGAGTTTGAATCAGGCTCTCTGATAGCACCACCCGCTTCTGCATCCTGAACTCTGTATCTCTGCAGGTCGGTATAAACTCTTTACAACAGGAACAGTTGGATTCTATCAAGACTGTAAAGCCCTCACTTACTGAATATCACATTTCACTGTATAGCGGCTGTCTCTGTTCGTCTGTCAGCTCCCTGGGATAGTTTCTGAGAGGCCATAGTGGTCAACCTACCCTGTTATTGTATCTGTCACACACAAATGTGGAAGACAGGATTGGTATTGTCAGAGCTCTAAAGATTGAAGCAAACACAGTCTCCACAGCATGTGTTTAATTCACTGCATACTGCAGAGGATTTTCTCTTTACAAGTTCCAATAAAACCACCAAAGGTGCTTTATTCCCTTCATACTTGACTTTTGTTCCATTTTACTGTAAAAAGAAGGGTATGTTTCTTCATTTGTAAATGAAATAGCAGGATTAACCTGTATTAACCTATTTAAATTAAGGCTGAGTAAAAAGAAAGCTGTGGCCCCGGGTGGTATGCTGGCTCAGTGGTTGACACTGTCACCTCTAGAAAGAACAACCAGGCAGCTGTGATATTTACAGCACTTAGGGACCTTTTTTTATTTTATTTGGAGTTTCCCTCTCCTCCACATTCTGCATTGGTTTGGTAAGGATGCTCCAGTTTCCTCCCACAGTCAAAATACATTTACAATAAACCATGAGGATTGGAGTCTCCAAACTGCCTACAGGTATGAGTGTGAGAGATTTTATGCCTCTACTCTATGTTCATCCTGGGAGTGCCTCTCTGCTTTCTAGCCTCTGCATGCTGAGAGAGGCTCCAGCTCCCCTGAGACCCTGACAAAAATGAAGTGAGTAGGGAAAATGAGTGATTTCATAAATATCTGACAGTATGTCAAATGCCCACGACTGAGCGGAGCACTAACATTTGGTTTAAGAGCCATAGATCAAACCAGTTTGTCAGCATGTATCTGCCAGGTGTCCTTGAGCAAGGTACTGAATCTCTCCCAGCTCCATTGTAGCAGAATATGGGCATGAAGCAGCAGCACTGTGAAGAAATGTGTTTCTCATATCTACAGCAGACAAAATATGAACATTATTTTGTCTCCACTCTAATGGGGTGTCGGGTTATTGTGCACAGGATATTTATGTGGAACCAATAAGTTTTTGACAGTAATAATGATATATGACCCTACCTCTGATGACTTATACTGGCAAAGATTGCATGGCAACATAACAGAGAGGGCTACCTAATGACAACTGAGCTAATTAGTACAGGAGGAAGCGAGGGAGATGAGGAACATCATATAACACCTTATAACACATTAACACCAAGAATCTACAGCTACAGTAGCGGCTCTGGGCATGGCTGCTCAATGGATGGGAAGTGTCGGAGAGATTCCCATATTAAGGACTTATGAATGTTCATGTCATCTGACAACTCAGAAACGTTGTATAATAACTGAGTTGGTCATATGAGGGTTTAAAATACTCTACATTGACAAATTTTCATTATATCCATTAAATTTGGGTTTAATTACATTGAATGAAAGACTTTGGCTGATGTGAGGCATCCATGTTTGTTTGGTTTTCAGGCACTTCCAAGTCGGATATATCAGAGCTTTCATAAAAATCCCAGTTTCCCTGTTATATTTACAACTTGTAGGTTGCCATGAACGCTATTTACAAATCAGAAATTCGTATTTACAGTAAGTCATAATGATATGACATGAATACCCCAATAGCCACAGCGCTGCTGATCACAATGCCAATGCCAACATGCCTGTTAATTAATAATAATGTTTACCATGTTCACCATCTTAGTTTAGTGTGTTAGCATGCTAAAATTAGCTAGTTAGCATCAACATAAAATATATTAGTGCTAATGGGAAAGGCTGATGGGAACATATATTTTTAAAGGTATTTAGTCATAAACCAAAGGACAATTTGGACCTGATGATGGCACTAGAAGAAAAATTAGAAGATCACCAAAGTTATTACAATTCATTTTCAGGGGGACATGAATGTCTGTACCCCATTTCATGGCAATCCAACCAATAGTTGTTGAAATATTTCACCAAAATGGTGGACTGACATTGCTATCCCTATGCTGCTAGCATGGCTAAAGAGTGTTTAGGAATAATATCAGGAATTACAATTAGATTTGATGAATTGCTGTGAGCATAGACTACGTATGAGAATGAATGTTGTCACATCAGTGCTGTTAAAATGGAGCACCTTTACTTCTACCTTGATGAGTCTTCAGAGGAAGCGTGCAATTTGAGAGAAGGTTTTGATGGTTCTGAATGTGTTAATGTTACCCATCCCTGATTCTGCTGCTGTGCTTTTACCCATGTTTGTCAGGAAGTTCAAGATGTTATTGATCCTGACTACATTAAGCGTGAGAAATAAAGAATACCAGGGTATTGATTTCCCTTTTCAGAAGTGATCCTCACATCGCTTTCATCTTAGCTTATGTAACTGCCCCCGTTATCCACTTGAGCCTCAACTAGTGTATAGTGCCACACATTTTGAGGTGCTAACAAAAACAGATACAAGAGGAAGCTACACACAAGCATCAAAGGGTCTGTGTAGATCTTCCTCTAATCCATACACATAATGTAAAATGGTTCTGTATGTCAGCCTGTTTATTTTGGCTCAGAGGTTTGTGTCTGTACATCATAATCTATTTACTGCAGTGCAGAATTTAGATGGTAAATTATTATTTAACTGCACGCCTGGATTTTAAACCGTTCCTTCTGGCTCCATGTCAAAAGCTTAAAACTTGGCTTGTTCCTCTTTTGCTCCTCTGCATGCTCAAACATCGACCGGGACAGACAGATGTACACAGACACAAAGACACACAAAACCAGAGACACTAACAAACACACATACACATAGCGCTGCTTGGCGGCCGCCTGCCTAGTGTCAGCTCTTTGTCCTGAACGCCCAGGGAAACACTCGGGTAAGAAAAGCCAGCCCTGTTTGAGGGATGAACTTTGGCAGCTGGCTCAGCAGTCAGGAGCACAGATATACATTTAACACAGAGCATGTAAAAGCTTGTCTGCTCAGAGACACAAATACACTCACACATACATACATTCATACATACATACATACTTACATATATACAGTACATAAACAAGCGGAAACTCTTTAAGATTACAACGCAAACACACAGTGATTGGATATCACCTGCATCATTTAACAGGCCTGACCGAACACTCCAAATTAAACAGCCTCATAAAAATTTCAGTCTGACTCCAGCATCTAAAGCAGGAACAAAATGCGAGCTTGTAGAAAGTCTCAGGCCCTTAAAAATCTGTTCAGCTGGAGAACTTTGAAGTGAGCTTTGATGAATATATTTAATCTTCATGTACACACAAAGCAGTGTGGCAAAGGAATGTTCCTTTCCAACAATAAAAATTTTTTCTCTAGCCGTCTTCAGCTGACTAAACATAAAAGTAAGCTACTGTGACTTGACCCAACTGGACTTTGCAATTCTGACTCAAGAACTGAGTCAAACCTTTTTTTTCCTCTAATCAGAGAAATCCTGCATTCCCCTTTGCAGCTGAGCAAAGCTTTGCCATTTACTGTTTGGGTTTTCTTTTTTATCGTTTTTTTTCTGGTAACAAACCGCCCTGCTCTGCTGGAGTCTGCCGGGGCTGCATGGCGACTGTCGAGGAAGGCATGACTCCTGATAATTTAAAGTGTGCAGATGCTTGTGTCACTGTCAGCTTGAAACAATCTGATGAACAGAGTCTTGGCTCAGTGGGTGAGGGTTTTATCTAATGTTCAGTCTCCATTTCAATGCAGATACAAGCTGCCTGCCTCCCATCTCACACTGTTACACACTATTGTCTCATTAACCGCAGCTTCTGTAGCTGTCTGTGCTTTGTTGAGAACTTTTGGGACTCCTTTAACCCCTCTTCACTCTCTGTAATTGCTTTGGATGCTCAAGAAGCTCTTTTTAGTTCCCCTTTGGAGGGACATTTTGTTTGATGTGGGTGTAAAGTGGATTCAATGCACAGACACACATGCTTACACCCTTAAAGAATACACACATACAAAGGCGCAAAAGGCAAAGCAAACATGCAGATATGTGCACCAGAAAACGGACAAATATATTCAAATCTCACCTGCACTACGAGGCAAAAAAGACAAACAGGGAGATCTGTATTCTCTTTGACACCATGTATTCACCTGCCTCTCCTCCCACTCTGCCAACCTACACAATACACCTACACACGGGCCCTGAAATCCTCTCACAGACGTTTTCATCTGACACATTTTATTCAGCACCTTTGTTTTAATTGTATTTGTGTTGTGCTTTGGTGTGCTGTAAATCATTTTGTGATGAGCTTGAAGCAATTGAGGCCATTTTTCTTTTTCAGTTGAAAAAAATAAAAACCACCACTGTGGATAATTGCCAGGTGCTTTGCTCATCACATCATAAAAAACAAAGACTAGAAAATGCTCACAACTATCAAAGTATACTCATTGTTCAGCTAAACCTTCCACACAGTGTCGAAGAAAAAGCTGGAAAAACATCCCACTTTCACCCTTCCTCCCTGCTCTTTTTATCTGCCTCTCTGCTGGTACATCCATGAATCCTTTTGTTAAAATTATCACACAGGCTTCATCACATGCACCTGTTTCAGTAGCTGCTTAACCCTCATCCCTTTCTTGCTGCTGTGTAAGTCACCTGTCTGATTTTCTTCCCTGTTTTCTTTGTTTTCTCCAGTGGAGTTTTCATTCCTCTACATTACAATGATCTCTCATATTATCTCCACAGAATTCCCAAAGGACTGAATGTAAATTTTGCATTCATTCATAGAAAGCTGCTTCTTCTTCTTCTCCTCCTTTACATCAGCCACAATGTTTCATTATCTGCCTCACAATTATATCCTTTTATCCTCCCACGTCAACCCTTTGAAAACCCTAAACTTCTCAGAGTGAATGTATCTATGACTCATAAAAATAGTCCTTTACCAGAATAGGCAACCTACAATAATCTAGCAGGACTGTTTGACATACCAATGTGTAGGCCGTAATGTTTGTTCAAGTCATAAGAAGAAACAACAAGATGTCACATCAAAGCTGATTTGTCACTCACATGGTCTCATCGTTCTGAAACTCCAGCTTGCCTGACACCTCCTCGTAGTCCTCCCCGGCCTTGGCGGTGCCCTCGGCGGTGTGGTAAGGCACCGCCACTTTCCCCCTTGCCCCGGACGTCCGGTGAACCTTCACCTGCATATTTCCGACGCTCTCGCTGACTCTCATGGAGTTACTCTCAAAGGTGAAAATGCCAGCATGGTCGTCGTCATAGATGGTAACTGTGGCGGTGTGAGCGCTACCCAGGGCCGCCTTTGGGGGGATGTGGGAGGAGATGCCCACTGTGCTGTTGCTGGAGGTGATAGAGCTTGGCTCCAGGATGGAGACCTCAGCTCGGTGCACTATACGTGGGTTACTAAGGCGCACGTAGAAATGCTCATCCTCTTCAAAAATGTCATCATCAATAACACCGACGGTGAATTCTTTTGTTGTCTCACCAGGCTTGAAGACCAAAGTACCCTCAGCAAACTCATAATCTGAGCCAGCATTAGCAGTCCCATCCTCTGTACGGTAATCCACCTGTGTGGCATAGAGAAAGAAAGAAACTTTATTAAATATTTAGTGACTGGAGTTATAATAAAATATTGAATTATTTATACTTCTTATGCCTCAAGCTGTTAAAGTTGATTTTAAATTGACCTTGAGAATTTACAATATTTCTATCATTACTTTGCCTCTTACCTTAACAGTGCAGCCACTTTCTCCTCCATGCCGGCTCACTGACAGCTTTAAGGAGCCACAGTTCTCAAAGCACTGGTAGTGAGAGGGGTCAAACTGCAGGTAGATGGTGTTGGGATCCTCCTCTTGCCCACTGGCCTCATGACAGCTCACCACCTTTCTGGCCTGGTCAGCGGCGTGCTTTTTCAGGATGTTCCCCGCTCCGATCATCATGCGTGTGGCTTGAATGCGGTAGAACGCCCGGCTCTTCTGTTGCTGGACCAGCACTTGGTAATTGGCCATCTCAATCAGCTGCTCCATGTCTTTCTCTGGGTACCTCTGTTTTAAATCTTTCAGAGTGCGAGCCATCTCCCGTCGGGCCTCTTCCTCTTGGTCTTGCTCGGCACTCATCCCTCCACCTTCCTCCACCCCCTCCAGCATCCCATCCAGTGCCTCTTTGGGGTGAGTGTGGGAGTTTACACCCTGGCCATCCATCTCCAGGTCCATCTTGGTGAACATTGCATCTCCCTCTGACTCAATGATAATGCCGCGGGTCTTGTCAGCGCGATAACGCTTATGGACGTACTTGTAGAAGAGCAGGCGACGGTCTGCAATCCAGGCTTGCAGCACACAAAGAGGGAAGAAGAGGAAGGTGAGGACTGCCTCCCAAACCTCCACCTCTCCGGGGGAGAACACAGACAGGATGAGATATAGCCAGATGTAGGCGAAAATGCTCCAGGCAGCAGTGACAAAAAACACCCGCAGGTGCTTTATCTTGCGAGTTTCATTCTCTGGCACCACATAGACACAGATAGCGATGATAATGAACATATTGAATGCAGCACTGCCCACAATGGTGCTGGGACCCAGAGATCCAGCCTCGAAATTATGGCCAACGACTTCGATGACAGACAGCAGGATCTCTGGTGCTGATGATCCAAGCGCCATCAGGGTGAGGTTCGACACTGTTTCATTCCAGATGCGCACAGTAGTCGTCGTGGTCTCACCGTTGGGCTTCTTGATGGTGATCTCCTTTTCCTGAGAGGTGATAACCTCGATAGAAGACATGAAGCGGTCTGCGATGATGGACATGCCCAGGAACATGTATATGAGAGCTGCAAAGTAAACAATGGCGCGTGCCACCTTGTCACCCACCGCAGGGTTTTGTGGATTCCACATGGGCAGCACCACTCCGTCAGAGCAGTTATCTTCACTGGAGCAGTTGCCTGGTGTGCTGCCAGTATCTTCATGGCTGGTGCTGCCCTGGGAGAGATGAGTGACTCCCGGGAGCAGAACCAGCAGGATAGAGATGAACATACAAGGGGTAAAAGATGGAGTGCAGCTCAGAATACGCTTGTGCAGTAACATGGTGGCGCGATGACGCTCGGAGTCCTCTGATGTTCAATCCACGTTGCATGCGGAGGTTTATACAAACCTCTGAAAGAAAAGAAGAAAAAGAAATGTGTGTGGAGGATGAGATATTCACACTCACTGCTTCAGTCAGATGTTCATCATTCAGAGAGCTATTCCTGAAATAACCTCTATAAGGAAAGGCTTGACATCACAGAAGTGCTCACAGTCATGCTCTTTTGTATGCAAATGATGTGGGATCCAACAGTTTGGTTGGTCTGAGTTTTGAAAACCAAAAATATTGGCACCTACTAATCTTTGAGTCACTGGTATTGAACTCCCCTGTCAAACTCCCACACATGCAATGTGGTCATTTTGTGCTTAGCAGCTGTAAAAATGTTACCCTGTGCACCTGTAGTACTGAGGGAAAAACTGACTCAGTCCACCATGTACTGTCAAGTTAGAAGGGATTCCAAAAATAATCTTCACTAACAATGAGTCTGACAAGAAGGGAGCAGTTGTTCTTAAACAGCCCAGGGCCCTTTTTCCCTAAAGCATTTTAGGCTAAGATTATTGTAGTCCCACTTTAAGTCTATGATGTATCATCCTAGCCTTTAGGTGCTTTTGGGAAATGGGTTGCAGAACTATTGATAAAGACTTAAGATTATTTACAGGAGAAATAATCCTGGTCTCTCATGGAGGTGCTTCTTAACGCTGGTCTCAATGATACATACACTTTTTACATTTTAAATAAGCCATTTAAACTAAGTAAGGGGACAGCTTAAAATAATTTCACCGAGATTTTCCTGGCATAAACGTGGTCATCTCAACATCTTGAGTGAACAATTCAGAGTACAGCACCAATGCTATCCAGAGGATTAACATCTGCATCAATGTGAACAGAGAGAGAGGAGATAGAAACATCAAGAAATGTGTCATCTGATGCTTCTTAATTAATTTTTTAAGACCCATCTCAAAAAATAGGTTGCCTACCTACAGCACAAGAGATTTGACAATGCTTTATGTATGGCGCATGCTCTCATTGACATGCAGCAGAGAAAACCTGCAATCTCCACTCTGACCTGCATAACAGGAGTCCATGTTTTCCATCAGTGCTACATTTCAGGGTGAAGCAGCGCAGCACAGATGCAGATATTAAGTTATTACCTCACAAACAAATGACTAAAAGAATGTACTTGTGCAACAGCAACAGATTTATGCAACAATGCAACACAGCCTGCCCATCAGGTTGAGTGAAACATCAGCAAGATCAGCACCACGGACAGCGACTCCAGCACCAAGCAAGAGGGACCAGAGATAAAGGAAACATGTGACCCTTCAAAGAATGTTTCATCCATGTTCTCCACTCTTAGAAATTCCTGATAAAGAGAGTTTGGAGCTTTAAAAGCTTTGAGATGAATCATCAGCCCATACTATAAGAGCCAAGAGTCCAAAGCTGTGTACTTCATGTAATGTAGAGGGAATTAAATACTCCACAGCACTACCATTTGTGTTATTGATTCCCTCATTTTCAATAATAATATAATATAATATAATATAATATAATATAATATAATATAATATAATATAATATAATATAATATAATATAATATAATATAGTTTTCTTCTGGCAAACGACTCTGCACAAATTTTGAGTGGGTGATGTTTCTATGGTAAAAGCGAGCTCACCAACTGGTGGGAATTCAGGAATAAAACATGTTTTTTTGACAATACTATAGAGACAAAAGGTGTCTACACCTTTTCTTGTGGTGTCACAAATTGTTCAGTGACAAGCATTCCTCACTGAAATCACCAGATAGCAACGAGCTTACAAGATACAGTAACTTACTATTAGAGGCGCTCACTTGTTAAGAATACAAGTTTTTTTAAGTCAACGCAGCTACCAAGGCTGAAAGGTTTTTATCTTACTTTGATCATTTTCAAATCTTGTCAAAGATATTCAATTGGTTCCAGTACATACTGTAAATACAATCCGCTGCCATCAAAACTCTGCTGAGATTTATTTATTTCTGATATTATAACTTCAGCAACACTTATTCATCAACTATTTACAAGCCCAGCTAGATGCCACTTTTACATTTCATACACTTCTCATACAACCTTCAGTAATTCAAATATTATCCAAATCTAAAAAAGATAATAATAACACCTATGACCCAAATAAAACTATGATGATTTAATTGTCAAACGTGCACCAGTTTAGTTAGCAGAGGTCTCAGGTTGGCAAGTAAACACTTGTACATAATGAGTCACACTTTGATGCCAGCACCCACTTTGTGAAGGAGGCGTTTTTTTCCCAAATGGTGGCAGTCTCAATTTGTAATGAGCCTCCTCATAAATGACTTTTCTACTATCTTGGGAATGAGAAGTTATAAAATTAACAAACAGAAAGAAAAAGAAGTGTGAACAAAAAAAGGAAAAAGACTGTTAGCAGAAAACATCATTTCTTTGATCCCTTGTGTTGGACAAAAGCCACAATCAATAGACAGGAAACCTTAGCAAAGATGACAAGTAATATTGGTTTGCATGCAGTGTGATGTAGAAAAACCAAGATGCTCATGTTAGAATATATTTTCTACTTTTAATATTCTAAGAAACTGCATTACTCACCTGGCTGCAGCTGTCAGTGAGTCAGCTCAGTGTGGAACTTGTGGCCTCAGGAGATAAACTTATCTTTCATATCACTCTGTAGAGAGAAAGGTCATCTTCAATTAACTGTAAAGAGAGTTTTATAATCACCATGAAAACTAGCACACATTAGAGTTTTAAAAAGCTTATTAAAAGCCAGAGAAATGTGGACCAGCACATTTAGCAACTGGAGTAAAAATAAACCTAAAACATCACTGTTCCAGGCTAAACACAATTTAAAATGTTAAGTTATAAATGTGTTCTGAGACAACTAGATTATTGAACATTACAGATGCAGGGAAAAAGCCGATTATCTCCTCAGTAGGCTGTGCATGAGGGACAAATAGACTGGTCCATTTGGTGCGCAGAGCAGTCCCACAGATACTCACAGAAAGCCCTGAATCTCAGCTGGACTCTGGTCCCAGCGTGCCCACCCTGCACCAGTTCACCAGAGGAAGACACCCCGTGTGCCATTCACACAGCAGGCTGGTGTAATGGTGTTGGCTTGTTGCGCTGGTGCCTTGGAAATGACGCGTAGCTTTCCACGGTGCTTCTTCGCTATTTTTTTTTCTTTGTGACAGGTACCCTACCTCAGCAAACTTAATATATTAGTTCCTCTCATTAAAATCCCCTTGTTCCACCGCGGTGACACCTTCTGCAAAGCTAAATAATGTTTCAGAAACCGGAATGCGTTTTCAGCTTTATCCTCTCCAGGCTACGTGCGATTGTTGATGCGTAAAATAATAAATTAAATTACTGACTCTGTCCTCCTTCGTCCCGCTTGTATCACTCAGAAATTCTTCAAAACTGTCAATTTATAAAAGGCTTTAAGGGTGTTTTTTATCCGAAAAAATATACTGAGTGAAAAAAAATTCCTTTCTTTTCTGTCTGAGCTGGATAACGCAAAGAACCAAACAGGACTGCACATGAGAGTAGGCGTGAATGAATGGTGAAGGATTAAGAGAAACCACACATTACACGGATCAGGACAAGATGGATATCAAGCAGAGGGATGGTGGCAGACAAGAAAGAGGAGTGTGGTGCTATGCAAATGGAAGTCTCGTCTTACTCTTGCGGTGGGCAGCATTGGCACAAGAAACGATGAGCGAGAAGGAAAAGCAGTAACACTGCAGAAACAGGGGAGGAGACGTTCAGAAACAGCGCTACACGCACGGCTGGTCCTCCTGACTGCGCATCAGGAGTCCAGGAGGAATGACCATTTCACTCCATAATAATTATCCTCCTCATAATTTGCTCATTATCTTTATCCCTCGTCAGATCAGATAACCGGCCGTAAGATAAAGATCTGAGATTCGTTTTGAGACACCCAGATGTTGTTGCCTGTAGGTCTGCTGTGGGTTGGTGGTTTGATTTTGGTGTAGTCTGGATCGTTACAGGCAGAGATAAAGTAGAGAAAAACACATCTTAAAGAGAAATACATTTGCGATGTAAATCCATGATACTAAAAAACTGGTAGAAGTCAAGAACATAAGCTATTATTGGAGAGAAAAAACAAAATAAAACAAACTAAACTAAACCAAGAAAAAGAAGAAAAGAAAAATAAATAAAAATCTATGGAGTAATCATAGTAGCCCCATCCATGTTACTCATTACACACCAACAAACAATACTAGACTGGTGAAAAATGGAGAAACAACTTTGTCATTCAGCCACTAGTGGGGTAAAAAAGAGATGTAAAGTTTGGCTTTAGAGTGGTGCCAGAGCAAAAACCACAGATTTTACACCAAGTGGTCAGTTTACTCGTCATGGAGGTTAGTACTCAGCCTGTGAAAACATTTGTATAATGTCCTCTGTGGCTCTAGAGGAGGGGGGAAATACCCTGATAATGTCATCAGGGTTATCTTGAGTCAGCTCTGTCATATATTTGACAGAAAACTGGTGTTATAAACTGCGAATTTGAAAGATGACGGTATTCAATAGGCATGTATGGTCTAATGAAAGATGCACTCGAGTTGCATTATGGGAATTGTAGGATCCAGTGTTTTTTTCTAGCTTGGACTAAAAATCAGTATATCTTGGCTCCTGCTGCAAAGATTTTGACCACACTTCTTTTAATCTGTCTCTTGTGAGTTATTCAGCTTTATGGTAGTAAAATACTAAATTGCTGGGGTACACCTTTAATTCATCAATATCAACCAATCAATATCAATAATTAACATGCCTACAGGTTGTATGTTTACATCTAGTGTATTCAGTATAAACATGCTGACATTTAGCATGTTAGCTTTAATATGCTAACACTCTGTTTACAATAATCTCAGAGAACAGCTGAAGGTGATGGGGATTTTGGTATTAAAGGTATTCAGTCATTAACTTAAGTGTTGGACAAGTGGAAATTTTGACCTGTCAGGTAATCACCAATATAATTACAGTTCATCCTCTGGGGCCCACGAGTGTCTGTATCCAAAAGCATCCAATAGCTGTTGACTCTTGAAGTGTTGGATCACTGACTGGCAGAACATCTCCACACCTCCCCTAGAGCCCCTCTGCTAGCAGAGCTGAAAATATAGCTTTAATTTGGATAAAATTCATTTTGTTTTTATTGGTGGATGATTGCCTGTAATAATTATGGAATAGAGGCTGCAGATTGCCCACATGGAGGGTTGATTACAGCAGATCTCAGGGAGAAATAAAAGAGATTAGACTGAGATCTGGAGGACAGAAAGCACCGTGGGGGGGAAACACCCCAAACACCATGAGGAGGAGCAGCACATGGAAGCTTCTGTTCCTGTGGAGAAGACTCGGTTAAAAATGCTGAAATCTGTGGAAAAGGATTGCACCATTACCTGTGGGGAAGCATTCAATCCAACAGTTCTGTGCTCTGCAGCCTCTGGTTTATAAAATAGATAATAAGGTCACTGTTGACTTCGTTAGAGAAAGTCTAATCTCCCATATGTGATGTAAATTTATAAAAAGGTTAAAAGACTACAGGAATTTCACACATTTAAATAAACATAGAGAGGCATATTCAAACACATTTAATCAGATTAAATATATGTATGAATATGAATATATAAATATGATCCTTTAATTGACTTACTGAAAACCACTTACCCTTTCTTTTTTCATCTTAGCAGAATGTACCTTGTGAAATACTAAATAGCACTACTGTAGCTAGTTTATTAATTCATTGTAAAGGAGAGTCAGATGGTGATATATCTTCCTATCTTATGTAAGAGAAAAGGAAGTGCTGCTCAGTGTAACCCATGATACTGATGCAAATGTTTCTTTATCGAGTCCTTCCACACATGCTCACATATACACACTACCACATTCTCCAATGTGCTCAAATTAGCAGATATGTCTGTCACAGGCCAGTCAACTTGAATAATGTCACTATCAATCCAACGAATTTCATTGTGTCATTCAGCACCAAGGACAGCTCCTCAGACCTTATTTAACACTGAGTAAAGGCAGACAAAATGCAAAGCATGATTTATAAATGTCCATAAACAGAATCATTGTTGGAAACCACATTTATAATATACTGTAGAGAAGGGATTCAAATATTTAAAGTCTATAAATCTTTGCCATTTTGTGTGGTTTGTTGTGTGTTGTGCATGTGTGTGACTGTTCTAAAACGTTAGAAGTGATAAACCCAAACCTGTGTGAAAAGAGTTGGTTTCAGATTATGCAACATAAAATCTCTACTGACGGTCCACTTACTAGTGTTTTCAGAACCTTCAACCCCATTTCACCATCTTTATCAGCAAAGGGAGCTGGCTCAGGTGTCATCACATGACCAATTAGCCTTTCACATATAAAAATTCCCCATGACATTAGTAGTGAGAACTAGGTTTCTTCAAGTTTGATCATCATTCTTGAAGGTGATGTGTTGGAAGCAGGAAAAATGGGCAAGCATAACAAGATGGAAGAAGGTGGCCTGGTCTGATGAATCACATTTTCTTTTACATCACGTGGATGGCTGGGTGCATGTGCATGATTTACCTGGGGAAGAGATGGCACCAGGATGCACTATGGGAAGAAGGCAAGCCAGCGGAGGCAGTGTGATGCTCTGAGCAATGTTCTGCTGGGAAACCTTGGGTCCTGGCATTCATGTGGACCAGTGGAGGCTGGTCCATAGAGGCAGAGGAGGTTGCTCCTCCTCTATTTTTTAAGAGGCAAGAGGGAGATCAAAATATAAAAAAGAATATTTGGTTGAAATAAACCATTACAAAATCTCAGTATTATTTATAAAATATTTTTTCTCTTTTCTTTGGAAAAAATCCATTATTGAAATTCTGGTTAAAATGCTTAAACAAGGACACCTGCAGGGCAGGAAGAGAAAGGGCAGTCTGTGTGAAGTGGTGGTGGAAGGGCAGTGGAGGAGAGTGGGAAGGAGTGGGGGACAGAGGAGGACGGGTGCCTGCTGTCCTCCTCAGGGCGGGATCTCTCACATTGATTTAATGTATTTTTTTTCATGCTGATCTATGATTGGCCATGACACGTAAAATTATGGTCCAAGGGAGGACATCCTCCCTAACCAATCAACAACCAGAATGCAATATTGACATCGTGTTGGTCCAATGATAGTTTCCAGATTTCATCTTCAATTCTCTCCACTGTAAGGCAGAGTAGCAGCAGCAGATAACGAGCAGTAGATAGCTGCTTGCGTTAGCCAATGCAACAGTTGTTTGTTATAGCAGCCTGAAGGACTCATTGTACATCCATTGAAGGACTGTTAAGGACTGATGTTAAGCTAACGGGAGAAATTATCTGGACTGTGCAGTGCAGTAGCGGCAGGAAGCTGCTGGGGAGGCTGGAGAGAGAAGCAACTGGAGAAACAACCAGGAGAGTTAGCTTGTTTGTCATTGTTGCTAATGATATCAGACTGGTTAAGCAGTAGCCACAAAGTTCTGTTAACTAACAAACAAGATGACGAACAGCCACAAATGGACATTATGACATGAATACTTCACCTCCATGAAAGAAAGAGGTCAGATAAACGTGAGTCAGATACAGCTTCTCTCTCTCTGTCTCTTTGGTCGCTAATTTCATCTCTGATGGTTAAATGTCTCTGTGTGGCTGTTGTGTGAATTTATGTCCTTAACAAAGATGCAGCAGAGATGATATAATGAGCTATGGTTAGTTTGCTTGTTGAAGTTACATTGAGCTGTCTGGACTCATTCACTCATTTGGAATTGATCCAGTTTTTAGTTGAGTGGTTGTTCAGTCACCTGTTGATGTTGTGTGATTAGTGAATGAGTGTGCAGGAGGTCTGGCTGCTTGCTTGTGACAATTTCTCCAGTTGGTTTTTAAGCTGAGTCATATATTGAGTAATAAGTTTAAAGTAACTAGAATAACAAGTGTTAACATGTCATCTTTGTAGACTATATTTTGTATGTGGTGCATAGAGATAAGAGTGTGTAAGTCATGTATTTGATACATACATTAATACTTTTTGTGAACCTACACTTTTAGATCTGTGAATGTTTTTAGTTTTCAGTCTTTCTAGTATTCAGCACCGATCTGTTCCTGTATCAGATTATAAGCTTTGTGGTACTTTACATATTTCTGTACACTAAGAAACACAGGAAACACATGTAAATCATCTGATGTGTTGTCTGTTTTTTGATGAGAACATAAATCTGTTGTCACAATAGAACAATACTATGAATTTGAATTTCACTTTGTTGGTAAAATGACACATCTGAACCACTCCACTGCTAAAATGAGCACTTCTTTGTTTAGAAACAATATGTATGTGCTAAATGTCTTTAAAGAAGCAGCCTTTTCACCACTCAGGGGTTTTTGTTTTTGAAATTGTTTTAAAAACCACCCCTCCGATTTCATCAGGTGGGGGACAATGATATAGTATGATGCGGTTTGTTGTAAGATTCCATGTTGGTTTTCCTTCTCAATTTTTTGAGTCACCAGCCGCCACTGATGTGGACATTACTTTAACATGTACCACCTACCTAAACATTGTTGCAGACCAAGTACACCCCTTGATGGCAACAGTATTCCCTGATGGCAGTTGCCTCTTTCAGCAGGATAATGCAGCCTGCCACACCACGAAAATCGTTCAGGAATGGTCCAATTGCGCATCTGTGTGTTGTGCTGGAAAAACAAGTCCAATCCATGGAGGCCCCACCTCACACCTTACAGGACTTAAAGGATCTGCTGCTATATATATGTATATATATCAATCAGTGAGAAACTTGTGTTGTTGCAACAAGAAGCCAAACCTTTTGTTTGGACTTTTGCAAAACTTATGTGTAAGACGTTAACATGCAAAAATCCCACATCAAATGTGTCTCCACAACCTCTCTTTGTATTGTGTATCTGTCAGTTTTCTCAAGTTTCGAATTTTAAGTCGTAGTCCTAGTAGACGTCACTTTTTTGAAATGCCAGATTTTGTGTGAGTGTGTCTTTGCATACATGTGATTTTCTGTCTTTCAGCTACTTTACCTGGATTCAAAGCTTTTCCCGCTTTTACCTGCTTGGGTAAGATATTGAAGTCCTGCCAGCTTAGGTAGTGTTATGTTGAACTTGACCTTTGACCTCTGGTCAAGGAGACAAAGAAAAGAGGATTTAAGAGGAGTTAAAGCCTGCATTGCAGAATTTTAGAGAAAGAAACTAAAAATATATAGATGGGTGACAAATTAAAGGTAAAGCCAGCATAAAGTGTCTTAGTAAGGTGTTGGGCCACCACGTGCCACCAGAGCAACTTCAGTGCACCTTGGCATTGATTGTACAAGTCCCTGAACTCTACTTGAGGGATGAACACCATTCTTCCAAAAGATATTCCCTCATTCAGTGTTTTGATGATGTTGATGTAGAGCGCTGTCTAACACGTCGGTCCAAAATCTCCCATAAGTGTTCAGTTGTCCAAAACTGGGTCTGCTCAGTATCTTTATACATGCCACAGAGCATGATGGAATGTAAATTGCTTAATTGTACCATGCAGTGCACCTATGTGGAAACATCTAATTTGTCACCCGTCTGTAACTGTACAACAGGTGTTTGACAAACCAGGACATTAGGGCACCTTCTTGTACATATTTCTGAAGGGTATAATGTATTGTTCTTAACCCTAAGACAGAAAGAAAATGTCCAAATTCTTCAGATAACTTAAAAAAAGTAAATCTGATTTTTTTTCTCCCTGATGACATCAGAAACTGTTCCAGTTATTCATTTCTTGATTATTTCATTTTTCTTTTTAGTTGGTTTATGGTTTTCTCATGGTGTGATGAAAGCTTAAGTACATTATCTGAAAAGAGATTGTGCTTTAAATGATGTTCACTGTGGTGGTCTTTCTTAGACAGGTGCTGAAATGTGTTCTAAAAACATACATATATACATACACATATTTATATCAGTAACTAGTGATACCTTCTGCCAAATGACAGCTAACATTTATGAAAACATGGAAACTATGTTGAAGACCATTTGAACTGTATTTAAAGGCAACAAAACATTTGTTTTCTGGTTAGAGGCTGAAAAGCAACCTTACTAAATTTGTTTTTGTTGCTACGGCAACTATTCTGCAGTGTGTCCGTGGATGTTAAGGACGTTTTTATGGTTGTGGTCCTGTTGAGCTATTTTTTTTGGCAGACACTTACATTTATTTTGGCTTGTGATAAATTAACAAAAAATGGGATCATGTTCAGTGAACCATTGCTGTTTTGTTTCATATTTCATTCCATTTATTTTATTTGTCCTGTCAATGAGTACGTAACATCATTCTGTCACATTCAGTGCCTGTTATCTATCAGCATCACGGTCAATAAAAGGTTCTGTGGTAATAAACACACCACTAACTGTGGCATTCTTGCTACTTCTTCACAACAAAGCAAAAGGGCATCATTTGCATACCTGATAAATGAGCTGTTTATCATTTTTACAGGTGTTCGTACTGAATGAAGAGCAGTTAGAAAGTGCATCATAATCCTGTTGTATCACATCACGGGGCTGTCAGGACAGAGTGTATCCTGTTAGACTGGAAGCTCCAGGAGGTTATTGACTGTCAGCATCTCTTCACTATTAACTCCGATATCCAACAGCTTCTTAACCACAGTATAAAGCTGTTTGGTATTGTAAACTTGTCAGTAAGGTGCTATAAATGGAAATTTATGCATTAGGTGTTAATGCCGCCATACCACGCTGCGCCCTGTGGGTACTCTTGTTAGTTTACTTAGATTTTTTTTTTAATCATTGTTAAAATAATCAATAAACCTGTGAGGAAAACATTTCATGTAGGTCCAACGGGCAGCAGATCAGGAGACATCAAATTGATCCCATCTTGTTTCTTTGTGTATGGGTAGCATTGTGTAGCTGATGACTTCCACACCTTTCTGTGCGCTTGGGATGGTCTTGATATCTAGTCATTGCTGCAGTATCCCTCCAAAAACTGCCCTTAGCTGTTCACTGCACTGGCTCAGCTGTGACCAGACTGTGCTTTAATTCCCACTGAGGCGACATGACTGGCTTGCAACCATAATGCCACTGCTGTTGACCTTCAAAACTAGGTGCAGATTGAATGACTTGAACAGTAGTTTTCTGACAGTTTATCCACTGGATTAACGCTGAAAATACTTTCTCTTCATCAAATTAGTTATCATGGATGCCTCAAAGGCCTACATGAATAACAAATAAAACCACAGGAAGAATTTCAAATTCTGCTTTTGGAAATGAGTCATTTGTACATCAATGCTGCATTAGATACCTAATATGACCATCTGTTGCTGCCCCTGCCGTCAGTATGTTGCCATCTTGTGGACAATTTAAAATCTGTCTGTCTTCATTTGCACTATTACACCAATTAGAAAATTCTTGTGATGGCACGTACAGATTTGGACCAGATCTAAATGAATTGCAGTGTCAGTCTTCATTGCTGTAGCAATCCACCATCCAGGAGACTGATGTAATTATTGTCCTTGAAGATATGAAAGGTTGCAGCTAAAATGATTGTTTTAATAATACTTGCAGCACATCCTGCAGTAATTATGATTGTGCATATGAGCTTTTTGATGTGTTTTGTTTTACCAGACGTTTTTCAATGATGCAGATCCAGACTAATGTATTATGACTTTGAGATTGGAACTGCATAATTGGCTGAAAGGCTGTGAAGCTGTGTTCAGTGGTGTTTACAGGAATCATGTCACACTACATCACTATATTTCCATTATTCAGTTATATTTTCTGTCACCTGTAGTTACTAGCTGCTTTAGATACATAAAAAAAACAATAAATAAATCACAGAAATGGTACAATTTTGAAGTCTAAGCCATCATTGAGTATTCACTGCCACTGAAATATGAAAACATAATTAGAATGTGTACTTCTACTTTAAATTGATTAGTACTAGTAATATACTGACATCAGCCCACATTGCAACATCTGTGGCATCTACCTATTTAGTATTTCGGGTGTTGACACCTGAGTTTTCATGTTAGGTCACTGCGCAGTGTGGAAATACATCAGGAACTGCAGTCACTTATTATCACCACTAGTGGGAAGCCTAAAGCAGGCAATGAGACAACAGCAAGCCTGCACACTCTGTGATGTTAGGCTACAACTGATATAACATCTTCCTGGGTTTCAACAAGAGGTTTGATTATTGTTGTTTTTGCTTGTTCATTTCTCAATATGATTCTGAATATAATCTGCTGAGATTCAAATACTAAAACAAGTGAGGCTACATACTTTTTTTTTTTTTTTTTTTTTTTTACAGTCGTACAGTTTTTCATCCAAAAACATGTCTCATAGTGATCAAAGCAGCCATCATGAGACCACAGACTGTAGACGACCCTTTGGTCTCCCTCTAACGATGGCTCAGGCAAAATATTGTCAAGGTCAGGGTCATTTTTGACAATAACTTGCCAAACTCTCATAAGAAAGCTGTGAATTTCAATGCAGAATACATTCATAAGCTTTACTGTAGTTATACATTAACTGCATAAATATAGAAATGTAACATGGCAGAAGATCAAGTGAGTGTTTCAAGTGAGCAAACTTAAGTGTTCACTTTGAGGGCTGGAAGATTAACCTTCTTGGACTCCTGGTAGTTTTGGTCCAGACACCATCATGTGGTG
Source organism: Thunnus thynnus (assembly GCF_963924715.1). Taxonomy (NCBI): domain Eukaryota; kingdom Metazoa; phylum Chordata; class Actinopteri; order Scombriformes; family Scombridae; genus Thunnus; species Thunnus thynnus. Next base: position 7,676,341 of record NC_089529.1, on the reverse strand, counting down.
TTTATGATTTCTGAGCAACTAGCTCAAGATGGGGCCAGAATCTCTCATCCCAGGGCTGACAGCCCTCTGCCCCTGTGGAATATAACTAGAATTCATAAGAAGACTGAGGGCCCTTTCTCAAGTGCTCCACACCAATACACAGAAGAGGGATTGATTATGTCCAATAAACCAAGAAACTGATTGGCACATCACGCCATGTATATCACTGCGGATTACTCCAACCAAACAGTGTGTTTCTTATGAACTGTTACTGGTTTTTTGGTTTAACAACCCAAATCGCTTTAGGAATGATACAAGTGGAAAAGTAATTAATGTTAAAAAATAACATCTTGCCACAGTTTGACCAAACTGCAGGGAATCTCCCAAACACTTACAACACAGTAAACCAAAATAGACCAGCAACCTCTGCTTAACCATTAGATGGCTAACACACTAACCCAGATTGCTGAAAACCACCCATTCACTTCTCTGAGCTGTAACCCAGATTGCATTTTTCACCCCATATTTCAATCACAAGCCATCAGACATACTATTTGTACTGTTATGTACAAACCTGATAATCAGTCTGAATTTCTTTTCGGTGATTCAGAGATGTGGAACCAGCCTATATGTATATATATGTATGTATGTAACTGTGGAGATAAGAAATTCTATGTTGAGTTCAGATTGATGCATGTAAGCAGAACAAATGCAGCATAACAGTCTTTATTTCATCTATTTAAATCAACTTGTAGAGATTTTGTTTTTGCTTTGAGATTTTTCTTAAATCTTACAGGAGCTATCTAAAGCATCAGACATGATGAGTCTATGAATTTTTGATAAGAGCCAAGACAAATGGTTAGGCAACACCCTAGATACAGCAGATACCTAAACATTTAAAATTCACAAAGGTCTAAGGGAGTTGATATATAATAACTTTTTAGTTCTTGTTCAAATGACTAAACTAATAAATCATTTGATGCAGTGGCTGCTGACACCCTGTCAATCACGACAAAGAGAGAAAGTCAGGAAAAGAAGGAAAAAATAGTAAAAAAAAATCCTCAAATGATTCATTGAAGCAGCAATAATCAATATTTTTATATTAACAATTGATCACGACTACTTGTATGTGAAAGAGCTCACTCATAGTGATGAACCCACAGACAATTATCTCCTGACTCTGCAGTTACAGCATTGAGGAGCTTTATATTCTTTCAGCTCATAGTTTTGGTTTTCTGGTTAACGTTACTAATTTAAATCACTCTCACCGCTCTCATAATAGCATTTTTGACTCTGTTAAACTGACTGTACGCTACCTGCTCAGCAGCACCAAATGGCAGAAGTTTGTGCCTAGCTGGTGAAAATAATGGTTTCAATAATAAAGGTTATTAAAGCTGGTCAAAAACTTATTGTATTAATGGACAAAATTTGCACTTTATAAAGTACAGTAAAATGAGACCCTCACAGATAAAATGTTGCTCCAAGTGTCGGCAGCTAATCGGCTGACAAATTGTTATATTGTTCCAGAGAAGGCTGAAATATGCAGGGGCTGACAAGATCTAGAGCTGGTCTGTTTCCTGTCTCCCACAAAGCACTGATCAATGCATCTCCCCATCTGGATCCATTACATCATCACATCACCCCAGTCCTGACACAGACATACAGTACAGAGCAGCAGAGAATTACGACCATAGTGAGATAGTGAGTAGGTGACATCACTTTCATAAATACTGTTTGTATTTTTGTGTGTTGTTGTGATACAGTTGATCCTTACAGATTTGGGCAATTGTTTGAAAAAAAAAAAAAAGCTTAAGGAATCAATGGGAAGCGTCAAAAGAGATAAACAGAGAATCAACAGTGATAATACTAGACGCTTTCAACAAAAGATCAGCACTGTGCATTAGATGGCACCAGTTTCTAAAAAATGTTCAATGATATCCTGGTGTTAGAAAAAAAAGAACAAAATGAGAAATTTTGGCAAATGAATAGATGTTGAGTGAAAAGTGAATAGAACGGAGAATTAAAAGAAATGACGGGTGATTAAGAGCAACAGCCTCTAAGAAACAGACTTATATTTCATGAAATGATGTCTGACTGAAGGCTTTGGTGAAAGGGAATGATAGAAAGAAAGAGAGAAAGAGAGAGAGAGATCCAGACAAAAGGAAAAACATTTGCAGCCTGCCCTGCCCCCCCACATCAGTCTCTGGGGAACAAGGGATTATGGAAATGTATAAATGCAAGAGAGGGGGAGACTGACAGATAGAGAGAGAGAGAGAGAGAGAGAGAGAGGCAGAGAGAGAGAGGAGAGAGCAAATAAGAGAGGGAGGGAGACAGAGCAACGCTATTGGCTGACCGTTATAACATCAAGCGTGATAGAAATATTTCTCTCGCAGTCTAAGAAATAGAGGAAGCGACAGACAGAGACAGTAGACTCAGGAAATACATTCAGGTCTGTTTTCAACATATCTGGAAGAGATAAGAAAGAAAGGGGACTTTAGAAAGAAAGAGAAAAGACAAATGACGAAGGGTGAGACAATAGAAAGGTGGACTAATTAACTTATGACTCCTGAGGGATGTGGAAATTTTTGCTTGAGAACAAGAGTGATTTCAAAATAAGAATAAACGCGTCTCAACATGTAGATATTCTGCAGGTTTCTGGTTCGAATTTCCTCAATGCTTCTTTTTTCCCCCCCAGAATTGAATCATTTACCCTGCACGTCAGCTTAAGACAAATCTAAATGTTTTTTGGTTGTTGTTGTTTTTTGAGAAATCTGAGGGATGCGTCTGAGAGAAAGATGCAGAGCAGAGATTTCTGACATGGTGCCGACCCAAATTGACAAAGACGAGGAAAGAGTGGACTGTTCAGTGGCAGACACGTCTCCAACCAGACACAGGTATTCTCTACTCGATATTAAGATCAGTCAAGATATTGATCCATGCTAACTGAAAACTGTCATCAATATTGTACTATCTCCTCTCTCTGTAAGTCCTCTTCTACTTGGATGTGTGGCATTGGCATTGTAATGTTAAATAGTGATTTGATTTGCAAGCTTATTCCAATATTTGCTTCCTCTCTGATTTATACTTGTCTTATTTTATTGCAAAATTAACAGTGACATCCAGTAATTTGCATTGTCAGAATATAACTGTCTCGTGCAGAGCAATACCTTTCCAATGATCAGATTTATGTGGCTCTAGTAATAAAATAAAGTAATATACCAAGAGACTGCCTGTGTAAACAATAACTCACAGCTAATCTGCCAACTGTGGTTGTTTACAGATGGGTTAAATATGATTTAGAAATATGCGTCATGCTTGGTGTTCTTGATTTAGAGCAACAGATGAAGTGAAAGCCATACGACAAACTCCTGAACTATCAAAAAGCCATAACCACTTTTGACAATAATCCTCACTGTTTTTTAAAAAAAAGGCAGTTTTAAGCTGTGCTTAGTATCGACAGGAATCCTGTGCTTCTGCTGTCAGCGTGTCAGTCAGACACTTTGTGGTTTGCGCTGCTGTGAGGAGAAAAAAATAATGTGTAGGCTCCGTCTAAACTACAGGGAGGAGGAGGAGACAGACATTTTGCCTATCAGAGACTGAAAAGAGGAGCATCAGGCCAACTGTGGCTGTGAACAGATATACAGTATAAGTGCTTCCTAAATCACAGCGAAGGAGGGGTCGTCAGGTCGTCTTGCTGTCAGGCGTACAAAAAGAGACAAAGACGAGCATGAGTGGAAGCACAGCTCAAGCTGATTATTATTGATTGTTGCTACTGAGTGCTTTGCCTACCTGGACGATACAGACTCAGCTGTCATCGAGGGGAGGGGGGGGGTGGGGGACCTGAGAGAAAAAAGACGATAACCTCCAAGAAGGAGGGAGAAGGAGCAATAGCCAGAGAGAGGTAGAGAGCAGGGGAAAGTTCCCTTTCTCTCTCTCGACCCATATCGTCGTCAGGCTGGCTGGCACAGCCATGGCGTTCACCTTTGCGGCCTTCTGCTACATGCTCACCTTGGTGCTGTGCGCCGCTCTCATCTTCTTCGTCATATGGCAGGTGAGTCGCACTGTGCACACTGGAGCCATGGCACACACTGAAACTAAAATGGGCACACGTAGGGCCTGCAAACGTCCCACACGGGCAGACAAACACGTCCACCTACACAACACTGACAGGAACACAGCACACACACCTGGTTCAGGTCCTCTAGAGGCGTTCACACATGTAAATGTGTCAGTTGAATCTCACTGTATATCTTAGCTAAAGAACATATATGTGACTGTCTGACACTTCAAGTTTCCTCTTAAAAGCCACCAAATGACACTTTTTATTTATTACTTTCATTTCAAACACCTAGCTGTGAAGACGTAATGAGTGTTGGAGGAGATGCATAAACCTTAACACACAGGGTGTTGAGTCTAAATTTATGTGTTTTTTCATTTATTTCCACACAGTGACTATAAGTGACCAGGTGGTTTATCACTGGTATAATTAACTGAAGCTCTTCTGACCACACATTCAACAAAAAAGCAGCTGGCTCCATCCCTCCACATGAAAGAGTACTGACAATAAACAGTTCCTCAACCAAAGTGTTCAGGCCTCAGCAAACTGCATGTACTGTAATGAGTACAGGGAGGCGGCAAAACACAATGATCATAAATCTCACCGCCAGACTGTTGTGAATCTGTCTGCCTGCGGCATTTTGGGTGGAATTTGCACAGATATCGCTGGAGACCGGTGCACTCGGTTTGCTGGTTACACAAGTGGAGACTCAACAAACACCAAAGCTTTTATCTCTCACCTTTAACATTCGATACATGGAGGCAGGAATAATGTGGAATACACAACACATCATTATGAATATAAGACTTGAAATGACTAACGTACCAATTGACTAAGTGGGTGAGACTGCATATGAGTCAGTTAGCGTGTCTGTGTGTGAAAGAGACGGGGAGAAGCAGGTGTCTGGCTCAGCACTCCGTCACCGTGTGATTGAAACGCTTATTAAACTATGATTTTGCTCACCCCTTCCCCCAGTCTGCCTACCCACGGGCAGAGCACCCCAATTCTATGTGGCTCTCCACCAATCAGATCGTTTGTTCACTGCTTTAGTAACCATGGAGCCCACTGAGGGGCTCACCATGTCGCCATGGAAACTGCATCTGTTTACAACAGAGATGAAGTGTGAAAGAAGACGAGGAGAGCCGTGTAGACTCGTGTGGGGAAATTACCACCAGGGCTGTTTCTATTTCCAACACATTCTGTTTTCATGTTATCATCACATACTGATGCTCACTTATCTGCAAATAACGTCTGCTTTTTATTGATTTTCAACGAGCCTCCAAAGTGAGGCTTTGCTATTTAAAAGCTGATGATAAGCACAGCAGGTGGCCTTTACACCACAAATTATTAGTATCTATAGAGCTATCAATCAGTGAGCTGTTGAGAGAAAATTATCACTCACACTTGCCTCACAGGGAACAGTTAGAGTGCTATCAGTATACTTCATCTGAACAATGACATTGTTTTCTTAATTGAATCTATTTTTTTATGTTTTTCTAAAAAAAAGTCCAAAGAAACTGAATTATGAGATTTTACAAGAACAGAATAATGGATTGCACCCCCAGTATATCCTCTCAAACACAAACTCAACCAAGCATCGATTTATTAAACGTGCATGTTTTCCCAGACATAAATTTGGATGTGCACTTATTTATGCTGCCTGAAAAAGTTCTGATTGTCCAAAAATGTGTTCATTGACAGCTTTTTGTGTCTCTGTTTCAGTTTCTGATGTAATCTTTATGATCAGGCTTAATAATTTTAGAGAGGATGAGATTTGATGATGATGAACTCAAATCAGAATTTCTTTAGGATACATTTTAGCTTCTTAAATAGTGAGAAACCACATGATGTCACATGGCATGAACACAACAGGAACTCGCATACAGTATATAGGGATGCTGTAAGTAATTATACATGTACACTTTCACCATTTATAGTAATCACCATGTGCATTCAGGCAAAGTGAACAATGTGGCTGCAGCTGTACAGGATGTAGCAAGTGTCCAGTAAACTGTTTTGAGTTGCCACCCCATTGAGGTAATGAGCAGAATTAGATGCATGAAATAAATTACAGCATGAGTATTGTACAACAGGCTGAGACTTGTGACAAGATGTATATATTTATATATATATATATATACACACACATACATACATACATAATTTATATACATTACATATACAATATGTGCATTCATTGGTATTCTCAAGCTACCTAAATAAAAACAAACTCACATGTCTGTTATTTTTCAGATCATTGCATTTGATGAGCTTCGCACAGACTTCAAAAACCCCATTGATCAGAGCAATCCCACCAGAGCGGTAAGAACGCTGCTGTTTCATTTCTTTCAAGAATGATCAAACCCTCACATGAACACAGAGAAATCCCTTCTTTTCAGCTTCAAAAAGAACATTCAATGATCTACCCACAAAAACAAGACTGAGGACAAATTAAGGGTTTCACTCCAAAATATGTTACATGTGACCCTAAATTTATCAGTCAGTATAACACAATGCCAAAATTGTTTATAAAGTTCTCATCTTCTTAAAATTAAAATGAATCACAGTGTCATTTAATGCATGTAATAATCAAAAAGGCAAGCATCATTTTATGTAAATGATTTTGCAATGTAACCTTTTAAATATTTTATTCAACCATATTTAGTCAATCCATTAAATTCCCAACATCAAATATTTGTATTTCTTTGAAAACAATTCCTACTAATCTAAGCGTCCAGGTGATTGCAGCTGTAACGCCCAGGCAGCATTTGCTTTGAACACTCATTTGTATGCAGAATGAAGTAATCAGCCTTCTACAAAGACGTTGTTGGCTCATTCAATTAAAGAGATTGATGCAAATGGAGCTGCTGTTTATACAATGAGATACTGCACTGTCACCTCAATGAAAGAAGAAGAATAAACTTGTTCACTTACATCAACAGAAAAAGAGAAAACAGTAATTGAGTAATTAAGTGCACATTTTTTTCCTTTCTCCTTTCTCCTGCGCTGTTGTGTATATATGTATATTTTCTATGAGTCTTTTGAAAATATAAAATAAATATATATAAATATAAAAATACAATAACATTGTCATGAGTTAAAGAGTGTGCTATTATTCATTTAGCAAGTTAACAGCAGCTGTGAGTGTCTTTTTCTCACAAGTTAGCTGATGTTCTAGAGATCATGTGGACCTGCATCTAAACTGCAAAGTGAGAGTGATGAGGAGTGGGAGAGGAAACTGTGAGAACAGTGTGGGAGTGTGGAGGCGCGCCAGTTACAGGGGGGCGGACACAATAACTGCAACACCTGTAAAATATAATTAATTTGAATACAGTAGCTCTGGGATAAACACTTCTGTGAATGCTCAACATTCAAGTGTTATCTCTTTCCTCTCAGACAAAGATGGAGAGTTGGTTTAACATTTCTCTGACAGATTTTGAACATTACAAGCTTCATAGCAGCAGTATTTGTATCAAGACTATTGGACTGCATTACACTGTGCAGCTGTTTTTTTAATCTATAAATGACAAGCTACACTATGTTCAGAACTAAATTCTGAACTGATGTCAAACACATCAGATGTGCTCAGAAATAACATGTTCTGCCTGGATGTGATGCTGCCAGTCTCAGACAAAATCAACAAACTGCACAAACAGAAAAAGACTTAACATGGCAACAGCCCCAGAAAATAAACAACAATTATTTCTGCTGTTAGCAGAGAGCAATGTGTATTCATTCAGCCGCCACTGTCTGCAAAAAAAGACTAAAGCAGTAAATATTTGTCAATGAGAGAGCAATTACAGAGGGATAAAATGGAAGAGAATAAACATGTGTTTCCAAATCAGGTTTAAGAGATTAATCACAGGTAAGTCTCCAAGGGAGACACACAGCCGCTGCATGAAACACTGTGATTGACTGGTTGACAAAAAGTGACTGAAATGTAGGAGTATTTTGTCTTGAAAGCTTTTTAAAAGGTGAATCACCACATAAAGAGAAATATCTCAAGTGGCAGCTGTAGCCCTCTCCCTCTGAAATAACAAATGATAAAAATCATGCTCTCGACGTTCATTTCACTTCAAGCCTGCTTTAATTTCAGTGGCTATAAGTAATCATAAGGCTGTCTGTCAGTGAAATCAACTACTTTATTCTTTCCCGCTACTTCATTTTTACAATGATTGCTTGATTAGGTCTCTTGTTTTTTTTAATTGAACTACATACTAGACAACTGTTCCCTGCATTTTTTTCTTTTTTATCTGTTTTATATATTGTGAAATGTCTCTGCTGCCTTTATGTCTTCTCAATCACGTTTCCCTTGTTGGAATAGTTAAAAATTCAGAGTGAATTGGATGACCTGACACAAATTAGGGCACCTCGGGGTGGCTGAAGGCTATAAAATCCAAGCAGATTTACTGCAGGAAAACAATTTATATGTGCAATTACAAACCGTGTAATGTAGCTCGGCAGGCAGTTCAAGCACTGTGCCGTTTACATTTTAAAGCAGGATGCGGTGCACAAAGCAAGCAAAAAGGAGAAAATGACATAGACCAAACCAACAGCTGCAAAAAAACAGTGAGATTGGAGAGAGCCAGCATCTAGTTTGGAGGCTGGGCCCTGTATATTCAGAGCAAAGTCCATGTTCAGGCTACCAGGGGCCTCAATACTGGAAGCTCTTGTCCCTCAGTATGTCATAAAATGAGTGTAAGGGTTCTTTATATACAGAGGAAACACATGCATATGAACAAATGAACAACCTGTCTATTAATTACCTGACTATTGGTACTGTTTACTTGCTCTCTTGCTCTTAGCCTGGTGACAGAAACAAATTGATCTTTGTGAATGAACTGCAGCAAAACAGCAGAATTTGCCCTGCTAGTTAATCAATGGACACCCAAATAAAGCAGCAACATAAGAGGCCACTAGCTGTTGGATAGTGGATGCAAGAATAGATGGATGGCTTTCATTTCTAAAACTGATTACTGAGCCTTCTCTAATGGCTCACAGGAGACTCAAACAGTTAGGTATAGAAGACAAAGCCATACCAAACGTGAGGTTTTTTTTACTTCAAATGTGTCTGCTGCTTTATACTAATGTACAGTCTCACTCAGGTTATGGTTAAATGTGTCCTGTTGGTATTTTAAACAACACAAAGAAAATCTGCTTCTGAAATTTGTTAGTCAGTCATTCATTGCTATTACTTGTTAAGTCTATTTTTCCGGGCTAATACTGTATAATACTGGTTGAGATGGAGGTGTGTAACATGTTAGATAGGAAGAATCAAATATGTTTTAAAAATGCATCATTTACAGTATCCATAACATGTATTTAAGCAGGAATATCTGTATCTGAAAGTATTAGTTTTGTGCATTTTTAAAATCTCCAAATATCACTGCCTAAAATCTAAAAGCATGTATTTCCTCTGCCTTCAGATTTATTTTTTACTTATAGGCATAGCAAGTAAAAAGGATTAGGAAATATGAATAAATGACAATCAGACTTTCTTTGTGTCCACTTCACAGAGGGAAAGGATTCTCAATATCGAAAGAATCTGCAACCTGCTTCGCAGAGTGAGTAATAGTTGTTTTTCACCTGCTGCTGGTGGATGACTAAAGCAGAGGGGCTTCAAACAACCATGACTATTTGTCTGTCTAACCATTGTGAGGACCATGACGCACACTGATTCATTTCACATGTAGCCCATCACCACAAACCTCCATCACTGCTCTGCAGGCACACAGCGATGGAGCACACTGACACTGTCAAGTAGGTTTTATACGTGTTTCTATTTCACATTCAAAGGCTTTCAGCAAGAAAGCTCAGTGTCCCTGAAATCTGACATGCTGTGGAGGACATTTTGATTATGTGCAAAAACGCTCACTGTGGTTTTACCTGTTTATAGGTACTGATTTGCTGATGTTTGTTATTGATTTGTAATTTGATTTATTGATTAATTATTTTCCACAGTGGTGTACTGCAAGGAACTTAAGTGCCACTGATACATACCCTCTCTATCACAATAGCATTGAAGAAGAAATCAGATGATACGCATTTGTTCAATATCTTTGCTGTAGTGCGAATATCATGTCACATTTAGCTGCTGCAGAAGGAAACAACATGTAGAGATGTGCGACTATGCTCACAAATGTGGAGCATGAAAAAAAATCTGTTTTCGAATCAATTTCTTTAATAGAAAGGTGATCAATATAGCCTGACAATCAGACTTAACTATAATTTTATTTTCATTTCGGCATTCATTCAGAGATCATGTTCATGCCAGTGCAGCCAAGAGGGTTATTTTGCTCTGACCAATCAGTGGTGACATATCTGTCCAATCAACAATATTGTCAGTCAACACAGAAGCTGTGGTAACACAGTTGCTTGGAGCAGTTGGTTGGTTGGCAGGTTGTCATGTTAAACAAAGAAATATGCCGGTTGCTATTTCTTTAAAGAGGACATATTGTAAAAAAGGAGATTCACATTTCTTTTTTGATTATAAAGCAGGTGTAGGTACTATAAAAATACTGTGAAAGTATCAAAACACTCAGTCCACGTAGAAATGCACACAGCCCATATTCAGAAACTGTGTCTTTAAACGTTGTTTGGTTTTCCGTACGGCTGTGATGTCACAAATATACGCTCAGCGTTTCCCCTACCACTGCCTTGGAGGGGTGGTCTGCCCCTCCACAGGACCCCCCGTCCCTCTTGAAAAAGACAAAATATGTTTATTTATGCTAATTTTCTAATTTATGTGCACTCTCAGTGTGAGAGTCTCTACTATGTTTTGTTGTCATTTATGGTCACACTTTCCTCTCCTCCGTTCTCTGTGTTTCACAATTACCTGTCGTCACTCAGAAAACAGTCAGCCAATCAGAAGAGAGGGGCATTGAGCAGACTGAGTGAGAGGGGCTGCATCATTGGCTTGTACAGCTGTAACTAGGTGCTTTTTGACCATAAGAACATGCAAATGTTTGTAAATAGACCACGAAAATGAAAAGGGGCATAAATTGACCTCTTTAAAGTGACTCTGATCATAACTATTACATTAATAACGACTCACATAACTAAATTGTATGCGAAAGGAGAATTATCAGAGAATTATTGCTGGACTCTTAGTTCCCCTCAGTTATATGGAGCTTTATAGCAACTTTCCACTTATTGTGTCGGCCTGCAACTAGTGTTTTGATTCACTCTCAGTGCTCTCATGGCATAGTGTTCAGCTGCAGTCGGCTGCTGATTTTGGCAAAAAAGTTCTGAAACCCACTGTACACTACCTGCCCAACACCAAACAGATGAAAGACAAAGTTAGCAACTAGCCGGTAAACATAGTGGAGCATTTAGCTGCTTAAGAGCCAGATATTTCCCGCAGGAGTTGGTGGAGACCAAAACAGAGCTAAAAGAGAGTGAATATTGGACTTCCGTTTGTCAGGGGGATACAAACATGACTCTGAATGAATGATAACATTGTTCTCTATCTGCTGGATGTGTAAATATATAACTTTTTGCTAACAAGTTCAACATATCAATTTTAAAGATGATGTCAGTGTTGTGTTCACAGCTTGTTACCACTTCCCCCAAGTATCCAAAAAAACAGTTATTGTAGGTTTATTGCACTACAACAACACCTGGTACAATCACCAGTAATACTTTACTATAAATATACAAACATAATAATAAATGGTTTATAACACATAATAATGTAATTATGAGCAGATATAAGGACATTTATGTTTAATAATGTACAGTATTTTTAGCAGTTATACATCTCCTATAAAGACATATTTTATATTATTGAAGCAGATTTTTACTATATTGTCATTCATGATCTGTTTATTCACCAGCAATCAGTTATGGGTGCCCTCTGCAAACAAATACATTATAGTATGTTATAAACCATATATTAACTGTCTATTAGCCACTTATAAATGCTACACAGGGGGACTTACAGTAAAGTGTTACTGAATCACAAAAAATCTGAGGTGTGGGGAGCGATTCAGAAGTCTGGAAGCAAGCTTTGATCAATCAACAACCTTAACAAGCTACGTCAAACTACATCAACTTCTATGACCATCTCAGAACCAGTTGATATGAAACTATATTTGCACTTGTAACATCAGTGAGCCATGAGCAACATTAACACCCTCTGTGTGAAAGTGTTTGTCTTGCCGTGTGATTTTGGTTTTGTAGGTTGTAGATATGTCACAAAATGCGACCCATGAGTGTTTCAGTGTTTTCCGAAGACTTGTTGCAGTGTGATTACTTAATAGTTGCAGTTGCTGTGTCTTAATAATGTGCAGACCTACTGTATAACCTGATTCCTTGTGTCTGTTCTGGTTAGTTGGTGGTACCGGAGTACTCTATCCATGGGCTCTTCTGCCTGATGTTCATGTGTGCTGGAGAGTGGGTCACACTTGGCCTAAATATCCCGCTGCTCTTCTACCATCTGTGGAGGTACAGTGTGCAGGGTCCCATAACAGATGTCTGACAAGCCTCTGTTGGGTGTGTGAGCCAAACTTCTCTGCTTTTTCAGGTTTTTCCACCGGCCAGCCGACGGGTCAGAGGTCATGTACGATCCTGTCAGTGTAATGAACGCTGACATTCTCAACTATTGTCAGAAGGAGTCCTGGTGTAAGCTGGGCTTTTATCTGCTCTCTTTCTTCTATTATCTCTACAGGTGAGTATAAAGTCACAGTACTTTCAGTGTTGTATGAAAAAAAAGAAGCACATTTACTGTTCTTTCTCTGTTTTTTCATCTGTTGCCACGGTCTATTTCCTGCTGAAGTATGGTCTATGCCTTGGTGAGCTTCTAACAGACAGGAGATCTGGAGAGGGGGAAAAAGGGAAATATATAAAAAGACACAGAGGAATAAATGGAGACATCAACTCTTCCTCTCTCCATGTATCCTTCCCATCACTGGCTTGGGTTTTCAACTGTCTAACTTTGGGACAAAACAAGAAGACCAATCTGAGTGATAATGTGAATGTAAAGGTGTTGCCTCCACTCAATTATATCGCTTTATCCCAGATATGGCTGTCGGACAGCTGGACAAAGTTTTGAAGGATTGAAATGAAACAGAAAGAGGACGCAGCTGGTGTTTGTGTTGCCTTTGACCCATTATATGATTTAACAATATTTCTGAAGGGCTGGAGTTATCCCATGCTGCTCTTACTGATCCAGTCGCTCATCTCACTGTGATTCTCCGAACACTTAGTGGCTGGAAAACAAAACAGTACGTCTGTATTCTATGACTTTGGAAATGTACTAAAAGCAGGATTGTTTTGGCATTGTATTTAAGATGATAGACCTCTAATATCAAACCACTTTTTTGATTGTGTTACAGGTACATAAAACTGTAAGAAGCAGGTTAAATTTTACAGGAGAACTTAAAAGCACTGTATGGCAGGGAAATAACAGACTGGTGTGTGCACAGACACTTTTAACTGGGATGGAGATGAAGCATAGACCAACACGTCATTTCCTCAACGCCAGTCTCTGCCAAAAGTCAAAGTCACACTGTAAGAAAAACAACAAGGAATTAATCATAAGTTTGACTTCAAGGGTCAATGCTTGTCATGTGTGAGCATTCAAAATTAGTATGTCCATAGCTGTAAGGACGCATTTTATGCTACATGCTAGGTTCATGCTTTCCAAAGAGCTTCATGCTCAGACATAAAATGCCAAAAGTTTACATCTGAAAAACATTGTGCCAAATCAAAAAGTCAATTAGGAGTGAAAAAAAGTGATGAGGTTAGAGAGTATCTGCAGTGTCTTCATCTACATGCTAAGGTGCTGCCAGGCCGTGTCTTTAGTCTCACTTTTGATTTTGGCACAATGTTTTTTCTTGAAAAAAATAGAAAAAAAAAAACTTTGTTCTGTTGTAATTTTTAGTGTGCAGGGAGCGCCTTATTCCTATTTCCAGTGAAGTTTACTCTTACTCATCTGCATCTATACTATAGTCATTTTAGCACAGCAACATTTCTCTGATCCGAGGTAGAATATAGAAATCTTATGTACAAAAAGCAATTAAAAACAAGCAAACTAGCAATGTAATACGATTCATGAGACATATCGATGCAGTGTTATTCAGTGTATGTAATAACAGTGAGTGGGACACGAGTGGCAGATGAGACAATAGTGACTCTATGACAATGTTTCAGTTATTTCAGAAGTGTAAAGACAGTGAAGTCATCTCAATACGTCTTCAATCACACAGTATCAGATGGGACAGACACGAGACATTAATGTTGCTATGATGACCAAGACTTGTAAACAGCACAGCCTTTTGCTCATCTGGTGCTGCCTTTATGTGTTCATGAGTTTGATCTATTTGTAGATAAGTGATGGTTCAAATGTGTGATTTTAACATCAGGAGGAAAGCAGAAACTCTGGGGCCTGAAAACAAACTGTGATGTTTGTCACTGGCTCCACTTGTAGAAAATGGTGGTGATGATATGTCTGGTATATTTACTAAGTAAGTCCTGAATACTGCAGCCTACTGAAGTAGTTTATAATTATGTCAAATGAATTACAATGAAAATTCACAGCTTAATATGAGTTTACATGAAGATTCAACAGTACTGATATTGAACTGATATTGAACTGATACTGACATTCTCATTCTTAAATGGGAAAAATCACTTCTGGACACTTTCATATGGAGCACAGATTTAGTCTTTATTATTGTACTGTTTAAATCATTTTGCAATGCGTTTTGTGTAAGTTAGCATAATATGAAACTTACATTTAAAATGGAAGCCCATACTATGGATATTGATTTGAATTAAATACCAATACCAGGATTAAAGAATAAGACTGGTCTAATTCTATAATTTTCTTATTGTCAGCGGATCCCTTGAAAAGACTAAATCCAATAATATGTTGATCTGTTTCTCAATACTTTCCAACTTCCCTACCCTGTATGTGGTGCTTGGCCACAAGCGTGTTTGCTGTTACTGAAAGCATGAATCTTTAAAAACAGTTCATAGTTTCATTTTTACAAAAGGCTCAGTAGGTTCATAAAACAGTTGGGATGTAGTTTTAAGCAGATGCCTTTAAAAATATAGTAAACAAGAGTAAAGTAGTCTTGAGGACTACTTTCAGCAGTGGATTAATACACATTTACAATACACAATACGCTAGTGAGTATTTACAGCAGCAGCATGTGGTATGTGGGATTGACTCAAAATAAACTACACTGCTCATGTTCATCATAGTGAAGGAACATGTCATGTGCAACGATGTGGCTCACTGACATGTTTTCAATAGATTTTGAACAACAATGGAGCTCTACCAGGCTTTTGCTACATAGACAATACTTGTTAGTAGGACACATTCACATTGGTTTTGGTCTTTTCATGGGATTTGTTGACAATAAGAAAAATATGGAATATCGCCAGACTTATCCTTTAAAAAAACTGTTTCATTGGCAGTCCAAAACTGTTTAAAAAAGTGATGCATACATCACTTTAAAAAAGATGTTTTCAAAAGATAGAATTCTTGTTCTTTCATCTGTATTGACATGCTACACGTTTAAGGAATCTTCTTTTTTCTTATAAATTAAAATGTCACGTAATAGCATAATTGCAGAGCATCTTCAAGTTTAAAAAGCATTTTATTGTTAAATTGTAGCTGCTACAATAATCATTCTGTATCAATGTGCCGAACCACATCTGCATGTGACAAAACCCTCTTGATCGCTGCTTAAATACAATCAATTATGAAAAGCTCGTGATAGAGCTTCAGTACGCACTCATGAACACACACACACATACACACACACACCTCTTGTGTCAATCACAATCTGTTTTATGTCAGCGGGAGCAACTCCAACTGCTTGTGTGATTTGAATTTCAAACATTTTACAACATTTACTCGACTAAAGCAACTTTAATAGTCTGTCAGTGTTCTTTAAGTGGGCGTTGATACCAAGACATACAGAACAGGAGACAGTACATGCTGTGCCAAATGAAAGTAGTCCCCATGAAAGTAATCACAGGACACTGAGACCTCAAAACTCTAGCAACAATATGAGTGTGATGAGTCTGGACAATCACTGCTAAAGCACAGGAACACGAGAAAAGGAGGAGACTTACAGCTCGGTTGAATGTCATTATGTAGTTGCTCTGAACAAAGCATTTTAGAAAATTGTATTTAAGTATATCTATTTGTATCTGTCTTTTATACATTTATCATCAATGTACGCTATAGTAAATTTGGTGGATTACTTTATATTTATTAGGTTACACTATGATGTACAGTTCATAAACAGCAGTTCACATGTATTCTAATAAAACAGTAATGCCAAAATGATTATCTCCCAGTTTCTTATTTCCTGTCTTTTGAAGGTCAGTATTTCGTCCATCTGTGTGTAGTTTTGCAGACCTGATGCTCATCCAGCAACAGAGATGCACTAGAGGAGGAAATTATGACTTTGAGGATGATGAGAGGAATTTATAAGCGAGGATACTAAGTGGTGCATTAGACGAATAGGAGACAAACCGCCACATTGAAAGCTGTTAAAAAAAAACAAAACAGCTGCATTTAGAAGTGGTTTCAGAGACATTCACACAACCTCTTAAAAGGCATGAAAATAACTGAATTCTATGAAAATGCCTCGCTGATGTTAAAAGAGCTTCTCCTAGAGAGGCAGCACGGCAAGGATGATAGCTTTTCATTAACGTCTGTACCTTCAGAATACTAATATATCAAATTATAGTGCGCTGGATGCCTATTAGATTGCATAACAAAACTAAGTTGAAAGAGCTCATCTCCACAGCAAGAGATCACTGATGGAAATATCACTGCGGCTGTATTACATTTAAAATTCTGTACCAAGTGTATGCCAGGAACATTTTTTCTCCCTGATTTCAACAGGAAAAAAAAAGAAGAAAGACAGTAGAGGATGCTGAGTGTGTCTCTAAACTGGCTCAGGGACCGGTTTGTAGGGTCTGTAAGGTTTGCCAGGTTATTCCTTGTTTAAATAATGTTTCAGACAGATATCAGAGCAACAACGAGGCCTCAAGCTGGCGTTTTCCCTCTGTTTGAAAAGGACATATTATTCCCCGCTGTCACCATGGAAACAAAATTGTATTAGAGATTCCTGTTGACTCACTCTGAGGCTCTCACTCAAAACACAGAAAAATCCATTTCAAGTTGAATCCACAGTTTACATGCCTGGCAGTGCTGCTTTTTTTTTTTTTTGCACAATACATTATTTTTTTATTAATATTAAAGCCAGCACAAATATAACAGTTTCATGTATGCAGTCATGACAATCACAACCCTGGTGCCTCTATGCATGACACCTGCTTATCCCAGGATATGGACACACACACACACACACACCACACACACAAATGCTCGCTCAGTCGCAACACATACATCTGTTTCTCATTCTGTCTCATCCCACGGTTCACGCTGTTTCACACTCATCATCCCGGGCTCTTCCTTTTTCAGCACCCTCCACCGTGATAATTGTCTCAACTTCTTTCCCCTCTCTCCTACGTCTGTGCTCTCAGAGAGATGTTACCATGGAAACTGGCTACAACTGATGGGCTTGAAACGTCAAGATTGGCATACACAATTGGCGAGCGCACGCACACGCATAGGTGCATGCACACACATTCATGCACACGCACACACACATACACAAGGACACACATTTTGCTAATTCATTATTATGCAAAGCACTCTAGGATGTTGCATAATTATTCTGGCTGTACAGACATGCATAGAGAAACCATAAGAGCATATATTAAAGCCATGAACTTGATACATTTAATCAAAGTTTCAAGTTGAGTTTTATTGGCAGAATAGAGACTAGAGTGACAGAGAAGGAAAAGCACAACAAAAAGTCAAAATTGATTTAAATTCAAAAAAGGAAAAAGGAGAAAAGGGAAAAAGAAAATAGTTGTTGTTTGACCTGTTTGTTCTGCACATTCACATTCCTGCCAAACACTGGGTGAATTTGGTTTGATTATTCTATAAATAGACTTCCCACGTCACAAAAATGAATAAATAAATAAATAAAAATGAACCACATTATTCACAAATCAACTCTTAAATCAATTTTGTTCGCTTTATAGACAGACCATTTTGTCATTCCCAGATTATGATGTTGTACTGTGCCTTGAAAAAGAATGAAAAAGGAGAATGAAAAAGGAGCAGGAAAGGGAGTTTTTTTCTTAACAGTAGCTGTTTGTGTCTAGGAATGTGTCAAACTTGTTCACACTTATGCTTTTATTTGGACTGCGGCTCATCTGTCCAGACAGAGACTTGAGCGTGACTAACTCTGACTGTCAGCTGCTGTCTCATTTCTAAAAATATCCATCGCTTTCATCTCTAATTAAATACTAAGTTCATTTTCAAATAACGGCCTTTTTAATAAAAATAATGACATTTCATTTATCAGTCATGTGCAAGTCTCAGTTTCCTATACAGTTGGTTTTGCTCAAATGAAAACCAAATCAGTGTTGTTATTCGTCTTGCTGCTGTTTTCCATGACTGCTGTGGTTGATATACGGTCAAATTCCTGAGGTACATTTAAGTTTCATTTATAGAAGGAGTATCATGCAGCTGTAATGGTCTTTTCAGTCAGAGAGGTCAACCCACAATGGATTTCAAAATGAATTTTTTAAGATCAAATCAAAGTATATTTTTTATGAATGAGACCCCGAGGCTTTTATATCTGGGGTTTCTGCTCTGCTCCTTTTGCTCAGAGTAATGATCATGATGGTGTCTAATTTTACTCCTGATGATAGGCTGCTGTAATATACACATCATAATGCTGGTGAGGCCACTGAACCATCTGTATAACTTTCTATGAATATGCATAGCAACAGAAACTTTTTTTCTGATTTCTGTAGCATCACAACCTGATTGTCAAACTGAGACACATTCAGCTGATTCTGAAAAGATTTTGTCACTTTATAGACAATAAAGATCAGTGTGAGTCTGAGCTGTATAGTCAGAAATTTTGAGTTTTTGGTTATTTTTGTCTAAACTTTTCATGATCTCCCCTGTAGATAGATGAGAAGCAGCAGTTCAGCACTGTGTGTTTTGAAATATTGGAGTCATCTGTTATTACTATCAGCATGCAGTGTCATGTCTTTGATACATATCTGCACATAGACATGTACACACATATATATCTACAGTATACTTATAAAACTTAAGAAGCTTATGTATTATGTATAAATCCAGTCACCATGCAGAAACTCATGGCTTCACATCCAAGCATGTTTCTAATTAGCACTTAGCGTATGAAAAACAACACAAAATAGCTTGAGTGCTGCGTAGGCGAAGCCAGAGGCCAACTGTACTGTAAATGGGCTTAAAAGGTGAAAAATGAAGGAGTGCATCAGCAGAGAGCTCTGTCATTTCTATCTGAGAGAAATATTATTTGCAGCATATATGCAGGGGGATTTATAATGGAAAATGGAAAATTTGACCATTTTTAGACAAAATTGCAATGCCTGTTAATAGAATAGGGGTCTAAATATGAAGTCGCTGGTCATAATAACAGACCATCAGGGAAGATTAACTGCAGACTACAGCAGCTATTCAAAAAAACTTCCCCCAAAGTGGTCAGTGAATCAGCCTGCTCTGATGCAAAGCGTCAAGAAGGATCTGCTGCTTTAATGCTGATTGAGGCCATTTGCTTCTGCCTGCATTTACTGGTACAAATAGAGTCCCATGTACTTTTTGTTCCTTCAGAGTAATTTAGAGCAGAGTGTATTCAAAGCTGAAGCCTGATAGACGTGCAAAAAGCCCAGAGGCTTGGGGAACGTCTGCTATTAAGGCCTGTACACTAGCAAGAAAATCCATTTAAACAGGATGATGATAACAGGTTGGAAAAGGTTATTAAAAACTGACACAGATATTAGCTGCCATCTTCACAGGCTTGTGAAGGCTCGTGCTATCTTATAGTTGGTCTTTCAGTTGTCTCAAATGTTCATACAAAAAAAATGCATTTTCTGTACATATATAATGCAAGGTAATGATATCAGAGATCACCCATATTAACAATATTGTTTTTCTATTCCTCACAATGTTCAGAGTGGTTCAAATCACTGTCTAATAAAAGTGATTAAGATACATGATCGAGTGTTGTTTGCTGTTTTGTATTTTATTTCAACTGTATTCCACAGGTAATATACACTTGACAATAAAGACATTGTAAAAAAACATGATAAAAATTATGTGACCCAGTCTTTTGATTAAAGGCACTGATGTTTACATGGGATTGCATTGTGTTTGTTGAGAACTTTATAAAATTATGTGTTTTTCAGACAAAATATTTCATTAATCTTGTTTTTTTCCAAGAACTTCTCTCATTTTTACGAGAGGAAACATTTTTTCTGGTATACAGTTTTAGCAGTGTACTGCTGCCACCATGACAAAGACAATTTGGCTCAGTTTCTTGTTATAATAAGGGACTTTTCTCATTGTAACACGTCCATTTTCATGTTACTAGGAGATCCTTTTCACATTAAAATAAGATAGTTTGATGCTATAATGACATACTTTTCTCGTTATTACAACTAGATACTAAATTATTGTGTTTTAACAAGATTCTTTTCATACCCCTTTATCTTGTTATATCACAAAACTTTCTCATTATTTCACAAGAATGAACATTAAAACAAACTTTTCTCATTATAACATGATATGTTAGTAAGTTGTTATAACAAAATTTGTACAACATGTTGGTAAAGTAAGAAAAAGATCCACTCTGTGCCTAACCATCAGCAAAATGCTTTACCTTAGCCTTTTATGTTGGGATGTTTTAGAAGAGACATGTAATGCAGACTGACTTAGATTCCTGTGAGGTTTCAAATTCAAAATGCAATAAATTTGCCTAAATTTGAGTAGTGATTCATCAAACATCGTTTTGTAACCGAACAGCAGCCTTACGAATCAAGCTGGTTAAAACTGTGAGCTCCCTGCAGATTCCCAGCAGCAGCACCGTCCATGTAACTCAAAATGGATTCATGGATTTCAAGTTATTGCTACGTTTGTGTAAACTCGAGGAGACACGAGGGTTCCATCTATTTTTTCTCCTTTTCAGTATATATAAGGAAAGATCCTATAGGGGACACGTCGACAGTAGGTGTCCCACGCTAGTCGGTATTTGGCCCTACACTGTCTCTCATCACGGGCCTCTCGGTGAATCAGCAAGACGGTGAAATATATGACATAGAAATAAGGCAGAAGATGAGAGAATCCTACAGGAAAGAGAAGCATAAACAGACTGTAAGGATAAGGGAACAAGGATACATTATTAGATACAAAACAACATTCATAGATTACATGAATTTTAAACTAGATCAAAACAGAGACAAACTAACACCTTTTCCATTTTTACTTCAGACAGACATCAATGTTGCTGATGTAAATTACATTTCAAACAAGCTGTAATCAAGTGTACATCCTCCATTTTGTTCTCTATCTGTATAGGGGGCGGATTCAGCAAATTATTATACAAAAGCCCTGAAGTGAATACCAGTTGATGAAGCTCATCATGCTCAGTGTTGAGTCATCTCGATGGTTATTTTTCGAGACTTTACTTTGTCGTGTTTTTGAGAAAAAAAAACTCTTTCTCTTTCAGGCAGTTGTTTCATGGGTCAGGGTCTACATGTGACCGCTGTTCCTCATAGCTTTTATCTGTCTGGAACAAGTTATGCCAGGCAGCAACTACTGTACTTCTCAATTACAAAAGCAGCTACATAAGTGAGTCACATAAAGTCTGAATACTAATGAGCAGTATGTGTCAGTGGCAACAAAGGTCTGACAGTCTCCATTTTAGACAGTGAGTTTTCAAGGGAACATAAGGCAGCTTACAGACTAACAAAGAGACCAGATTGTCGCTGCCTTTGCATCAGTCGCAAACATATAATTATCAGGACAGGAAGGAAATCTGATAAAAATCACAATGTCTGGTGCTTGGTCTCAAACTTTTTTTGGTACCAACTATAACAGAGTGTCAAAAACTGCCAATTATTGAAAGCCTCTTGGTGCTGTTTGGCCCAGCACCAAACAGCAGCTAAGAAAGCTAGCGAGTGACAACTAGTGCACATTGAGGAGCCTTTATCCACTTATTTACAAAATACTACCAATTTAAAACCTTTAAATTTACTATTTAGATTAATCAACACATCTGACGGTCTGAACATGCTTCATTGGTATTTACTGCGGGTCTACAGTACTGTATAATAAATTGTTTCTGTTATTTTGTCCACCCACTATACAGATGGGGAGTAGTGACAGTAGAATCCACATAAATGAGAATATTCACTTCTTGCTTTGTGCTGACGTCAAGTTGGACTGCAGGCACACGTCAGAATTAATGATAATACTGTATGTTTCAGGTAAAAATGGGCATATAATTAAAAACACCAACATATCTATTATAATAGATTCTCTGACTTCATCCACATTCACTAATGAAGACTAACTGTGACTGTGTTACATTAGTGTGGTCTGCATGCAAGACGTGTGTGTTTTAAGCTGTCTCACCACATGGCAGGGACCATGCCAGGGCCATGAGGAGGTCACCGAGGTAATTAGGATGACGAACAAGACCCCACCAGCCGGACACAAGCAAACGCTTCCCTGTTGCTGTGGCGATGGTCTCCAGTCCTGCAAGGGGTCACGAAGAACGTAGAGTAAAATTTGCATATCACTACAGAGATCAGCTAATTATCATTCAACTCCCTGTCTCCCTCTACAGGGACAGGAGTCTGCGCGACATGATATTATTCTACAATCCATTCTGAGACAGAGAGAAAATTCATTTTCCTGGTCTTAACAGTTACTGTCAGTGTCGCTGAGATACATTATTAGAAATATGATGTGTAAGAATTGAGTGTATTTGTCTTGATTTAGAAGAAAAATTGAAAAGATTGAGGAAAAAATGACTGACTTGCAACACTTTGATGTGTCGGGTCTCGTCTGAACTGGTTCTTCTGTGAGTTGGATTTTCTGAAAATGTAATATCCAATACCTGATGGCAAAGAGAAGAAAATTAACATCTTTATGCATCAAACAAAACATAAAACAGTCTAATGAAAAAGAGCTGACACGTGATTACCGTTCAGTGCTATTATAGCTGCGGCTCCGAGTAAACTTAGGGCCTGTGGGTGCACGACCAGAAAAGCTGCCTGCAGGCCATATGTGAAGGGAACCCAGGCCAGGTCTCCAAAGACCAGCATGAAGCCAAAACCATCATGCACAATGTCCATAGTCGTCAAAACAGCCTCCTGTTATCGCAGAACGATTAATGAGAAGAAGTTAAAATGAAATAATAAAAATACACTAATAACATGTGTCTGTACAATAATAAACTTTATTTGTTGAGCACTTTCAAAACAAATGTAAAAAATACTTCTAATTAATTATATTCTTATCTTTATATCTGACTCTGTTGAGCCCTCACCTCATTCCACAGAGCGTCTGCCACGTACAGCAGCTGGAAACTGTTGACCAGTATCATGGCGAGGGAAGGGGAACCTCGAAGCTCCACCTCTTTCATCAGCATACCGAGGTTTATGACCACCTGAGAGAGAAACGGATGAAGAAAATACTGATTAACATCACTGGTAAGGCAGCGTTTTTCCACTGCACTGCGCAAACTCATCCTATGGTTGATTTGTGCAGAACCGCAGGTGTGAACTGTTTAAACCCACAATCCTCACCAAACATCACTGTCAGGTGAAACAGCAAACACCCGAAAAATTGAACTGTCACAGCTGCACTGTGCTGGGATTTTGTCAGCTTTTTTTCTTGCAAAGTGATGTGTGCAAGATCAAAACCCAAGATTGATTAACAGTAACAAGTGAAATCAGCAGAGACAAAAACAGACTCCGCAGTGATTACATAAGTTCCACAAACAATCACCTTTCATTTTACATTAAATTTAACATTTTCTATTAAAACAAAACTGTATTACCTTTCCCAGGCCAAAGTTATTTTATAGAGATCACTTTCTAATGTATCCATAACTTGCAGCGGCACATCTGTTCTATGATTCTTGTCACTGACTCATTTAGTAACGTTCACAGATGATGAGAGAAAATGCCAGCGTCAATAAGAGGTCGATGTTTCATTGTTTGCTCACTGATAGTAAGAAACACAGTAGCAATAAATCTGTTGTGTGTTATTGTACCTGCCAGGTGATACACTAGTGGATGGTTTCAATCACTGTAAAATAAATACTGAAAAGCACCTCTGTGGCCTGAGGCCGACAGAGAATAACGTGACACAGTATGTATCATGAAATGACATCTCAGTGTTACTTGTTGGGCAGTTTACAGCATCACAAATATGATGAGTTAAGTTGGTTTGTTCAATGTATTAATCAAAAACAAATCATGTTTTCTCTGCTGAAATATTGTTTTTTTATTACATTTTAAAGACAACTTTTTTTGTCAATTTTGATTTTTTTATATAGTCTGCAGGGTGACATGATGCTGTTGATAAAGTCTTATAAAACACATGGATTTACATCTGAATAGATGATAACTGTAAATGCATGAAAGCTAATTATTTCATGTTAATAATCAGGCTCGTTACTCTAAGTGGACTCTTGAATACAATGAACTTGATTTATATCCAACAAACTCCATTTGGAGTTTTTAATCACAATTTTCAAGCAATGCATTAAATAATCCAGAAGACTTAGTCATTCAAATGTTAGATATTTAGGACATTATTACCAATTGTAAGATGTTGTCAAATAAATACTTTCAACATTCAACAGGAAAAAATCTCCCACACACTGTCTGTAGCCAGTTAGTGGGAGCTTTTTCTGTCCTCTCCTACGCACCTTTGCTTTAAAACATTCAGATGTGCAAAGGTTTTACTGTTTATACTGTAAATGCAGAGAAAAGAATACATATACTTGTAATAAAGGACTCATTACATCAATGTTTTCCGATATGACTCATCAACCTTTTCACTGGTTTATGTTGTTTACTTGTGAAGTGCACATACAGAGAACCTTGTTGTAATTTTAGGGATTCTCATTTGTAATCTCACTGGAAATGTTATATTATTGATTTGGTTTGATGACTCAGACACAGATGATGATGTGCAGCCCTGTTCTCCAGCAAATCCCTCACTGTGTCAGGTCATCAGGGAGAGAAGTTTCTGATTCTGACTGTGTCAAACTGAGTTAAACAACATCACCACCTGCTGGCCTTGTCTGGTTCTCATCCAGAAATCACTGTTTATCAATGCATTCAGTACGTATGTACTTATCTTAAAAGATGCACTCCAAATGCTATTTAGATGTATCAGCTTTGTGTTTAAATAAACACTTTAAACATAGTGGCTTCAGATATAATTGCAAATATGGAAAATGGAAATTACATCTTGATTTAATTAAGTCACATCTTTGGTCTTTTGAGGATATGCATTTAAATTAAATTTTATTATTTCGCTGCATTATTTCTTCTTTGTATGACAAAATGTCAGCTAGGACTCAATACATTTTCTCAAAAGAATATTTGTTACTGAGTTGGAGGACATTTAATGAAACTTGTTTGTACTTAAAATTGAATATAAAACTGCTCTTGGCAGTTGATAAATGACAACTTGTCAGTTTTTGATTTCAAAATAGGGTACAGTGTGTAAACCATTTAACAGAAACAATCATCAGAGCCTGCAGGTCAACTCACCCAGCCAATCAGACCCGGTCTGAGCTCACAGAAATATTTAAGGTCAAAGTTTCCGATCCGAGGGTTCAGCTCCCGTCCGATGAAGAAGTCATACAGAGGATTTCCTGAACAAACAAAAACAAACCCACAGGAAGATTTGACATGTATAATTCTGTCCTTTCAGTGTCTGCAGGAACATATAGTAAATAAAAGGTTTATTAATATCAGATCTTTACAGGTGGTCTAACTTTGTCATGACATTTACTTTATCAACAATTAGTTATAATTAACTAGCAATGAGGTAATTAGCAATTAGCTGAAACCTATTTGTAGCCTAATGCTGTTTACGGGGAGTAGTTTAATTAAATCCAGTCTGATAAAATCACATTGGTACAATAGACCCTTTTCACAGCAGACATTTTGTCATGTCATAAGAGGAAAAGCACAGCTGTAATTAACTGGTGAATGTTCTCTCAGTGGCCTGTCTTACTGGGATACTTAAATGGAACAGAGCCATTGCTAACAGTATTACCTCCAACTGTCTTTTTCCTGCTATGACAAGTGAAAATGTCTGCTGTGAAAAAGGTCTATATCGATTTGAGTTACTGGGTGCTACTGGGGTTAAGTGTTTTCTGGGTGCTCACATCCCCCTTCTTGTCTCTTCTTGTTGTTAACAGAATTGATTTTATGGTAACTGAATTGCCAGGAAAAGGTTTTTTTGTTTGATTTTATAACATGGCACTGGAAACAACATGTTGCTGTCAGCTTGCTCATTTTTCCTGTTCGTGATCATCAGCCAGCAGAAGCTGAATCATAATGCTGGATGCTCTCAGGTCTCTGCCTCCAGAAGCAGCAGAGCACAGCAGAGCTGGTGTAGCGAGGTCAGCTTACTTGAAAGAGTGTGTTCGCTCTATGCCTGATGCCTACAGGCTTCTGTACAGCTTGGCTGTTAGATCATTAGAAAATGTAGCTTCTCACCTCAGTTTTGCCAGTTACTCACAGGAATACCACAATCCTCCACCAAACAACAAAACCAACCTTCAAACACACAGTACATCACTAGTGGCTGTTGGATGGTTTCTTTCCTTATTGATGAAACTCCACTCTCACCTGTGTTGCCCCCCAAAGCGAGAGCATGAGATGGAGCCCAAAAGGAGCGGATGTAGAGGTAGACGGAGAATAGGAATGAGACTCCTATTGCACACACTGCCAGAGGCACCAGCAGCTCAAACAGATACCCCAGAGGAGCCCCGAGCCCCAGTAACAACATCAGCAACACACTGCTGATGCACAGGCCATGAAAACCTGAGGGAGAGAAACAAACAAAACTCAATGTTGTAGCCAGAGGGAGAGAGATAAGCAGACTGGCTAGTATTACAAAAAGGTAAAAGTTGGAAGAGAAGGAAGTGCTTTTGATTGTGTAACATAAGTAAACTTTAGCTTAAGGTCAGACCAGGCTGAGAGTGTAGAGGTTAAACTAAAACATACACAGAGAAACATGACTTTAAAATGTCACAGCAGGTGATTTTTTCTACAGTGACGACTTACAAATGTGAACATTTGCACTTAAAACACAAAAAACTTAAAACTAAAGCATACTGCGGCTGTGAATTTATAGTTCAACAGTATTATAGAAAATACTGTTCCAGAGCACAAATATCCTCCATTGCTCCCAGTATAAACACATGCAGATTAAATAATGAAAATAAATCGTCTTAAAAATCTTAAAAAGTTTTGTAACTCTAGTGTTTTTATTACTGATCAATGTCATAAAAGCAAATCCAACAATACCATTAATGGGATACTTGAGGCGCTTTCCATCCCTCAGCACTAATCCTTCAGACACCTGCAGGTAAATACATTATGAATCTGAACAGAGTACATGCATCATGTCCTGTGTATATATTAACAATTGCAAGAGAGTCAAAAGCCTGTAACTCAGCTAGAAGATGGACATTTGGGTTGAAATCATTAAATCAAAATTGTGCAATTCATGCACAGCTTTGTGTTTACATGCATACAGTATACCTTCATGCTATAGCTGGGTGATATGGCTGAAATGAATATCACTATATTAATAAGATCTTATTCCCCATTATAAATATGTATCATGATATAGCAAATATATAAGCAAAATCACATATAAAATGATCAAACTGATGCTCAATTTAATGAACCATTGGGCATTACATTATCCATTACGTGTAAAAACAAAAACTTTAAAGCAATACTATGTAACTTTTGAGAGAAGAAATAAAACATTCCTTGTCTTACAGGTGAAAAGTTGAATTCATAAGCAATTAGACGCACCTTTGCTCAATTCCTTAAACTCAGGATTTTAACCACTACAGTCTTACTTGGTCTGGTATGAACTAGTCTCGCAATGCCAGACAGTTGGAGATCTCCGCCTACTGATCGTCTGGGTATTTCTAAATGCACGGTAGTTGCTCGAACGACGGCGAGAACGGCCAGTAACAAACCTACACCCCTTACATTTTGTCAAGGACACGCCTTACCAGAAATGATACTCTCCCCCCATTCTCCTCCCTCGTTACCTGCATGCCACCACCGCAATATGAAGCACTGCCCTTAAGAGTTTAGATTGATTCTGCAATGCTGTTTTTTTCTTTTTTAATTCCCTGATTGTTTCCACCCAGTTTTAACAACGAAAGCTGGGAGATAGTCCTCAGTCTCTATGAGCGAAACGTTTACAGATTGACTTGAGAGTCCAGGTATGAGCGGTAGCTTATGGTGGCTAATGTTAGCAAACTTTAAATAGATGCCATCTAACTGACATTAATGATTAGATTGCTGAATTTCTGTTGCTCTTGCTAGACTAAATTTTAGCATGTCATAGATAAACACAATGATGAGTCTTTAAAGCAGCTGACTCAAGAGAATGTGTCAATATCTTATAATCACCACAGATGATGCTATGGTTTGTAGTATCATCAAAGTTTATTTGATTGGTGCCACCACAGTTGTTTTTAATTAACCTTGAACCGGGCTAATGAACGTGTCATACCTTTCCTAATGGCAGCAGATAGAGGCAGGCGTGCAGACCCATCCAGCCCAGCAGGAGCACGGGGGCCAGAGGGTCCCACAGCCGGTCAGTGGAGGGGAGGGGAGGGGGCCACTGGAGCACACTGGCCTCAGGAGATCGACTCACAGAGATCAGGAAAAGTACCGTTAACGGAAGAAAGATGGGAATGCATATTGCACCTGAGAAACAAATACAGACAAAAGTGAGACAATAGACTGAGTGTGTGTTTAGACAACCTGGCTGACCGGGCAGAGCAGTAGCCCGAAGCACTGAAGATATAAAAAGAAGTGAGGCAGCATTGCAGGGAAAACTTCAGGATGGAGCACATTTGACCAGTGAGACTACCAGTATCTGATGTAACAGGTTGACACTGCAAATGTATGTTAACTGTGAATAATTCAAGCAACTCAAATAACTGCATGACAGCAAAACAATTAGATCAGCTGTCAGCAGGGGTGCGACAAAACTCGTGGTTCATTTCAGTGTTGTCAGATCTGCAATTTGTGGAGAGCTTAACTGTCACGTTCAAGGCATGATTTTACTTTAATAACAGCTGGAAAGCCAACTGGATTTGATACTGAGTGCTCTCTCTCTCTCTCACACACACACACACACACACACACACACACACACACACACACACACACACACACACAGACACTTATGCAGAGGCTGTGACGAGTTTGTGCTTTCATTTCATTTCATGTCATGTCTACAATGACAAATCCAACTTGTGAGCTTGTGACGATTCTCAAATAGAGCTGTAACGAACAATCATCTGCTGCTGGAGTTCATGCTGTGAAGCTACTGATCTTCACTGCAGTGAGTTTTTTTTATTATCCTATTATGTTTATTGTAGCAGCTGTTTTATGATCTACCACAGAGCCTGCGAAAGACAAGTACCAGATTTGAGCAATTTCATAAAACAACACATATCTAAAAGTGTCTATATATTACAAACAGTAAATTAGTATTAATGTTTTGATGTTAATGTTTAAAATTTTGTATGTTGGCTGAAAATTTCACTACATTTGTTTCTTTCATAAAATTAGCTTTTATTAAAATATGCAACTATTCCACATGTTTCCCTTGAAGTTCATCTTGGATGTGGATGAAACAGAAAAGCAGCTTTTATCTGTAGCAACACAGGATAATAAAAATCAATTAATTCTGCTTTTAAAAATTGTAAATAAAAACTAGGAACAAGTGTTACATCACAATAGTGCATGAATAGAATGACAGAGAAGATTTAGCTAATTTTGTTCTCAGCTGCATTAATTAGTGTATGTGTATAATGTGATTTGTGGTTTTGTAAAACGGCAAAATGTCTTCAATGAAAAGACAGAGGAAGCGTGATGATGCTGACAGAAGCAGCTAATCGTGGTGTTGGCACCTGACGCTCTGCTGTGACTCACCCAGGGTTCCTCCGAATTCCCTCTCTGTGTCATGTGAGGATCTGTGTTTGAGAGCTTGGCTGTTTGGCTTCATTATTGGTCTCCTGTGAAAACATTAACACAGATACATTTCAGTTAATATAAGACGATTGAGGAACAAATAAAGAGCAATAATCCGATTGCAATGCCAATTAGTAGTTCATGACAGGAGTAATATAGTAACAGAGAGGAAGCCTTCTGGTGATGTTGATTCTTGAGACCTACAGCAAATATTACACACAGCTGTTTCTCTGAAGATGCTACAATAATGTTCAGAATAATCCGCAGTAAAGTTTAAGTCAATCAATCTCTGAATCTATATTAACACCCAGTATTCCTCTTTAAACAGGCCAAAAATGTTGTGAATGTAACATTTGACCTCAGCACAGTGGCATAATGGTACTGTACAGACTGTAAGTACAACTTTGAAGTACTTGTACTTTACTTGACTTGCAATGTTTTCTACTTTATACTACTACTAAAAGGGAAATATTGTATTTTTTACTCCACTACATTTATTTTATAGCAATAGTTACCAGTCACTTCAATTTCACATACAAAACATGTGATCAGTTTATATAATGTGATGCTTTATTATTGATTAAAGGCCCTGCATATTCATACAGGTGTTTTCAATTACTGTGCCTGATTAGACTAGAGTTGTACAAAGTTATACCTGGATTTGCATGACGTCGCCAAACTCAATGTAATGATAAGAAATGATAAAGTTTCATGTTGCACCACAACAAAACTAAGAGGATGGCAATCAAACCAAGTGTGTAAACTGCCAACAAATGTAGGGCTGGACCTGCCGAACCTTTTATCAATAATAATAATAATCCACTAATGTCATACAATATATCAATATTATATCGATATCGTAATATGAGACAAGATATTGTCTTAGATTTTGGATACTGTAATATTGTGATATGGCATAAGTGTTGTCTTTGCCTGGTTTTAAAGGCTGCATAACAATTAAGTTATGTAATTTTCTGAACTTACCGGCCTGTTCCAGTTGCCTTTACCCACTTAGTGTAAATATTTTGTGAAAGCACCAATAGTTATCCCTACAATATTGTTGCAATATCGATATCAAGATATTTGGTGAAAAATATCATGACATTTGATTTTGTCCATATTGCCCAGCAATAACTTGTACTTCAGTACACTTTTGAACAGATGTTTACTTGTAACAGTATTCTAAATTATGACTTTTCTGCTTTTACTCAAGTAAATGACCTGAGCACTTCTTCCACCACTGGTCAATAGAGACTTTTACTCTCTCACAGCCTTCTGTCTGTACATAACATTACGTGCGAAGGTAACTTTCATATTAGGAGAGTTATAATGAAGATGCTTTCAAGTGCTTGAGGAACCTACAGCTACTCTACAGTAAATACATTTGATTAGAAATGGACGAACCGAATAATGTTGAAATTATATTTAATTAGGAAATTAGGCAGTTATTTTGTTTACTATTGTTGTATTATTGCGTTTACTGTCATATGTCACCTAGACACTGCAGTCCATGCAGTAACAAAGGCCGTTTGATATTACAGACACTTCACCTGGTGATGCTAAAAACTATCTGAACGCGAGACAAACTCAGATCTTTGCAGTAAATACAGTGAATGTTAAAAGTAAAAATCAGTTTGCATTATGTGAAGTATAATGTCTTACCTCTGTGAAGCATGGAGGTAATGACGAGACTGTGGGCTAGCGCCTCCATCCAGCAGCCTGCAGCTAGAAACGCCCCCCGAACCACGTTTTCCAGCACCTCATCCAATGAAATCCCTCCGCGGTCATCAGAAGAGGGTGGAGAGAAGAGGCTTTAGCCAATCAGATGTGCTCATCAGGTGGCGACAGTCAGCTGTGACCTACAATGGGCAATGTCTGCCAGATGTTGTGAAATACACCTGAATGGCCTTGTTGCATTTAGTTTATTGAAACTGCAAGTGCATAAACGTGTGAAATTACATCATTAATACTTATTTATTGTTTTTTGGGTTTTTTTGCCAACATGAGACTCTTGGTTTTGTAAAGGAAGGGACACACACTTTTGGATTCTTGCATTCATACACTTTTATTGCAGACATATACATTTAAACCATTCCTAAACATACAGTTTATCTGTGCAAGACAAAGCAGAAGACAGAGAATCAATTAAGATTGAAGGCAACTACATTATATGCAGTAAGTCTGCTGTAGTGTTAGAAATAGATTACAGAATCAGATGACATTCAGATAGCAGATTCAGCAAATGGATTTATTAATACACGAGATTTCCAGGACACTCACCAGTAATTCATATTCTATTATATTTAGTACTCACACTGAACACCTTTCCTTTGAGGGGAACATGAACTAAAAAAGTTAAGTACATGTATCTTAGTAGATAGATGAGTTTCTTCTTGCTTTTGACACCTTCTGTTGCCTTCTTAAGGGTCTGTGAGATTATCCACAATGAGCTCAGAGGATAAATATTTCATGGTTTGTAAATGACAACTATAATATCAAACCCAAGTAGTAGAAGCTCATGTGGAGTTTGTGCAGAAAGTACCTGGAATGTAATGTTGATGTTCACTTTAATTCACTGTCAGTCAATGTCTGACATTCTTCTTGACAACAAAACAGTCGAGTGATTCTGTTGTTTTTAGTGTCAGAACAGTCATTTGTATTTTTACAATAGTAAAAGTGCTATCACTATGCCTCACACTTTAATGATTGGGGTTCAGCTGACTTGTGATGGAAGTATTGAGATCTCCAACAGTGTTTTTACAGTATTATTTTAGACCATGTAGATAGATCGATAAAGAATCAATAAATTTAACAATTAATAGTAAATGAGTAACAGAACAATTCCAGTGTTTGATAAACCATTATATCCTGTAATTCTGTCTTCTTTGTGACACAGTGTTTTGAGCGGACTATCTGCCCTGCTGCACTTTGAACCTTCAACCTCGTTCACAGATTACTTCGATCACACTCTGCTCCATCGGGGCAGGATCCAGGCAGCGGTGGGCAGAGCTCCCCACTATCTCATCCAGCAGGAAGTGTACAAGGTTCTCATCGGAGACGAACCGCCACAGGTACATCTGCAGGTAGTGACAGTCAACCTGGATCTGCTGCAGCCCGTAACGGCCAAAAGTGCGCAGTCGGACACACTCCAGGAACGTCTTTAAGCTGATTTTGATGATTCCTGTCATGACGGACACCTGGGACAGTGGAGTGGCATGAGTGTTAGAGATGTTTTTTACTGAAGACTGCACAGAGTTAACAGCACAATGAAGATCTACACTCACCTTGTTGAACTCCACTGAGCTGAAGATGTCAATCCTCTC
The DNA here is from genome assembly GCF_963924715.1 of Thunnus thynnus. Taxonomy (NCBI): domain Eukaryota; kingdom Metazoa; phylum Chordata; class Actinopteri; order Scombriformes; family Scombridae; genus Thunnus; species Thunnus thynnus. Next base: position 7,642,834 of record NC_089529.1, on the reverse strand, counting down.
AGAAAACAGCTTGTGTATGTTGCTCAGTAGATTAGTATCCATGGGAGCACTGCAGACAGACAAGAGAGATCACTGAAGTACATCTACAATTATAAAATGACCTTATTCTTATGATTAAAGACAGCTCAGTAACAATTACCCCCCCCGCCAGTGAAAGTGAAGGAGGGAATACATATAAGCACTGATTGGACTGTACGTCATTGCTTTACTCTGGCATTCAAGATATATGAATAATGGGATAAAATGGAGTTCCTTTATATCACATTTCTGTACATCATATACTACATTGTTATAAGAACCAAAATATTTTGTTATCATAAATGCTGAGGAACGGCAACTAAAACTGTTCACTAAAACTCTGCATTATCTAATCTGTGATTTCAACAAACAGCCTACATTTGCAGCTACATGGACTATAAAACTGCTGATCAAAATGTGCAACAATCACTAAATCACCTGTATTGCAAAAACAACACACTGTTTTGTTTTAGTATGAAACCGAAGTGGCTACCTTTTCTTTGAAAACTTTCAGCTGTAAGACAATAATGCATTGGAGACCTCATAGCAACAAATGTTTGAGCTTCTACATGTTGGTAAGTTTAAGTTAAATAAATGTGTGCTATGTGTGTGTAACTGGTGGGAGTGTTGAGTGTAGTGATATACTTCTTGTGACATGGTTTAGATTTACATATTTTCCATCTTAAATTATGCATCAGAGAAATGACGGAGACTCACTAAATTGAGTCAAAGTCAGACACATGCAAACATAAAACACCCCGGCGACAACGGGTAATAAACACAGGACTTCATCATTCAATTCTTCACAGTTTCTGATATTTTGCAAATATATTTCAATATTGTCAATAAACTAAACTAAAACTGCTAAAGGACTGCACTGTGTCTGTTAGCAGCTACAGTACCTTGGTGTGTAGCTGGCAGCGTAGCGGGCCTGCTGCCTCGAGCTGCTGTAGACAGAGAAAGTCCTTTTACTGGAGTCACTGCTGTGTGCTTTCCTCACACCTTCTTCATACAAAAGACCCACCTACAGCAGAGCACAGAGGGTTCATCAGAGAGCCTGCAGGCAAGCATAATGACTGGACATGAGGACATAATGCTGATGACAATATTGTGGTTTTATATAGTGTCACCTGCACATCAATGGAGGTGGTGTCCTCTACTACTCTCTTCATCACAGCACGGACATTTCGTGGTTCAATGGTGTTGACCCAGTCTCGTGTTTCTACACTTTTTCTCAGCATCTGGGAGATAATCAAGCCCTGAACCTGCAAAAAACAAACAACAAAATAAACTGATTAGTGAGGAATGGAGTGTTTTACAGCACTGATGGCCCTGTTACTCCTCAGGAGAAGTGGTAACCATGTGAAATCTACCTTGACGTAATGGTTCAGTAGTTTCTGTGCCGCCTCCCTGGCTTCTGCACATAAAGTTGTGACGGGTGTTACAGGGTTGTGGTGCTGAGAAAGAACAAAAAGAAGGAGCAAGTGAATCAGGTTACATTAGGGAATAAAATATGTTAACTTTAAGGAGTTTAGGGGGACAAGCAATTTACCTGCACAAGGAACTGTTCGTCTGTGAGAGTGAGTATGTAGGAGATAGTAGAGGTTTCATAGTCCAAGCAGAGGCGAGACAGCAGCAACAGCAGGGCCGGAGGAGTGGAACCTCCCTTGTCTCCCGCACTCTCGCAAAACTGGCGAGAAGACTGGCACACAAACTTTATGAAGCTCACCACCAGGCTCTCACGTACGCCCTGGCTGCAGAATTCACCCTGCAAGGAGAAGACAGAGAAGACCTGTCACTCTCACTGTGCATACACAAAATAGAAGCTTACAATTACTATTAGGATGTCTCAAATTAAAGGAATATTTCATCCCAATATGAAAACTCTGGATCACCAAACACACCTTATCCTTCTCCCAAATGTTAGAAAAACATAGCATCACATCTCCATCTAATTTCTCCAAACACATTGCAACACTAAGACACTAAGAAAAGACTCAAATGGAGACTTAGCTTACATGGAGCAGAGTAGAAAATTACATTAAATAGGGCAAATATACAGTAGAACTATTCACCTTGAAGTATGGTTTGTTGGAGAATGTAATGTCCTTAGCTGTGAAGAGATGCACTGATGCCAACACTGACTTAATCTGATTGAGAATAGAGGCAGACAGGGAGGAGAGCAGCTCTGGGAGGCTGGTGGGAGCATCTCTGCCGCTGGTCGCCCCCCCTAAAAGGGCTCCGCTTCCAGCCACAGAAGCACCAGCCACAGAGAGCCGAGGTGTGGCCAAGGCCTGCCTCACGTCTGTCAAGCTGTCCATGTAGAAGCTCTGCAGAGCGGAGAGGTACTGCTTGACTCGCTCTGTTGCTGCACGCACCACAATCTCAGTCCCCTGGTTTGGCACAGCAGAGCCTGGCAGAAGTTTGGCCACGGCCTGAAGCCTGCGGTGGAAGCGGTCCAGGGCGCGGACCAAGAGGGAGTTATCACCGACCCCTTTCTCCTCTTGTATCCTCCGCTCCACGAGCGAGAAATACCGAGCAGCCAGATCATCCACGAAGGCATGCAGCTTGCCAGTTGCCATCTGAGGAATGTTTTTGGATGCTAGCTCGCCTGTCTGAGCATGGTTGATAAAAAGCTCTTGGTAAGATGCAATGACTAAACATAAGCTGCTGACAAATTCATTGCAGCCTCTGTCAATGAATTCCAGGATGTCAGTGTTTGAGGTGGGAGACAGTAGAGTGCTTGTTTTAGGAGAATTATCAGTCGGAGTTCCAGCAGCTGCAGTAGATGACGGCCTGTGTGCAGAAGCATCTTTCACGGCTGGAGCAGACGGGTACGGTCTTATCTCTGCTTCCAGGCCCTGGAGGTCTAACTCAAGCCGAGATCGCGCATGGCTCAGGAACTTATCACAGAGCTCTTCCGCTGGCTCATCCAGCTGTAGCAGCAGCTCTACACACTCTGATAAATCTTTGGAGCTTGACCCACCATCCCTACAAGTAGGAGAAAACAGGAAGAAAAATAAAACATAGAGCTCTCTTTCATTTGCAACATTGTCCAACATTCAATGATGACAAAACCAACGCCAATTATTTCTCAGTCAACTTTCTAGCTTAGTGACATGAATATGTACATTATACAATAAAAAAATATATGTTTTTATGTCCAAAATTCAGTGAAAACATCAAATAAACCTTATTATGGCAGAATAGTAAAATCAGGGTAAAATAATGGCAACAGCCTGAAAGAACAAAATGTACTTGTCATTTTGTAATTATTTAAATGAATCTTTATTGCTGTGATTCTGGGTGCACTCCTGTCAGTCACATTTCTTTGTTGCAGTAAATGAGACTCTTGTGTCACTCACAGTGGCGTCTCTAGTCTGAATCTAGGTTGAGGAATTCCCACCTGAACTTCTGTCGAAGCTCCTGCGCCAGCTTGTCCATGATGGCGTGACAGTCATCCTGAATTCCCTTGAAGGAGGGCAGGTGACTGTACTGCTGCAGCACACAGCGGGCACGGCGGTGGGAGCTCACCGCCTGAGCATAGGCCTGCAGCTCCAGACACTTATTCAATCTTGCAGGCAGCTCAAACAGAAACTGCAGCTTCCTTAACAGTGTGTGAACCCCTGGAGTGAAACATGGCCAGACAAAAATGTGAAAATAAGCATCATGATGCGCCCCACAACTGGCTTAACAAAAAAAACTGACAGGTTTAGGTCTCACCTGAGAGTTTTGTAATCTGTGTGTGCTGGTCTTGAAGAGTACCGCTGATACTAGCACTGAACTCAGTGATTGCCGCCATGTTAGCAGACAGGCAATCCATTTCATCCTCCATCTTTTTGAAATCGTTCTTCATCTTTCTTATGGTGTCTGGCAAAAGATGGAAGGATGGCTTAACTATCCAGGTACGCATGATTCAACAAAATCTGAGATTTCAACAGTGAGTCAGATGTTCCCTCACCTGTAGCAGATATGAACTTGTTGTAGTTTTCATACACCAGCGTCTGCATGTCACTGTCCAAAGAACGGATCTGCTTGACCATGCAGGTCTCCTGATCCATCAACTCTGCAAGAGAGCACTCTCTTCTAAGCTGCGTTTGGACACAAAACACAAAATGGTCAGAGACACTTAAAACAGGGGATGTAAAATATACAGTTTAATGACATATTTTATTAAGTATATCTTCCTTATTCATAAACATACAGTTCCCACGAGTGTGGAAACCATGAGCAAGTATATAGTTATTTAACTGTTATATAGCATATGTCCAAAATACAAATAATAGAAACCGCTTTAGCCAAACTAGTGTTAAATGAACCACTTATGATCTACTATCATTATTATTATCTAATTATCCAACACCAGTAAATGTGTGTACATTCAATCACCATCATTCTCAGCAAATACACTTTTCAGAGGGCAGTATGTGTTTAAAATTTTCAGTTACTGTATGTTTACAGGTGATTTGTATAATATGATGAATTACCATTTCACTGAATTCTTTGCCATTTCTTTGACATGTAATATCAGCTGAACGAGCAGTGGTTCAGTTGTGCATTACTTTGTGATGAAAATTGAATTAGGCTATATCTCCAGTTAGTTTTTGGGATTCAGTGTGTCATCACTTTCAACTAACTGGTGGTGACTGTCAGATGACCCAGCAGCTTTAATAACACTGAAAGCAGACACCATTAGATGAAGTGAGTTGTATGACAGTGTAAACATGACATGACAGCAGGGGTCCCTCACCTTGTTGAGGTAGAGCTCCGGTTCAAAATGCGGCCCGTTGATGTCGCAGGGATCCAGGGACTCCGGCTGCTCCGGGGCCTTTCCTTCTTCGTTTAGCCCGTAGTAAAGCTTCAACATGCCGTGCACCCTGCGCCTCCTCTCGGGCCCGCCGTCCGTCTCACTGTCCATATTGAACTGCGGCCAGCTGACAAATGTACGAATAAAATGACGGTAAACAAAAAGATGACGGGTGTCCCAACTCACAACCACCGCCTGAAAACTTCAAAGTTAACCTCTTGCTGCACAGTAACAGCCCAGTGTCCACGAAGCTCAGCTGTCTGCTCTAAATAACAAGTCTTTTTAGAATAATGCATTGGAAAATGTCATATTTTTCCTCAAACACAGGCAGACAGTTTGAGGACGTTAAGTTTCCGGATTTGTAACCTATCCGGTGTTGCGTCGTCAGCGAAGTGTAGTCCAGAGAACCAACAGTGGCTTCTGGATGTTGTAGTTCTGGTCGGAATTACCGGAAGTGCACTACTGCGCATGTCATAGTATTTATTAAACTTAGTCTCTAGTGTGTGCATGATGTGCAACAAAATTAAAATGATAAAATATAATAAAAATACAAATAAAATCTTAATTGTGTTCCAATCGTGGCTGTATTTTATAAAACAAGACCAAGCTCAAATGCTGAAGAGGAACCAAGAGAATAACAAACATGAAGACAAAACAACAAATCCCAGAAAGAAAGCTAAAGGGAAACAGGCTTCAACTTCAGAGAGGGAAAAAAAAAACAGTTTATTGGTCAAAGATTCAAAATCTGACAAAGTCAACATATTGCATCATGGACAGTGGAATAATATCCTGCGATTTGGTTGAAAATTATTAGTAATTATGAATAGAGAATAAAAAGCCAATTGCAGTAGAGTTTGGTACAGCCAGTAGCCACTGAGCTTTAAGTTTTTAGGTGCATTTAAAACCATTTCACAGGAGGAATTATGCAGAAAGTGTGTAAATAGGCATTAACAGTGTCACTTTTACATCCCTGCACACCATATATAAAAATGTAATAATAGAACATTTGCATCCAGTTGAAATGATACAGGGGATCTAACCATCGAGTTGATGCTTTCATTGTAAAACAGATCTACAGTTGTCGGTATCTGAGCAAAACACATGATAAAATAATAGGTTGCAGGAAAAAGAGATTAGTTAAAGTGGGTGAGGCATTGTCTTCCTTCACTTACTGGCAATATTAGTCGTAATAGCATATTTATCAGTCATTTTTAAATAGAGAAGATTATGAACAATAAGGTTTTCTTTTTGTGAACATTAAGCAAAAACTCTTCCTATGAGTATTTATGATTAATGAAGAAAATGATTTGAAACAATCTGTTTTTAAGTAATCTGAAATTGTATATAAATGAATGAAAAGGTCAAACTTTCCTCAGTGCTTCAAACATAATCAGCAACTTTCCCTCCATCTACTACAGAACAGGTCAAAATGTATAAAGAGATACAAAACATGAATTGCCAAATAAAAATGTATTGTCTCAATAAAATCACACGCATGTTAGTTAAAAATGAGCACGGCTTCAGTACACTTGGGCTGTAGGAAGTGCAGTCGTAATAACACTTTTTTAACAGATATTCTCTGAGAAACAGGCCCACAATGTATCCGTTTATTTACAAAAAAAACAAAACATGCCAGACATATTTGATGAAGGCAGAACTGGCTGACCACTGCACTGAGATATCACACTGTTCAACAGCAGCCAAGTGTCATTATCCAGTATGTTAATATACTCACATCAGCTAAGAAAGGTGAAATGCACCATCTAGTTGTAAATGTGGGAAACACATTACAAAACACCACTTTTTAAACCATAGCAATACCAAAAATTGTCCATTCAAGGTTTCCAAGCTCCAAAACAGCCATTCATATGCCAACTTAGTACAAACAAAAAGGCACTTTATGCTTCTGCAAAGTGACTGCTTGAGAAGATAATGCTTTAAATGACCTATTACTTCATTCTTGTGTATAAACACTCACACACAAGTATATGAAAATGGAAATAAAAATATTCTCTCATAAAAGCTAACAAACAATACAAAAAATCTGCAGATGTAAAGGATTTATAAACAGTGTATTAGTATTAATAGTGCAGTATCACATGATGTGTCGGAATGCCTAATTCTACAATGTGACATGCATAGTAAAAGTTACATACAGTCGCTGACATACATACATACAAATCAAAGCGTAGAAAAGTAAAAACGTTCTGCAGGTTGCATGCTCAGGATAATCTGGAAGAATACTTGATGCCTCCACATCTTAATGAGGACATACGTTCAAGTGGAAGGCAGTGTTATACAGATGTATACCTTCATGGATGGTCATTAGTGAGGTGAGCTTGTTTGTTAAATGTACAGCAAAGACAGAAACTGCCTGTATCAGCATGAGGCTGCAGTTCAGAGAGACACCTGGAGGAGACTGAAATGTGTAGTTAAGGTAGCATACTGTGTTGCAGCATGTTAGATAGGCTTGCTTTGGTGTGCAGACTGAGATTTCAACAGCATAGTGAAAAGTTGGTCAGTTGGTTTTCATTCATTTTTATATAAAGATAGTGTTCCCTGTCTAGTTTCAAATAATTGTGTGTTGCAAGGAAAACAATCATTTTAAATGGCTTCTTAATACCATTAAACATGCAGGTTGTAGTGTGCATTTGTTTGTGACTCAGCAGGTTTAAGTAGAGCTGATAACAGGAACAGGAAGTCTCTCACATGTCTTCTGTCTCAGAAGTTGCATTATTGTATTAGTTTTTGTTAATAAAGCCTGATCAAACAAGCGATAGTCAAGTCAAGGCATGTACATGGATGTCACTGGTACTGATGGTGCTGACTTGAAGTTAACTTGTACACAACTGGTTGGGCAACAACCGTAGAACATATGGTGGCAGGAATAACAGCACGGTATTGTTCTTTTAGTTGTTTAGGATGAGCTATTTTAACAGATAGATTCATTTTTACTAACTTGTTATACGTTTAGGTCATTTTTGCCTCTAATTTGATTCTTTCATTGGAGTCAATTCCTTTTATGCTCCCCAGTGAGGACGTGACATTGTGAATGAGTGACTCTCTCTTCTACAACAGGATGCTGTACAATGTCCGGTTTATCCAGTTATTTTACATGTTTAGACTATTTGTTGTTCAGCTTTTACAAATAAAATCATTGCACAATTTCCTCCCATAATCAACTGCAAATATAGGCAAATCTTAAATACATGTACTTACAAGAAACTCCCACAACACAGCCAGTGTGCTCCCATACGGACTCTTCCCGATCACTAACACCAAACCATTAAATGTTTCTGCCAATGCTTTGCTAAAGTGGCCCGTTGACTTTCATGAGAACAAGGCACTGGCAGTTTAGAAAAAAGCAGAATTGTGGGAACACGCCTTTAGATCGTCCCCTGAAAGTGTTTGTCATGCTGACTGTCTTTGTGGTAACTCTTAACAGTCAAGAGGAGAAGGTGTTATAGTTAGTATAGTTGCTGTACTGTAGGGGGATGTATTGCAATGTTCTTGATGTTCCTTCCCCGGATAGAGTTAAGAATAAGGTAAAAAGAGGTAATGCAGTGATTTTGAATGATAATGGCATTAAACGTTGCTCGAGAACGCTGCAGAAAGGTCAAAAAGGTCATGAGATACACAGTCATCGATTGAAGTCAACATCTGAGGATTTCTCTAAGGCTTGTCTCAGACTTATACAGGCTTTTGTAAACATTTGCCTGAAGGAGGTCCATCATATGGTGCTCAGAGAATGCTATTTTTTCCCATTTATATTCATGTTCATGTACGGCCATTTAACAAATAGCCACTTCAGTTCAACCTTGGAAGCTTAACTGTTAATAGATCACTCTGTTTTTCACATTACTGTATTCTCTCAATATACACAACTTCAAAAGATAAATATTGCCACTCACACTTAGATCCCTCGCTTGGTCCTTTGCATGTTCATATATTATCAGTTAAATGTCTCAAGCTCGTGTCAAGTCTTTTCTTTTAAATCTCAGTGTAAAATGTTCAGGTTTGGTCTTTGAGAAGCATGGGGCAGAGTGGATCGGTGAGTTTTAACCCTGCTCCAGACTCTCTGTCACCTGCACGGCAGAGTACGTGGGTGCAGATGCCTGTCGGGTGAAGAAGGATGCGGCCCTTTTCGGCTTCAAGCGTTTGATTTCTTTTCCTGAAAGACAAAAATGGACAAAATTTATTACTAGGTGATTGTCTTTGCATAGATGTAGCTCACTTTACAATCAACTATACTAAATATATGAGGGCCTGGTGACTAATAGACTCACCGTTGTCCACGTAGCTGATAGTGTTAAGTGAATGGACCCGACTGCACACGACACTGCTTTGCCTGCGCAGCATCCCGCGCCGTCCTCCGCGTCCGTTCTTGTTGCTGCCATCTTGGCCGTCAGGTTGTTGAGATGGACTCACCTCTCTGTCCGTTTCAGCTGAAGCCCCTCCCTCAGACGTAGACTTCAGCTCCACACAGAACTCAATGAAGCCACTCATTAGCTCTGCCTGGTGGACAGAAAAATAGGACGGTGTCTAACAAGCTTATTTATACATAATAAACAGATGTAGTTTACTTTTTCGCTGGTCCGTTAATGAACCACAGGCATATAAAGGTCACACTGCCAACCTTGGATTAAGGCCTAGTGTGATTATGTATTACTACCGTTATGTAATACCTCTTCACCATCTGGTGGCTGAGACAGTCTTTTTCAATACAACAAACACTCAGCAAGGATGACAAAGATATGAGTGCATTCAATTATTTGAAATCTATCTCAAGTGTTATGTTCCTCCAGGTAGAAATCGGTGCAGCAGCTGCACCCAATACTGAAGCTGTCAAAAACATCATGTGAGTTCTCTAGAAATGGCTGCGTCACCTCTCTACTTGTTGAAAACATTTGAAGTGAGACACACATAAGACGACTAAATCTGTCACCAGCTCCAGTGTACGACATTTGTAAATTGATGTTCAGCAGAGATGGTGCAGTTGTCAACCAGGGAAGGTGAGATCCAAAAAAAAAAGTAAACAACATTTCTGTTTTTTAAAGTCCAACACATTAATAAAACAAAAACATCTCACATAACATCTTAAAAACATAGTTCTTAGGATTTCATAGCTTCATATTAGATAATTTGTGAATTTAATTTAAATTTAACAAACATTTCCTCACTTGTTTTGAGTAGATTTTTAGCAACTTGTTGACAGGAGTGCCATCCTCCTCTCCGTCAAACTCTAGCCACAGAATGTGAGAGTCACCCTCCTCCTCAGGGTAGCTGTGGTCCCAGGAAAGCTCGCTGAAACGCAGGCCAAGCAGCACGTGCTGCAAGAAAAAGTGTTCAATAAAAGAAATCAGGAGTCTTCATAAAGAGAGATAAAAACTGGTTTCAACGTTTCTGCATTAAAGTGAAAAACATGTTGTTGTGCAGCTGTTTCACAAAGCTGTCAATCAAAGAGGATCCAGTGCTCACCTTCTCTTTGACATCCATCACATAAACTCCCTCCAGGCAGATGCCAACATTGACAGGTTTGCGTTTTACCCTTTGGAGGAGCCCTTGCACTGGTTTGTCAATCTCCCCAAAGAAGAAACCGCACCTGTTTGTACAGTTAATGTAGATTGAAAAACATAAATAAAGTGATTTCAGGTATGTGAATTATTTGAATATTTAATAATTATTTGAAAACATACTTTTGTGGCTGAGTATGAATGGCTAATTACACAAAATCATACCCATAATAAGGCAGAGTGTGACATGTGTTGAGGTACTGGTGTAGGAGCTGTGTGGGCTCGGGAAGGTTTCCAGCGGATGTGCTGATCTTTCTGTACTCCTCCAGGAGGTTCTGCTCTAACCCTGCCTGACGACTCGACTTCCCTCTCAGAGTGGAGAACAATCCTCCACTCCCCATGGCAACGTGTGCAGGCAGAAAAGAAGACAGCTTCTTCTCTCTGTGGAAAGCAGATGAGACAAGTTTGTATTCAAATTAAAAAAGTACATGAAATAACAGCACGTCACAAACGACCGAGAAGATATCAAGAATCTAATACAGACACGGTCAGTTATCTGTGCAAATCCGGGTGAGATTATATTCAGTTCATTTGTTAAAAGTTAAATATATTTTCCTTTTCCACTGATGCTGAAATGACCTTTTGCATTAATGCACCATGTTTTCTTGTGCAACTGTGTGGTTTGGAAAATCTTAAAAGTTAAAAAACAAAAGAAGTCTAAAACTACACTGATATACAGTGTGCCCAAACTTCTGACCGGCATTGTACGTGTCCCAACATATTTTTTTTCTCTTTAATCAGTCACATCGTAAAATAAAAAAAAATCTCCAGAAGCGGGACAGCTTCTGTTCTTCAGCTTCATAAAAACTTTAACTCATGATTACCAAGAGAGCCTCTGGGTCTAAAATATAATCTGCATCCCATCGGTGGACGTCAAGATTATCAAGCTTTCAGTTGTGATTTTCTCCTCTATGGTCCAATCACCTCATATCTTGGAGCACAGGATTTGATTTGGCTGTATTTAGATTAGAGTGAACATCATGCAATTTGTGGGTAGAGGATGAATTTAGTATGCTCTCATCTCATTTCCTTTACAGTTTGGAACATAACGCCCACATGGAAAAAATAAAGAAAACAAGAAGTGATTTTTGAACTTTTGAGTTTGACTCCTAATCTTTGTTTTTAAAGCCATACAGACCTTGAAATGTCTATTTCAGTTTAATAATGATCAAACACAATAAAAGAAGCTGCATGTTACTATTAACTGTAGGCAATCTGTACCAAGTTTAATTAACTTAAGTATCTTTAACTATCTTTAATCACAATCAAGTCTCAAAAGGCTTTACAGAGAAAAAAGAAACACACTCCAATCAAAAACGCCATTTGGTGCATTCTTGCACTTACAAGCCAGTAAACTGAAGAACACTGCCGTGGCACAATAAAAACACTAAAACAATCAAAACCTCCTCAAACAAAAGAAGCGCTGTTGACCTTTTTCCACAATGACTGTGGACTTTCATCAAATTGCAACTTGTTGTCGCCGATTGTGCCGAAGCACTTGAAGCTGCTTAATCTACCATCTGCCCTTTAGTGTATGTGGGTTGAGGGACTTGAGCTTGGTTGTGTTACATTTTTATGTAGCACATTAAACTGCAGCGAGGCGTCCTCTCACCATTTGACAAAATCATCATCAGCAGGGCCATGACATCTTCTAAAAGGCAGATTTTAACAGAGTCAAATGTGAGCTCCACAAAATGTTAATTTAAGGCAGAAAGAACAGAGTGGAGTCTTTTAACCAGTTTCTCCAACTTACTTTATAGTAGCGGTCAATTTTTGGCTGTCAAGACCAGTTCCCTCATCGAGAGCAAGAGACAAGGCTCCGAGACCCGTCCAGTGCTCGGGATCGCAGGGGTAACGACCTGTCAGGATGTTGTTCCTGGCCTCCTCGTACAGAAGTCTCAGCACTCCTTCATCCTCTATCTGCTCAGGAGTGAGACGATGACAAGAATGACTGCATCCATTGTCTTCGTGATTCACTCATATGTAAGGTTAATTAATGTTTATGCAGAGAATAAGGGTCAAAGTACCTGCAGCTCTTTAGATTTGGGATAAAACACATTCCGACGGTACTGGAGACATGGTTCATCTGAGGGAAAACACAACGAGTGTGTTAACATTAGTTGACCGTCTGTATTTTCAGCTTATCCAGTCGTCTCTAGGTGAGATCAGACAGAGTGGAGGAGTGAGGGTAGATGTGGGACTAATGTCAAATCTACCACTCAAGCCCCCCTCCAACCCACTCTGCTGCAGCTCATAGTCCTGTTCTGTGGGTGGAAGCCCTGCTGACTCCAGAAAAACACATAACAGCATGTAAGTGATTATGCAATCCATTTGTCATATTTTTTCGTTTCATCAATGTTAAGCTGTCACTGCTGTGTGTTGTTTTTTTTTTTGCAGCACACTTTGCAACAGTGTCACCAGTTCTTTGACATCACTGAACTTAAAAGCACCCATCACACCACTGACAAACAAGTGTAGGCTGTTCTACTTTGGCAAAGTAATGACAAATGACACCAGAATTCGAGTCTGTGCCTGACACCTTATTTATAACCTATTAAAACTGTGTTACACTTTACCACAAGTCCATTATGCGTGACAGTTTTGACAGAGCGATAACCAACGGCTGAACTTTGTAAAAATCAAACTTTTGTGTCGTCTCAGTTCTTTCTTCTCCCTGATAACTAAACAGAAAGTTGTATCCTTGACTGCATTCATCAGATACATGTTGGAGTGTACTCTGCAACACATTAAAACACACTGTGTCAGGGTGGGTTGCTGTAAGCCTCCATTCTGATGTCAAAAGAATTGTAAATATGATACATATAATAATACATATACAGCATCTCATAATCACAAAATTTGATCATAGTTTTAATGCTTTGACTGTTATATAACATGCTATTGTTGGTTATGGTTTGTAGCACGTAACTTTAAAACTTTAGAAAAATTACTAATGGTTTGGCAACATACATACTGTAGATGGCCACCTCTGTCTGATAGGCCAGTACATAACCATTATACATAATGTTTTATTAACATTCAGGTTTTTATATTTAGACAGGATTTGTCAACATATTGTTGCAATCACTGTTACTCTCTGCGGTCTGATTTTCTACATGTTCAAGCCTTTTCTTTTCCTGTTTAGCCACAGTTGTTTATTGCGTATGTTATACAAACTACATCACTCTTTTATTTATTCCAAGCAAACCTGACAGCATCTTTATCCTTTGTTTACCGCAGCTAAGCTACTAAGCCCCAAATACATTATATGTAAGCCACAATTCAGGAGGGAATAGCTGCAGAAAAACAAACAGGCTGTGCTCGTCATACAAAGACACTCACTGTGTTTGGACATGAGGAACTAAGAGAAAACAACTTGAGGCAGGAAATCAGAGAATAGATTAACATGCACCGCAATAACCTTGTTCCTATAAATATTCACATTTACATGTAGCTGGTCAGTAATCACATTTCTCCCCTACACAAAGCTGGCATATCATACATTTATTAGTGGATATATGATTTTTGTGATTCTATTTTTTCTTTTTGGTTGAAGTTTTTAGACTGGCAGCAAGGTGAGAGGACAGGCGCTGTAGAACCTAATTTTATCTTACTGTGAGCAATATTTACAAGAAAACAACATTTATAGACTTCTTCATTTCAGTTTCACTTGTACTCTGCCTTTGGATTTACAGACAAAACTCTTACCTTGTGAAATGTCTTCCTCCGAAGCCTCAGTGAAGCGATACAGCAAGTCCTGCCACTGCCGACACAGCTTGTATGGTTGATGTCTTGCCTTTAACTGCAGTTCTGAGGAATAAGCAGGAGGCAAATGTAATACAGTGAGATGTTTCCCTTTTTCCAGCTCTGATTATGTGCCATTTGCCGGTGAGGAATTATTTGGAAGATGCTCACATAGAAATTCTACACTTATGAACTTTAACAATCAAATTAGCTATCCTATTAACCACCTAGAACTGAATCAGATAAAGAGTATTGATGCATTGATGAGTGTAAAACATGTGAGGGAAAAAGGTTTTACCGAGGAGTGGAGAAGACAACCAGAAGGCAAAAACATCCTGTGCAGTCTCAGGAATATGGAGAGCATCACGAACAATGCGGCCCAACTCCTGCACAGTGACACTGCCAAGCCCTTCTACAGACAAGTGTACTGCAGTCTCACCAAACAGGTATATCAGCACATCTTGAGCTGTGTGATTAACAAAAACAGACAAAATTACAAATATAAATAAGCCGCAGTGAAACAGCATCATATAGAAATTTAAACATGACACAAACAATTATATAGAGAGTTACTGCATCATACCACGGGAAAGCGTTGCGGAGGAAGCAACACTTCCTCTTTGGGAGTGATCATCTGACGAATCTGGAGGAAAACTGCACTCATCTCCTTCCATCTCTAATCTGAAACACAATGACCAAAACACTCCAGTCATGTCAGTCACCATCAAAGCTGATATACTTCACAAATGCAGATTTTTCAGGTGTGCAGCCGTCGCTTAAAGCATCAGATCCACAAATGCTAAGATGGACAGCACGTCTGCAGCTCCCTCCTTTCTAGCCATGCAGCACGCATTACCAATGCCTCCTAACCTTCACAGGCTGGTGTGGGACACAGAGCCTGGATAGATTGCTTTAATCTACAAGCATGGTTAGAAACATACAGAAATGTGATAATTGGTCAACATAGAACTTCACCATTCCTTACAATCCAAGTTATCTATGTACAACCAGGTGATTTGACTGTGTGTGTGGTGCTCATACTAATATAGTTACATTTGCATTGGTCTCATTTGCCTTCAAATTAAGACCCTGTAACTGCTTCAGAGATGACTAGACATATGATAGCAACATTAGTAAGTGGGTCTTCTCTGAAATAAGCCACGTTATCCACCTATTTTAATAAACAAGTCATGTTTAGTCATGTTTAAATAAAGAAGTGAGCTAGAAATTCACATCACGATTCCACGTCTCTCCTTTTCATTGGTTATAGCCATGTAACGTTAGAGCTCCTCTTTTTCACTTCAAAAAAAAAGGTAGAAAAGTTATTTTTACCTTTTGAAATACAATCACAAAATATTTTTATGGGGTACATTTTCTTTACTCACTCCTCTAATTTTTCTTTTAAATACAAAATGATTGTTGATCTCTAACCTTTCCTCAAACTGACCAGAAATATCAGTCAAGTCGCCCTTTTTTCATTTTCCCTGTAAAATCAGAACATCCCAGTCGACTGCTGTGGACCTCACCCTGTTCAACTGGAAATCATCGTTTGGTCTCAGCTTGTCACTGTTATTCAGCCCCATTTATATGGAGTCTAATAGGGCTTCGAGCATTGACATAATAGCGTAACTACAGAGGGGTAGTATTAATAAATACAGAGGTATGACGGCAACGTCCAGAGGCCCGTGGGACAGAGGCTAGCTAGCTCCCCAAGTGTAACTGATTGTCCTGAACATGCCCAAACAAACCCAAACAACGGATGAAATATCCCAGTGAACTATTCAACAACACTCATTTAATTCCAGTAGCTAAAAGGCACAGGAAGCGCTAGCTAGCCATAGCCATAATAAATGTTACTGCTATATTTTAAGCGTCAACTGTTAGACTTTATACATTTCATCATCAGTTGACAACGATGTGGTCACTTGGCGTTCACTGGCTAGCTTTAGATAGTTTTGGTGTTTGTCCAACAGTTTCATAATACTGCGGGTGAAGGGACAAAATGTCTGTTGTCCACCTACCTGCCAATTCTGATAAATGTCCCTCCACTCGCTGCTTATAAGCTGTCTGGATGGGAACCTGCAGATTTTGTAAATACTGTAGCTAATCGACGGTTCGCCGTTATATTCCAGCAGGCTACGGCTAGCCAGGTGTCTAAAACTAGCTTTCCGGGCAGCGGCAACAGTTACAGACTGTGTGTGATTGGTGGATGATTCGCTCATTCTGAACCACTCTTTACTGGGCGTGACAGCCACTCTGGGAGATCTGAAACACAGGTAACTGAAGTATTTATGAATACGAAGAAGCCGTTAAAACAGCTAAGAGCTGATATTCCAAAGAGTCGGTTGGAAGATCATTTGAAAGGACAGTCTGTATACTGTTTGAACGGTTTTACACGGTACACGTTCGAAAAGGTTCGATCTCGAGAATAAGTCGAAAAACTGGTTCGAATGTTAGCGAGCGCGTCGTCGTCCCGCCATGTGATCAAAACGTCACCGCAGCTGTAATGACGCCACCGCGCATTAATTGTTGTTTAATTGCTGTTAGATGCAACTGAAACAGCGGTTAGGAAAACTTGTTTTTCATGGCAAACTATGAACAAAAATAAGGCAATCTGTTAACTTTTTCAACAAGACATCATAAGCTCATCACCTTCTGCCGTATCATATTGCTGCACATTTGTTGGAGATCTTTGCTGAGAAAGAGTTTGCCTATTGTAGCATACATAGAAAAGTTGTTTTTACCTTTACAGAGTAAATCTTCTTTACTCACTCCTCTAATTTCTTTTAAATGCAAAATTATTGTTGATCTCTCACCTTTCCTCAAACTGACCAGAAATAACAGTGAAATTGTCGTTGAAACAGTTACAGACTTTGTGTGACTGGTGGATGATTTGCTTATTCTGAACCACTCTTTACTGGGCATGACAGCCACTCTGGGAGACCTGAAACACAAGTAACTGAAGTATTAATGAATATGAAGAAGTCGTTAAAACAGCTAAGAGCAGATATTCCAAGGAGTCAATCAGGTGATCATTTGAAAGGACAGACTGTATGCAGTTTTAACGGTTTTACACGGTACATGTTCAAAAAGGTTTGATCTCCAGAATGAGTCGAAAAAATGGTTGGAATGTTAGCAAGCCCGTTGTCCTCCCGCCACATGATCAAACTTTTCAGAGCTGACTGTCCGTATCAAACAATACATTTTTCAATGTCTTCAATGTACAAATAAAAAAGCTGTTAAAATGTATAAAACGTATAGCCACTGTAAGCTTTACAAGATTTATTTTTTTATTCATATTAAAAGCTTTAGTCCCTCTGGCGTGTTTGTGATTGTAGACTTAGGTTGTCTACACAAGGTGCTGTAAACTTTTTGTATACTTGTTTCAATAAAGCTGTTAATTTTTTTTTAAATTAAAAAGATTAATAAAAGATTAATGTAAAAATTAAAAAGCAGCCTAGTTTGCAGCCAAAGTTAAAGTGTTTTTTATTAGAATTCTAATGAAAATTGTTAATAAACAGACTCCTTCCTGCCTCTCCACAATGTATAGGCTGCCTACCAGTAATCCTTATTATACTGTAAACTTAATTCCATTCAGTTATTGAGTCACCAGTATGGTGATGTTCAAAGCCAGTGGACTAGATGTGGTCTGGTCCTCCAGTTGGACAAATATACCATACAACTTTTGCAATCAATTACAACACAATGCTGAGGTTGCTGTGTTGCAGACTTAAAATGACCATGAATTAACACCTCTCTGTCAGAGCCTCAATGCTAAACCTCACAAAAGTAATATTTATTGGATGGCTGCTGATGTACTGGATGCAGTTAGAATTTTAATGGGGTTCATGTCATTGCTTCTTTTGTGATAAAGCTTTGCGTAGGTTTTACCCATAGTATGTTTGACAGTACTCAATTTGTGTTATTATACTATTCTATATAGTGTTTGACAGGAATATTTATAATCTGACAACAATATTACATATTGGCTGTGCTGAAACATCTGATTTACTGAAACAATAATGAATGACTTACACTTTACAATATGACCATATGATATGATGGAAATATTGAACATCTACTGGTGTGCAAAAATATTACACCTTCAAAACAAGACAACATACAAACTAGAGAAGCACAACTATTCAGATCTACAGCCTGAACTTTTTGCAGTAACAATACATGGCCTCTGACATCTTCATTGTGATTCTTCACCCAAATGTTACATTAAACAGCTGAACACTACCTGTTTTATGTCAGAGGAGGTCTTCCTAGCCCCTAAAAATAATTCAAGACACATGTTTTAAAAGGACCTTTAATGAAGCTAAACATATGGGTTGATATTACAAATAGATTCCAAGGATGAATCATCTGCTGAAATTTAAAGGGAAAATACAATAGTTTTCCCACTTATTTTTCATTTGTTTCACTAAATCAGAAAATCATTTCATCAAAGGCCCAATGAGCCACCAGAACATAGACTCTCCACCGTGTGTCTCTATTTGAATGTTATAGTTATATCTCTGTTTGATCAATCTCAAAATTTTTTCCCAGTATCATTATATTCTTATAAGCAGACCAAGCCTTCACATAGTTCATGCTGGATCTTATATCCACCTGACGCAGGTGTCTAACTGCAAGGGCAGCAGGTTGAGTATTAACAAATGGGATTAACAGCTTTAGCAAAGGTGACACAACAGAGGACACACTTGATGGCTTTCACTGCATTACTGACATCGATTAATCAATCCTCTTAATCCTATTCCTTTCACTGACGGGGGAGAAGAGAGGCAGGGATTGAAAGTAGCATCTTGGGGCACCTATTATGGAGGGTGACATATGATGTATTATGTGTAATATCTGCAATTGCTGTGATTACATTAGAAAAAAAGAAGGAATAAGTGACACCACTCCATAAGGCAATTACTTACTTCAAACTTTAATAAATCATCTGTTAAATTCTGTCATAGTCCTGTTGCACAGCACAGCATTGTGCCTCATGTCTCTCTACAGTCAGCTTTACATCCTTGTTTTTGTATAAGACCCAAAAGAAATTTTGTACATTGCCTCACGAATTACTGTTTACCCATTGATTGGTGATTGTTTTATTGCTTTTGATACAGACAAGAATTGTGGGAATACAATTAGCGATGCACATTACATTCAAAAGCAATGATTTTGTGTGTTTGTGGAATTGTAATCAAATATAATAATAAAGGGTTTATCATCCATGTACATAATTGGAAAAATGAAATGGAGAAAAATAAAAAATAAAGATGTGCTCAGGTATTTGGAGCATTTTAAGGAGTGACAAGAATCTGAAAAACAGCAGAAATCATCATCATTTTCAATAACATCTGTGGGCATCTTTTCAGGTGGTTTACAGAGAGGGTATCAGTTCAGCATTTGGAATTTGAATGAAATACATTTATTTTACTTGTGATGGTCTTCGGACGATAAAAAATACTATCCCTAAATCCACGAAACTCATAGAAAATTGTGATTAATGTTCTGTTTTTAATTTTAAATGATCGTTCATTAGTTGCCCTCTCTGCGTAGAAATTATTTACATGTGCGTACGTCATCGCTGGTTTATGCTGGGTCAGCACCTGCCGGAGTGCCCTCTTCCACTTGGTTTGTAAGCAGGAGGAACTTCAGCACAGGGTCTATATACTCCATGATGGTCTCTTTCACTCCTTTTTCCAGCAAGTACCCCTCTGTCTCGATCTCTGTATTTTCGTTCCCTGCCACTGCCTCCATGGAGGTCTGCAGGAACCGCAAGCTCACCAGCACAGAGCACTGGGAAGAAGGAGGTGGAGTAGGGGGGTGTTAAATGTAGAGCACATTTCATCACAGTGCATCATGAAGGATTCACAAGGACTACCAAAAGGAAGTGGTTATTGATGGATATTGCTCAAATTGTGCACATCAGATACTACAAAGAAAGAGAGATCAGTCAATATTCACTCTCAGTTTAGTCAGGATTCTCATTTTCAACTGCAAGAATGCATTTTTACCTTTGTATCTAACTTCCCAAAAAGCCCATGTCATGCCTTGACCAGCTTCCAAATTTAAAGCTTACCTTTGCATCATCAACTCTGCCTGTAAAACATTGTAGAAGCACCATAAATCTTTCATAGTATACCTGTAAGAGGAAGACTGACAGTACTCCAGTCCCAATGGTGTTCATCAGGCCCATGTAGTAGTTGACCAGGGCCTCTCTGCAGCCTCGGAGGTGGATGTTGAGCTCCTCGGTCTGGTATTGGTAGTTATAGTGAGCTGAGTTGTTGGTAAGCTGATACTGGATGCATGGTCGTGGAGAACTGGGGTTGCAGCAACTGAATGGGACTCCATCTACCAAGTAACGGCCATCCACGTTGCTCTTGATACGGCTAAAGAAACAAATGAAAGATGTGTGTCAGACAACTAACATTGTTGAGGTTGTTTATCTGTAATACAGTACTGTAGTCAGATCTCCTTGTTTTTGCGTAAATATTCACAGATGTGAAACCCACTCTACTACATCCTGTATCATTGCCCACAACTTACTCTTTCACTTCCTTAGAGCTGAAATCAAGGTAGCGGTTGCTGATCCACTGGACCTCAAACCAGTCCCTGTGGTCGTTGTTTCCACAGCACTGAAACTCCATTTGCAGGCGATCGATATTCTGCTTCTGGAAGCAGCGGCCCGGGGTGTCTGTGTCCTTGTAGAAGCGGATGCCGTTCCTCAGGCCAACCTTCAGAGAACCCTCCAGACTGCCCCTCATTACATAGCTCATGATGACAGCTAGCAGCATGAGGACAGTGAAGAAACAAGAGACAGCAAAATAGGGCTTCAAGAAGGTCTTCCAGCGAGGAAATCGCCCGGCATCCAGGGCATCCTGACAGATCTTTGACGCAAAGTAGTTGATACCCATGGAGGCCAGACCAACAATCATGAGGGTATTGGGCACAATATGTACGTTTGAGTTATCCATTACCTGTAAGTAAGTCACACAATAATATAATGAATATGAATTCAATTTGTTTGAAATAGCAAAAATACATCTAAATGTATCATGTTAAAAATGATGCATAATCCTTCAACAAACATATAAAACTATGTAGACAGAAGTAATGTATTTGCCTGAAATTACCAGATTTTTAAAAAATTCATCTGGAAATATATGTTGAACATCAGTTCTACCAGTTGTTTAACTTAAATTTTTGCCACTGATGATGAGTAATTTTAGTGTGCACCATTTTCTATTCAACCCCAAATGATTCAGCTTGACTTTACAATGACGAATTTTAAGTTAGAGCTCTGTGGGTTTGAATAATGATCGGCCACACAACATGTGTATTAATGAACCCTGGAAGATTCAACACAATGAACTGGTCAAACTTTTATACGGGGAAGATTCCCTGCATGCATGTATAATAACTTTCTTCAGTAGCATCAAATGCAGTAACAAATATGCATTATTATGCCTGCCTCAATTCAATCAGATCTTGAGCAATGAGCGGCTCAGCAGGAGCAGTTAAGCCTCAGCTATGTTGGTCAAGGACATCTACTATAACTGCAGTTTCATCTTATTCACTCATGAGTGATGGGGAAATTTGGACACAGTGCACTGTGTCCAAATTTCCCCATCAGGATTTATTCCCATCTTTCAGTTTTTAAAAGTCAACATGTGTAAGCTGCCAAATGTGATATTGCCAAATCAGGATGTGACCCTGTAAATGTGTGAGACATTATGTTGTATACAAATGTCCTGGTTCCTTGGTTTGAATGATTGCACACCTTAAAATATAACATGGATTGATGAATATACGCTCAGCAGAGTAGGTGACCTCCAGACAAAATGAAACCTGAAGTACTTGATGAATTTGCTGATGCTGACCCTCAGACTGTGTTGTTGGACAGTGCAAAAGAACTTAAGAAATATTTCACTGTTTTTTGTTAAAGGTGCTATATATAACGCTATATAAATAAGGCTGCTATCAAGGAGTGCATTTAAATTTAAAAGCACTTTGAAGAAGACAGTGATTAAATGATCTCTGTATATTAAAACTCTCGAAAAAAAGTAAATTTTGGTGTGAGGAGGACATCCACAGACTTTTACAGAATGTGATGAGCTGTTGTAGATCTATTACATTAAATTACATTGAAACATTCCAGTGTGAAATTATTGGATTAAAATCTGTGGGAAAACTACAATGCAGTATAGATAGTAGTATGACAGGGTAACATTTATAAGATTTATAGGTGTTACTGTTTCTGTAATTTATTTATTTCTTGTTATATGTATTTTTCTTTTTTCTTTGCCTGTTTGTAATGTATGTGTGAATAAGGCTATTTACACTTTTTTGCAGTCAATAAAGCACAGAAACAGAATACTGTCATCCAGCTATCACAGGATGAAATCTTCATATTGAAGGGAAAAGGGCTCTTCTAATCACAATTATAATTGCTAAAAATAAATATTTTGGGATTTTTTAAAAAAATACTAGAAATACTGAAAAATGCAGTGATAGTTGTACAAAGATTATGTTTTTGAGGTTGCAAATGATTAAAATGTACAAACTATGTAAATTGGAAATAAAATACATCCAAATTAGTTACAGCCTATGTAATAGGTTTGTTAATAATGCAAAGTTGTGATGACAACCTTTAAAAGTGGGGATTACGGTGAGATTAAGACTGGATATAGAGCCTGGTTTATCAAATGATGAGTCAGGATCCAAATTGGGTCACAGGTGTGTTTAGCTGTTGGGCTACATATAACAAGGACGTTTGTTTAACGACAAGAAATTTAATTTCTCTTTGCAAGACGCATTTTCTGGTTTTCACATTTTCTTGTTTTCCCCTAAAAACACTGTGCCAAGGAAAGTACAACTGGCACAAATGGCATTTTTCAAGCGTACTTGGTGTTACAAGTGTAAATCAGTACTACAGTGTGTAATCAAGTCATTCACAACCATCTTACAACTCCAACATATCCTGTCAACAGTTGGACCTACTCATATATAGCTTCTGTTACACTGAAAGTATCATTACATTTCACTCACTTTTGCAAGTAAACTATAAGTAACTATAATATTGACCATTGTGATTATGCTGGTCATTTAAATGTAAAAATAAAAAGGTCAAAAACAGCAATGCTTTGGAGTGTACTCAGCTTCCAAGTTGTAGCATGTAAGACATAAGACAGTACCTCTGCCCTCCTGCGGAGCTCCGTCTTGAGGATGCACCCCAGGGTAAAGGTGACGGCCCCGGCGATTGTGGCAGTCCAGGAGAGGAGCCACAGTCCCTGGGCTAGCTTCACCCTTTTCTCAAAGGGGAACTTCATCTTCATCACCACCATGGTTGCAGCGAGGGGCTCTGAGTCTTACCAGGGGAATAGGGGAAGGAGAGCGACGTGGCAACGAGGGACGATGCTGTGCTTTGTCTGAGAGAAAGGAGGAGAGGTCAGAAGCAGGACTCTCAAAGATGAAGATGACAAAATTGAAATTCAACACTGCATTTGAAAAATTAAATGGTAGCAACAGAACACGCAAAATAAAAAATGATAATAGCAATGTGAGAACGAACTTTTATCCAAAAATGAAAAGGTTAAGAAGTTAGTGCAAAATCCTTTGAGAATAAAGTTTTAAAGCTTCACATCTCAACTAATGCGTCTTCAGTTCAACAGATGTAAGTACATCAAAGTTCACCTTATTTGTCTCCCCAAAAAGTGGTGAAAAAAGTCCAGATATCTCCAGCATCCACTGTGTATCGTCCAGTGTGCCACACAGTGGATTTGGCACACTGGATTTGGTAAACCTGGATGCTGGGAGCGTCTTACCACTAATGCCTACCTATCCTATTAAACTGCTCTGTGAATCCAGGCCATTGTCTGCTCAGCACCCATCACTTATGCAGAGGGGCGTGGATGACAAACCAAATTGAACCTGACACAGAGATGGATATTATAAGGCATTAACAGTGTAACACAGATCCTCAGGACACAACTTAAAACATGCACACATAGACTGGAATACATTTGAGATGAAAACAAAATGAGACATGAGATAAAAAGCATGAGATATGTATTCAGGAGACTTTATTATCAAACACTTTATTTATTTTCCATGTCAGCCAAAGAAAACACTAATGTGTAAGGACATTGAAATAAATTCACATTGATGATTTGTTCCTCTTCAGCAAAGCGAGAAAGGACTATGTAGCTCCAGAGAGAGTATGTGTTGATTATCTTATAATACCTATGAGGAGCTCATAGGGATAAATATAACTCTCTCTTTGGGGCCCATGTGCTGATCATAAGGTTGGAATTCTGCAAAAGTTAAGGAAGTCGGGCAAAATCAAGACAGCAACCACAGGAGGGTCTATGTCGTCTTTTTATAGAAGCCCAAACAAGTATATCAAGGTCAGCGTCACAGTGGCAACAGGGCAGCTTCCTCTGTCCCTCAAGGCACTCTGAGGCCAGGTGGGAGTAGTCTATGTCCTGAATCTGATCCAGAGTCACTGCCCCTTACTGTGAAGGAGCTCCAGCCATACAGCAAGGAGGTCTTTCTAAATCACTGACTGTTGCTAAACAGAGCTTCTAACCATCTAAGCAGGAGAGCGTATAGTCTATATTACGGAATACACCTCACAGCAAGTTCTGAATAAGTAAAGGAAGTGGCTATTAGTACAGATTCCTCTGTGTCAATAGTCTGTTTATTTTTGGTACAGAATCATTACGCATGCACATCAGTGTTGATTGCACAAGATCATGAAATCAAATTCAAATTGTTTCAAATTTGAGGAACATTTTTGCTTGTCGGTGTAACGCCAATCCTTCCCATGGTTTGGGTTAACATGGTTAGGTTTACTAACAAAAACCACTTGGTTAGTTTTAGGGAAAGATCATGGTTTAGGTTAAAACATGAATATGCGGTAAAGACGTCTCATTTAACAGCACTAAAATGTCCAATGTGATGGTAAAGAATGCCTGGTTAGTGGTCTACAAGAGGTCCAGCAATAAATTCTGGAAAACCCATTTTGTACCAATATAACAAACTAAATATCAGCACGGAAAACCAGTCTGAACCAACAGCCTGGGGACCACTGGCACAGAATTCCATTCCATGTCAATAGTTGGAAAATTATTGCACTGGTTCTGTAGCTGTAGCCAGTGCCATAAGTAAAATACATTACATATATTCTGCTGTATGGGTAGAATTAAACTGAAACATTTTTAATACAGTTAATATGCTAAAAACTAGTAAATAATAAATCCCAACTGTCCCTGGAGTATAGAAAATGTCAAAAAGCCTAGGAAACATGTTCCTTGTCCAATTTCATAAAACACAACCCTCATGACCCTTCAGTTAATTGTGTGACAGTGCAGAGGTGGTTCACTACTGAAACCTGCACAAACTCCACAGTCCTCCTGAGGCATCCCACCCAGCTACAATCTCAGTGACCTTTTAGGAGACTGACTTACCAGTCTGTTCTGCCTGCTGAACTATCATCAGAAAACCATGTCTCATCTAGGACACTTGGTAAGTTTAGAAAATCACCAAAGTCTCTCCTTCACTTTCTAACAATGTCCCTGATCAACATGTCTTCTGTCATTTACCTTAACTTTTCAGAGCTTCTCATCTGTAATTAAACTTAGAGCAACTCCTCCCTAAATATATATACCTGGATAGATAGGTAGATGGAGTTTTAC
This sequence comes from Thunnus thynnus, assembly GCF_963924715.1. Taxonomy (NCBI): domain Eukaryota; kingdom Metazoa; phylum Chordata; class Actinopteri; order Scombriformes; family Scombridae; genus Thunnus; species Thunnus thynnus. The sequence goes on along the minus strand of NC_089529.1, from coordinate 7,616,993 downwards.
AAGGAATGATTATAAGATATAGATCAGAAAGTATAATTGTATCTTCATTTGTTTTATTAGATCTCATTAGATGTTATATTGACAGAATTACATGGATGACATTTACACTAACTTGTGAAATTTATTCAATTGCAAGCATTTCTTTTGGCAGGTTCATCATTATAAACAGAGGAAACAGTTTTGCACACAGACAGGAAAATACCTTTGGATATATATTTGAATATATATCATATATATCACATATTTAGAGCTATTACAGAACTGTATCTGTAAGTATACATTATTATGCCTAAATCTACTTTTTACAACAGGAAAAGTGATGTGCTTAACACTTGCAGTATATACCTTTAAATATTCAACAATGCATAACTGTGGCTAACCACACAAGAAATACAACTTATATGAATAAATAATGTTTCATGCATCAATGCAAAATAAATAAGCAAATTTATAAGTAGATTTGTTTCTATTCTGCAGAGATTGAACAGGAAAGGAAATATCTATATGTGTATCTATAAAACAGAAATAAACATTTGCATTTTATCATGTAATGACTAAATCTAAGCTGCAGAAAAGGTTTCAAGGTACAGAAAAATATAGTGTATGTTTAAATACATAATACATATATTACATTATCCATCTGTCTCCACTGTCACTTAGTAAATGTCTGTATTGATCTAATTTTTATAGTTATAGTTAAAACTGCGAGTGTGTGTTGAATATGTGTAATATGAAGTTTATTTGAGTGTACATTTTAATTGAGAAACTAATGAGGGAGCACAAGGTGCTGTCTGAAAAGTGATAGTGAGAGACAAACAAATACAAAATCCAGTAGGTCTTACTGTTTCAATTCAAAGGATCAAACTTTCCCTCGTAAAAGACCAAAGTAGATCATGTTTTCAGACAGAGTGAACAGTGCACATGTGTTATTGTTACAGCTGTGTTCGCTCTCCTTTCAACACCTCGTCTGGAATCCCTCCTGTCCAGCCATGCACCTCAGCCCTGCCCTGCCCTTTCCCCTCACTGGGCTGCGGTTCACATATGAAATGGTTAAGCATCCGCTCAGCTGACTGCAGGCCAGCCAGACTGCTATCTGCCTCTGACACCCTGCTTTCTATCGGCCTCCCAATAACTGTGTCCCTATCATTGCTTGTTCTCCAGTGATGAATGATCTCATTATCTAAATCCTCGATAGCTTCATCACCTGGGTGGTGGAGGTCCATCATGGCCTCTGTGCCTCTTAGCTCCTTCTGCATGTGATGGCGTGCCAGAGGGATTTCCTCCAGGCTAGCTGACCGGATCAGCATGGCAGAGCCATGGTTTGGACTTGTCGCGATCCTGTATGTGCTCTCACCTGTCATGCATTCAGGCAGATTCTTAAAGCCAGAAGGGCAAGCACTGGTCTTGGGGACAGGTAAGATCTCATTGTGAATGGTAAACTGCAAATGAGGTATCTGCAGTGGGAATGGAGAGGGGCGTCTGACAATTTCCTCACCACCTGACTCACTGTCTTTGTCCAAGTCTCCTTCCCGGTGTCTCCATGCTTGACCTCTGTTTGATCCTGTCAGTATAAATCGTGGGGTCTCCTCTCCCATCTCTGACCAGTCAGATTCCTCCTCCTCTGGAACTGGACCCAGAGGTTGCTCCTGCCCAGCAGCTTTGGCCTTTCCATAGTTAAGGCTGTCCATGAACTGAGCCGGAGGGGGAGCGATGGGGAGAATCACCTGATTAATGGCATCATCTGACCGAAAATGATGGTCTGTTTTGTGCAGCACTGATGTTACCTGCAGTAAGTAGAAGTTAAGTGTGCAAACTGGTCAGATTATTGATTAATATATTTCAAAGTCAAAGAATAAAGAGGATATTTTGTATGGAAGAACATACTAATGCCATATGTGCACTAAACAATTTCACAGAGGCTTATCAATATCTAATTTCTTCGTCTGTCTATTCTTGCTCATAGTAGCAGAACATTTTGTATTTCGTCATTTCTGACATGATAGTTTATGCTAGAGACAACCATGGAGGTGTCCTTTTTCGTTTTTCCTCCCCTGCCTCTGAAAGTGTTTAAGCAGCTACTGCCTGCCTACAAATTAGATGAAAGTAAGGCTCTTACATTGTATGTTTCCACACAGTTGGCAAATTTTGCATCGGCGAGCTGCTCTGTCAATGCTGAAATTCGACGGTTCAACCTCTCACGTTCTCCTTCCATACTCTGAGCCTGACACAGAAAGTACAGGAAGCACAGTAAACCTTCAGTAGGGGGGGGGGGGCTTATGTCACGCTATCCCCTCCAGAGATTTTTGATAACTTTCAGTCAACTAATTAGAAAAAGGCCTCTACATGTGTCAAAACTTGCTTCTACGTAACAAGGGAAATACTTGCAATCTCACCACTGAGTGAAGCTTTTGCTCTAGAAGATTATTAGTCTGTTGTGCGGAGGAGCAGTTGTCATGTAGTCTAAAATAAGACAGAGAGAAATCACTTACTTAAACGATAGCACAATTCATTGCAGTATACTGTACATGCAGTAGTATGAGATGAAGTAATATAGCTATACAGATCATCATCATATTCAGTCCAAAACTGCATTCTTCACCTTTTAAACCTCTCTGTGAGGTTACTAAGCTCCACACGTGTCCTCTGAAGCTCTGCCTCCAAAAGCTTTTGGCTGCTCATGAATTCCTCTCCTAAACACTCCATCCTCACTGCTGTCTGCAGCAAACTATGGTGCAGACCCTCATTCTGCCCCTGGAATATCCTAAACAAGACAAGAGAAAAATAAATCAATTTAGACAATGCACATGAGTTTTTGATGTATATTTCATTTAATGAGACATTTTTTCATTACTCTCATTACTGTGGGTGTAAAAATATGCAGGTCAGTGTTTCTATGATACTCCCATGTAATCAATCAATCTAAGTACACTAGCTCTGTCATGGTTGTCACTTGGACAATGACTTTTACTAGTAAACAAACCAAAAGAATTACATAACACTTACATCATTTTACCCAGCTCATGTGCCTTTTCCTGTATAAAAAAAACAAAATTACTTGGACAAGAAAAATGACATTCAGAAATATTATCCATGATGTCACAATAACAAAGTGAAATAGAAAGCCAACAGAAAGAAGAACAAAGAACATGTCAATTTGATTACTATCTGGGTGTGATAACTAACCTACTGTTCTGTAATAGCTAAGCTAGTGTTCACTGTGACATGCACACTGGTGCCCAAATCAATAGGAAAGTAAATTAGTGGAACATTATTGCATAACCTGTTAAATAAGCATGTAGAACACAGGGAACTATTGAATTGTCAATAATGTGTTAATGAACAGACTGTAATAGGGGATTTTAATGAGTATGGATGTAGTGTTAACCCCATAAAGCCATACTTTATGTAATGATGAGCCAGTGAAGCTTGTCTGTTCCTTCTCTTGACTGGAGGTGCTGCTTGTATTCCTGGGTGAATCTGAGTTGCTAGAAAGAGACTCAAGCTTCCTGCATGGAGGCGGACTGTCAGCAGAGTGCCTCCTTAAATGAGTGTGGTGGTCATCATGGTCAAGATCATCGTTTTTGGAGTGGGGCTGGTCCAGGTGTGATTCAGAGTGATGTATTTGGTGATGACTTGTACTATAGTAATCTCCATGGTGATGCTGATGGCCTGGACTGTGGTGGTCTCCATGGTGATGCTGATGGCCTGGACTGTGGTGATCTCCATGGTGATGCTGAGGAGCTTCATGGTGGTGGTCTCCATGGTGATGCTGATGGCCTGGACTGTGGTGGTCTCCATGGTGATGCTGATGAGCTTCATGGTGGTGGTCTCCATGGTGATGCTGATGAGCTTCACTATGGTGGTGTTCTCCATGGTGATGCTGATGAGCTTCACTATGGTGGTGTTCTCCATGGTGATGCTGATGAGCTTCATGGTGGTGGTCTCCATGGTGATGCTGATGAGCTTCACTATGGTGTTCTCCATGATGATGCTGATGAGCTTCATGGTGGTGGTCTCCATGGTGATGCTGATCGCCTGGACTGTGGTGTTCTCCATGGTGATGCTGATGAGTGTCACTATGGTGGTCTCCATGATGATGCTGATGAGCTTCATGGTGGTGGTCTCCATGGTAATGCTGATGGTCTGGACTGTGGTGTTCTCCATGGTGATGCTGATGAACTTCACTATGGTGTTCTCCATGGTGATACTGATGGCGTGGACTGTGATGGTCTCCATGGTGATGCTGATCACCTTCATTGTGGTGGTCTCCATGGTGATGCTGATGGCCTGGACTGTGGTGGTCGCCATGGTGATGATGATGAGCTTCATGGTGGTGGTCTCCATGGTGATGCTGATGAGCTTCACTCTGGTCATCTCCATGCTGATGCTGATGGCCTGGATTGTGGTGGTCTCCATGATGATGCTGATGAGCTTCACTATGGTGGTCTCCATGATGATGCTGATGAGCTTCAATATGGTGGTCTCCATGGTGATGCTGATGGCCTGGACTGTGGTGGTCTCCATGGTGACAATGATGAGATTCACTGTGGTGGTCACCATGGTGATGCTGATGGCCAGAGTTGTGATGCTGCACAAGGCCATCATGATCTCCATGGTGATGGTGATGTGTTGGGTTGTGGTGATCTCCATGGTCATTGCTTGGGCTGTGGTGTCCATGGTGATGTGGTGTAGTAGGGTGTTCAGTGTTTGGGCGTTTGCTATGATGGTGGTGTCCTGAACTGTGATGGTCTCCATGGTGATGTGTTGGGCTGTGGTGACCATGATGATGATGAGCTGGGTTGTGATGATCTCCATGGTGAGGAACGTGGCCATGGTGGTCTCCATGGTGATGATGATGAGCATGGCCATGGTGGTCACCATGGTGATGGTGACGAGCAGGGCTATGATGGTCCCCATGGTGATGATGATGAGTTGCACTATGGTGCTCTCCGTGGTCGTGAGTTGGGCTGTAGCAGTCTCCATGATGATGGTCTCCATAGTGATGGTGACGAGATGTATTGTGGTGGTCTCTGTGTGGATGAGAAGTGTTGTAGTGCTCACCATGGTGATAAGTGGGGGAATGGTGATCTTCATGATGATAGACAGGACTGTGGTGGTGTCCGTGGTGATGGTGACGACTTGTGTTGTGGTGATCTCTGTGGTGATGGTGATAACTTGGGCTGTTGCAGTCATCATGGTGATGATGATGTCTACGAGTATGATGGTCTCCTTGGTGACGGTGGTGGTGCTTATAAGAGGGTGAATGGGAATGATGCTGAGGACTTTCAGACCGTGAGTGACGTCCTTTCAAACAGCTAATATCAGTGCAGCTTTTAGGCCTAGGATACATGTCATGGGGTGAGACTGCTGAACGGTGATGATGGTGGTGTAAAGATTTAGAGTGAGATAGTCGAGAAGAGTCGGACTGCTTGCTTGTATGGGACTGCTTGCTGGTATGGGAGTACTTGCTGGAGCTAACTGAGTCTGCACTGGTAGGCCGACTCCTCTGCTGTCTGCATTTCTCAGTGCTGCTGTCGACCTTACTGGATCTAACAGTGGCCTGCCCTGGGCTGCCGGGTGTTTGAGCGTCTGTAACCCCAAGAGTGGTGAGTCTCATTGGGCTGAGCACCTGCCGGGTTATTTCATTAAGGAAGGCAGAAAACTTCATTTTTTCCTTCATCAAATTCTTCTTGGCTTCATTTTTTCTCATCTCCTGTTCTTCTTCATCCTCATTTCCATGCCCCTCTCTATCTCTGGGACTGCTGAGAGCCTCCATTGATTTGGCTTTGCGGAAACTTCCATCTTTTCCAGAGCCTCTTGTAATCCTCTGTGTACCATGAGTAGTGCCACCGTGAGAGGACCTGCCTTTCTCTCTTTTCTGTTTGGCAGGGAGCCTGTGTTGATGACCTCTTTTATCTATCAAAGGGACTGCATCATCTCCGTCTTCAAAGTACTTGTGTTTCCCGGAAATGTCAGTACAGGACTGTGAATGCTGAGGCTTCTTAAGTGGATTTCTGTCTGAACACTCACTGCTGGTCTCAGATGACAGGCTAGAGGAAGATGTTGAAGTGGAGGAAGAGAAGGAAGTGGAGGAGGAAGAAGAGGAGGAGGAAGAAGAGGGGGAGGAAGATGTTGATGAAGAGGAAGAAGAAGAGGAGGATGAAGAGGAACCAGCTGAGGAACTAAAAGACGTTGCTGACAGAGAAACATGGCGATGGTTTTGCTTGCGATGGTTATGGTGAGAATGAGAATCACGAGTCTTGTCATTATCAAACCGATGTCGATGGTCAGTGTGATGGTCGTTGAAAATGCTCTCCTCTGCTGTTGAATGGGTGCTATTTCAAAAAGAAAACATGGGTGTTTAAAGTCAGGACACCAAGACAAGGCATGACAATGACAACAGCAGTTTATGAATCAAAATTAAATGAATGAACTCAGAAGGACATACTCCGCTAAATTAATCCTACTAATGTGTAAAATCAAACCAAAATAAATACAGAATGTTTAAATATCTTGGTCTATTTTAAATTAGCAACATATTCCGTACACGAAAGAGAGAACAGACATAGTTATAATAGAGAAATAATTTCATAACTTACTCAGGGCTATCATTGTCGTCTGACTGATGTAACTTGTGCTGGTAATGGTGATGGCGATGGCCTTGATTTTGGTGGTGGTGCTTCATTTGTTGAGATTTTGCAGTCTTTCTGTGCTTGAGGTCTTTCTCCTGATGGTCACACATGTCAGACTTCTGACCTTTGACGCCTCTGTTGTCCTGATCAGGATGTAAAGGTCTGAAGTATTTCTCCATCGGCTGAGTGACGTCCACAGAAACTGGCACAGTATTGATCCCTGAGGAAATTATTTTCCTTCTTTAAAATCATGTCACATAATTCAGTCTTCTGCTGGTGTACTATTTTTTTTTATCCATCTACAAAATTAATGTGAGAAAAATGGAAACAAAGCGATACTCACATTTTCATTCATACAATAATTGCAATATATTAGGAAAAAACATGATAATGAAAATGTCATTACACATTAAATTACTTATTAAACTAAACTTTTTACAATTTTTACAATTTACATAAATAATATTTTTTCATCTTTAACTAACTGTCATTCACATTTAAGTGCGTATGATACAATATTGTATCGTATTGCCAACTCTGCTCGGCTAACTGTGGAGAACCTACAAAGTTCCTTTGACGTTTTCCAAGCTACACTTATGATCTTAAATTTGTATTTAATGCATATAAAACTAAGTGTATGTCATTATACAGAGCTAGAAGTAATGGTAGCAAAAACTTTCATATTTCCACTGTCACAGGATTCATTATTGAGAGAGTTATAGAATATAAAGACCTTGGGATTTGGATAGATGACAAATTCAGATACAAATTTCATATAAACAATCTTGTCAACAAATTATGACAAATAATTGTTTTGTTTTGTTTTTTTTGCACAGAAATAGAACCAACTTTCCTCTTCTTTGTAGGAAAAGGATTGTTGACGCTATTTTTCTCTCTGTTTTGGATCATAATGATGTGATTTATAGGCATGCCTCTGCCTCTACTCTTAAGTCTTTGGATGCTTTTATCATTTTGCTCTTAGGTTTATTACTTGTGATGTTTATAGCACTCATCATTGTATCCTGTATGAAAAAGTTGGATGGTCTTCTCTGTCTCAGAGACGTGATAGGCATATGTATTTGTTTATCTACAAAGCCCTTATTGGGAAGCTGCCATCTTACATCACATCTTTGCTAGATTGATTAAACTCAGTCTAATGACTGACTTTCACTCCAAGTCCCTTGAGTTTGTACCGAGCTTGGAAGATCTGCTTTTGGTTTCTATGCCCCAACCACCCAGAACCCTTTACAAAGCACCATAAAAATTAATACTTTGGTAACGCTTGGTCAATTTAAATCTATGATAACAAACCATTCTGTTTCTGTTTGTACCTGTTTTAATTGATTTGGTTTTTTGTATCTTTTATTAACTGTACTTTTATACTTGTTTTAATCGATTGTTTTCTTTTATCGTGTATCTTTTATTATTTTGGTTTTTTTTTAAGTCATTGTTGCTTGACATCATTGTAAATGAGGGCCAGCCCTTAATGATTTTTCGGGTTTAAATATAGACAATAATAATAATAATACTGGTTCACTACACCAGTAACATGATTACTGATCAGTTTCATGTACATTATTTCTGAATTGCTCTAAAGTATGAATAAAGATTAGATTTTTTGTGAAAAAAGAGTGAATGCAGCACTGCATACCATGAAAAGGCAACTGTAAAAAATAGTCCCATGCAGATTTCTTTGCCCAAATGCAGCTTTGTTAAGTTACAAGTAACACTATCCAACATTTCATTACAAAACAAGTTCTAATGTTCCAATGAAAGTTTATTTTAGTTGAGAGAACAGCTACAGAGGAATTGACTCAGATATTTGTCTGTAACTAACACATCTACCATAGAGAAAATATCTGTACTTACGTTCTGAAAGAAGCCACAGGAATGACACAGACAGAGGTGTTCATTGATGCTTTGTACCAGAAACGCAATGACTCTCTCCGTGTGATGCGCCTTCTAAATGAACAGGGAAGCACGTGTGAAAACACAAACACACACACACACACACACACACATACACACACACACATCAATCTATACTCCCATGCCATCCAATGACAGAAGGGCCAGTTATTGCATGCAGATACTTTGACCTGTATTAAACTGTATTGTATACTGTATATGATGGCGTATGCTTGTATTTTAAAAACACCAGTTTTAATGAGTAACATATTGTGCTGAACATACATAAATTCAAATACACCAAACAGATCAATACATACTTTACATATGTTATAAAGCAATATACTGTATACAAACCAAATTCTGTCATTTATTTATTTATATATACTATTTGTGTTTATATTTATTTCATTTTATTTCCATTTCGATTTCTATTAATTACTCTCATCATATGAGATTATTATTTAAAAAAACAAAACATTTTTCTTTCTTGTCATTGCTCTTCAGACAACAGTAGCAAGATTAAAGAAATCAGAATGATAGTTATGTCGAATATTTCATCAAACCCAGTGAATAAGAGTCTCAGCATATTTTAATGATATTTTATTTGAAAATGCCTTGAATAAATAGTGATATATTGATGTCATAATAGCCACTGTAGGATCACCGCATCAGCCATAAAACACTGGCCCCCAGCAAATGCAGAAACAGCTGAGAGGTGAACTCTAAGCACAAATTAAATAAATTAAATAAAATGAATCACTCCAAATATCAACAGCTCATCACAAAGATGATTCAACATTTTTCCACTTATGATTGTCGTCATGAGTATTGAACAGAGGTGCAGACAAACTATGCTGCGGTATGCATGTTAACTACAAAGTGGGAAGTTATTGATTAGGATGTCCCTATTATGTCAGTGCAATGGGAAATCTAATAACTCAAAGTTACTGAGAAACACATTGAATTCCAATAGAGTGACAAAAGTAATTACACCATAAGACATCATGCTGTTATATTAAACCACTCATAACTTGAACTATTTTCACACATCAAGAGAAATATAAGACAAGACAAACTACAGCTCTGTGCTCTGTACAAGTGCCAGATCTGTCGTCCCCGTTGTAATTTTGCAGCGTGCATAATCATCACCACCGCCGGCAGCTTTCCCTGCATCAATGGAATATGGCTCAGATCCACTGACAGTCAATGGCAAACCTCCACTGCTGTGACTGTTTGGCAAACACAATGGAAAGTTAGATGATGCAGCTAACACACACACTCACATGCAAACACGTGATATATTGGTGAATATTTATAACAGCAGGATCTACACTTGAAGGGGGTTATTACAAGGATTCTCAAGGACAGCATGTGACAAAGTTACATCGTATAATGCAGTATGTCATCTATCATTCACAGTCATGGGCCCAATAATGAATGCAGTATAGTGATTGCATACTGAAATGCTGACACCCTGTCATATAGAATTATTTACTAAAGCCTTTTTTTTCCCCCACAGAGCTTTCAGTAAAACAATTTAAAATATGTGAGGAGAAAATATAACTTTATAAGGTTTGTCAACAACATCTCTGTCTCAGGTGATGAAGCTCACCATTTCACTCTCAGAAGGTTTAGTTGGTGATTTAGTTGCTCTCCAGCCACTTGCCAAAGTATTTAGGAATGTTGTTGTGGTGATATGGTGAAAGTTTTGGATAGGTCAACATGTACCCACCCTCTGCTGAAGTGCATCATACATGCAGTACAGCAGCACAGACCCATACAGCACTAAACGCACTGAGAATCTTCCATATTGGAAAAACAAACTTTCCACAATGACTTTGAATTTAAATTGTAAGTTGACTACAATGGGTTTAAGGCAAGATAATGCTATTAATTCTTTGACTGACGAGGTTTTTCATTTTGGATGTCCATGCGCCACAAAAACATTACAATATTCAATAAGAAGGCAGAAAACACAAAGCAAAAGAGAGAAAAAAACTAATGGGCAATGAGTGAGGTTTGAAATATGAATACAAACAAATACAGTATGAAAATCTAAACCATGTCCATAAGAAAGATGCTTTTCTGGGGTTCTAACTCAAATTCATGCGAGTATGATGCCCACAAGACAATATTTATATTTCCATGAACATTACAAGATAAGATTAATTTTAATGAATGAATAGTAAAATGACCTAATTCTGTTTGTTTTTTTAAGCAGACATAGAAAGATGTTTTAAAAACAGCCTTACTCTGGTCTCTGTACTAACATTGACCTCACCGAGGACCATAGGACATTACTGAGGAGGTCCTGAGCTCTGGATACACCACCAGGGGGAGTAGTGTGAAAAATATTTGTAGAGTGGTTTCATGGTTGAGCACCACAGTGAGTTCATTCATCAGGTTTTTATCTATGAGGCAGGTCTGTCTCCTCTTTTTCAGTCTGAGTGAAAGTACATGATGTTCAGCGCAAGTATCTAATATCCAACTTTGTCTCCAGAGCAGAATTGGACATGTGACATTAACTGTATTTAGAGTCCATTCTTCATCCTGTGTGCAAGAACTGTTTTACATCTGGGATATGACAGAAATTAAGCACAAAATAAATGTTTAATAAAGCAGTTCTCTGGGTTTGATGCATCCTGCTGGAACAGTCATTTCTTTCTGCCACATGTTGAAATAAGGAACAGCATTGTCTTTGAAAGTGAACTTTTATTATGAAGACAGGCATGTATGTAGTGTCTTTCCACAGTGAGATGCTGTAAATAGATAAAGTTACTTGCTGTCACCCTTCCAGTTCTAGTTATGTATTCATACATCATTTTAGTGCAAATTTTGCTTTAAAGATTGCTTAGCACTGCCTATATTGTGTGAGATCTCAATCAATTGTATAACACTTTAACGATTCATGTATATTATTACGATGAGTGTTGGAGCATCATTTTTCTTCTCCCTACAGAGCTAAAACTACCTGTCTGTGATAGCTGCTTAGGGCCATCAGCTGCTTTAGGAGAACTGGGCAATGGAATAACAAAATATTTATTGCACTCAAATGTGCAATAGAAATACATATTTTGTTTTATAACAACATTATTCAGAAAGAAAATTGATTCTCACTGAAGCTGCAGACACAACTGACATCCCATAAATTCTTCACTCTTGATTTTGGCAATGCACAGCAATCGATAATGGATCATGGACTTTAAAAAACATTAAAATGCTGAAACTCTGTAGTATTCCCATTTAATGGACAGTCAAAAAACAGCAGGAAAATGTACATACAGTATGTATGGCAAATCTAAAAGCAATGCACTCAATTTTAGAAGTAATGCAGACACCCATAAATAGTTGTGTATTAATTATGTGTGGGGTATTTCTGACTCCAGTTCTGAGGGCCACCTCTTCTCTGAAGTGGAAATGCACAAGGCCACTCCATAACTGACTGAAGCAGTCACTGCTCCTTAGTAGAATCAGTTTAGAATTGTGCAAACGTTACTGAACGTTACGCTTCTCATTACACATATGTCAGCAAAAGATGAAACAGTGTTTCTTTAGTTTCTACTGAATTTGTAAAAAAAAAAAAAAAAAAAAAACAACCTACAAAGATCACTGACAATGTTAGCCAGAACGTAAATATAAATACTGCCCCGCTTCATCAAAAGCTATTCAAAGCAACAATTAGTGGACTCTTCATCTATATGCACCGAGCCTTGGACACCTTTGGAGTTTGGAAGCTGCTTTGCTGGGATCACAGCTCCTGAATGTTGAGATTTTTTTTCATAGTCTGAGGGGCCCTGGCATGTTCCTACTGCCTGATGGAAACGAATGGAACCAGGAGCTGCTTCCACTCTAATAAAGGCGTAGTGTCTTATTGTCTTTTCCATTGAAGTTGGGTAAACGGCTCCCTCTGTTGGGCTAACCGTGTATAGGAAAGTCCCATTCCAGCTCTTTCTACACAGGCTTATGTTGTGTAATACAGAAAGGAAAAGAAGGAATGAATCAATACTTGTTTTCAGTTTTTCCCCACACGGATGTTGGGGTTAAGGAGAGGATCTAAATTTGGGTCTGAGCCAGCTGAGGCACGTCCAAGTTTAGCCATAACGATTATCAACGTGAAGAATCCCAGAACTCCGACAAGAAGAAGCACAAAGACCCGCTGCTTCCAGGAGAGAGATGTCCGCTTTCCACCTGTGCGGTTCCTGAAATAAATAAATAAATAAATGAATAAGAGATCACAATAACATTTCCATAGTGACTGATTACTAGTGACAATGCAATCAAAGAAAGCTCAAATTCCTCAGGAGATCAGAATACTAACTTGAGAATTTGAGCAAACCAACTTAACGCTGGTCGTCGCCGGTACTTGTCGTCGTCAAAGTCGATCTGTGTGACAGAGCTGTGACCAGTGTCCCGTGTGTCGTAGATCTTTCTCGGTGATGATGCTAGAGAATAACAACAAACACTCCAATTAGTCTTCCAACAAAGAAGGTAAAACAGTATATTTAGTATGTGCACAAAACTGATCCTAAATTTTGTTTTGAATGTTTGAGGGAAGGCAAAGCTGTTCTTTAAAAGCAGGTAGAGAGAGCAGTTCAGAGGGCTTTCCACTAATTTACCTGTGTGTATTGTAATTGTGTCACAGGTAGTGGCAGTAGTAAAGTTGATCACAGAGTGCTCCTGAGCATTTGGATCCCCATTTTTACGAGGACCTCCGAGCTCTTCCTGTGCTGGGGGTGAAACAGCATTTGGTGGTGGGCCGAGGCTGGTGTTGTAAGAGTGGCTGGGGTAAACATTACTTTGTTCTTGTGCTGTAACATGGACAGAAAAAAAGAGGGTTTGAGCCTATCATGGCAGATAATATGTTGACTTTCACTACAAATCAAACTACTTAAATAATACTGTTTAAAAGGCTGCAGAACTATCTCTAATAATTATGCACATATTGTAATCTACTGAGAACTAAACATATAGGCTCACCATCAAATGTTGACCAGTCAGTATAGTCAGTGACATCATTAGCTGTGGTCTCCTCAAGAACTCCGATTGGCTCTTCAATCTGTCAGTCAGAAATCCCATTTTATAAATATCTGAGCACATTACATCTGTGCATAAATACAACCAGAAAAAGCACTGCCATGAATGTGCATTTTCTTCTCACTTGATTTGCTTTCAGGAATACTGTCTAATAGTTGTGAGATCACCAAACAAGGTACAACAATAACAGGCCCTTACCAGTGGCAGTCCTAAACCAGCTCTAGCCCAGTTAACAGACGATAGCTGTTCTTTCAGCACATCAGCAATTGGGCTGGCCAGGTTGGAAGGGGGGAACACTGGACCCTGACAGCTGGGACACTGGTATCCTGCTGGAGCCGTATGAAGGGGCAGCCGAGATGCCAAGTTATTAAGACAAGCCCAGTGGAACACATCTGTGGAAGAAGAAAGAAAACATTTTCTCGTCACAGCAACAGGTGTGGGATGCACATAGTACAGTAAGGATGTTGTATAATGTACTTATAATGTATTTGAGTTACTGAAATGTCATTTTCAATGCTGTGAGCACAACAAACAAATCCATTGATCTCTATTGTATTCAGGTGGTGGCAGAGGTCTCTCTTAACTCCTCAGCAAATAAAACCAAAACAATATCCATCTCTAGATATGACTAGGGGTAAGTGAATTTTTCTTTAATTGGTTGAATGGATCCTTTAAACAGCAGTGGATTTGTTTGACACATGTGACCATGAATTTCCAATAAGTTCCTAATGAATAAAACTTACCATAGCAGACGAGTCTGACAGTGTCTTGAGCACTAAGTGGATTATTACACAGAGTGCAGTTTGGGTTGTAATCGCTGTCCTGGAGCCATTGCAGATATGACTGCACGATACACTAAAGGGCGGCAAGAGGAGATATAGAATTTCTATGTGATCAAAATATGTTACAGGTTTTGTACATTAATAAATCATGTGATATTTGTTCACCTACTGACCTTGTTGTGGTTGGAGACTAGGCAATGTTCGCATACATTTACGCGATGTTCAAAGCAGAATAAATTGGTCACCTTTCTCTTCGGACACTTGCAGAGACCCATTTCCACCTGTGTTGTGTTGAGGACAAACAAATAAATAAATACAGGTTTGTTATGGATGAACATACAAAAAAAATCCTTCTGATTTCTCATCCTTCTGTGACTTACAAACTGTCGTGTTTAAAGTGAGCAGAAGCCATAACAAACAAAAGTACAAATCCTAATTTATTTTTGCCAAGGTGTCAACTCAAGAAGAGTGTCTTCATTTAATGGCAAAAGCATGTGACATTGACACTAAATGTATTTATCCTGGGGCTAATGTTTTTCTAATACAGACTTTAGGTATGTTTATTTTTGCACACACAATAGACGCGAAAATTAACATAACTTAATCTCTTTGCTTTTTCTTGACAGCCTGAAATTTACCCTGACACACTGGCTGTTGGCATATTTTTGATTTACTTCCTCACTTTCCCAATATTTTGAATAAAAAGTCATGAGAAGGGTTTAAACTTCAGAGTGTTGTTCGTTGTGTTCAATTTTTATGTCACATCAGTCATTTTAAAGATAATCATAAATAGTGACCATGTGGATGGGGAAATAATTATATAAGCAATAAAAATCACAATGTGAACATGTTTCATATAGGTCACATATTATGGCTTGAGGATATGTTGATATGTCAGTATAAGGATATGATATGTCAATACATGCCATGTGATGATATAAATGAGTCAACCGTTAAGAGATTATGCTATACCATTTACACCAAGTATCTATGTCATTCATATCTCTGGTTATATTTGCACATTGTGGGCAATGTTGCAAATCAATGAGAAGGACTGTTTTAGGGCCATATTGTATTTGTTAAGATAATTTTGCATCCATGTGATGAAGTACCTTGGTTTGTCAGTTATTTAACTTGCTTTTTTAAGGAAAATACAGGTATTCTTGTTTAGTAATTCTATCAATTTCAATTTCAATTGATTTTTACATAACTCTGTACATCTTGACATATTGCAATACAAAATTACATATAGACCAGAGATTTGGTCATCATGATTTTGCATACTGTATATTTTGTTTTTTCCTTGGTGTACAGACTTGTTATACTCTTCGTGTATGTTCAGCATACTGTATCTATTTTACTAATGACACCCTAATGTCATGTCTCAAGTGGCGGATGGCACAGTCTCTAATGGCTAACGATAGTATATACAGTGGACAAAATATTAAGAACACCATTCAATATCAATGCATCGCACTCCAGTACACCACCACCACCCACTACAACCTCAATAATAAACATAAAGTAGAATTATATCATTTCTGACAATGTTAACAAACACTGAAAATGTATAAGCTTCGTAACGGAGAATTTATGGCAGAGCTGTTGCATTAGATTGCACAGGTGTACCTAGTGAAGTGGGCGGTGAGTGCGTGTAATATTGTCCCAGTCAAATCATCATCACATTATCAATATCGACAGGTTACTGAGTTAACATGCCCTGTAACTAATTCCATCATTTGTTATCAATGACACATAGCTCTAGGTGCTACTCATTCTGTCTGCTGACGTGATTTGTACTTCCTTAGCTGTAAATTACAGAGCCTAATGTTGTGGTTTATACTATCTTGACATAAGTTATCACACACATTTCAGGAGGTC
This sequence comes from Thunnus thynnus, assembly GCF_963924715.1. Lineage (NCBI taxonomy): Eukaryota > Metazoa > Chordata > Actinopteri > Scombriformes > Scombridae > Thunnus > Thunnus thynnus. The sequence continues at coordinate 7,600,753 of NC_089529.1, read as the reverse complement.
GTGGGTCAGTTTTCTGCTCTCACTTTATATTTAAGCACTATCTACTCCGTCTTGTCATCGGCAACACCTCCTGATAGCAGCATTAGCTGCTAGTTTAGCTGGAAGTTATCAGTAACGCTAACAGGCTAACTTAGCTAGCAGCTTCTTACGCAAACGATTAATAATTATACGTCACCTGTCACATAGACTTTAATCAAGTCCCGTTCGCTTCTGGTATTGTTGTATGACTGTCATTTAAGCTTGCTGGTCAAATTCACATGGAAGGAGGCTCCAGAAGCTGTCATCAGTAAACTTACAGGTAGCTGCTTCCTTCCTCTCTCTGTTTATGTGCCACGTCTCTTCCGCTTCGGTGTCTTCTTCTTCTTCTTCTGTGAGTTTTTTTTTTTTTTTTGCCATCCATCACGTCGCATTACTGCCACCTTCAGGTTTAATTCTCCCTCAGCGTCCATTTATTTTAAAACCTTCCTTCCAGTCCAGTTGTCCTCAAAAAATAAGTAATCACTTTCTCCCTTCAACACTGTCTCCACATTCTAGTTTTAACCTTGTCCTCCACCCACCCTATTTTTGTTTTCATATATAAATTTCCTGCATGTCACAAAACTTCTGTGTCTTCTTCTTGTCTTTTCTTTACAAATCAACAGGCGCTATCTACTGACGTGGAGTGCGTTTTTCTATTAGCTTTCTTTAAAGATTTAAGAATATTTTCAATTAGGTAACTCACAGTAGCTTACATGTATAGAAGTTACATAACTATAAATTGTATTTCAGTTTAGTTACCCATATGAGGCAGACAAGTGGCTGTTTGGTTTTACAGGTCCCCAAATTGGTGTGAAAAATACTGTGCTGGAGGAGGCTTAACTTTTACATGTCCAGATGATTGTCTGTACATACCACTGACAGATAAATTGAAATGAAATGTAACCATCTCATGTACTTTGTGGTTCAGCTTTTTAGTTAGAGTCAGATCTTTCCAACATTTTACACCAACAGAGGGATTTATGAGTAATAGGTAGCCTATTACATGGACATCTCCATTATCCACGTGTCTCTCTTATTAGATTCTGACACGATTCAATAGATGCAGATGTTACCTTTTATGATTCTCACACATTAAATTTTCAATTTGTATTGTTTCATAAGACATCCTGTCCTCCCATCCTTTACTAGACTTTAAACCAATTCACAAGATATAGGCTACAGATAAATGTAATTAAATTGTAATCCCACACAGAAATGAACTGGTTAGACATCTGATTTGGTTTAAATTTGACTCTATAATTCATTTGCATTCTAGACATGTCTACCTCCCTTTTTTAAGCAAAGCTGGCTTTAATAATGTCAACTAAAGACCCTCTTATTTTAAAGGTAACAGGTAACAGCTTTTGAAAACACTTAATCAGATTAATTTAAGACAAGATAAGATGAAATTAATTTATCCCACAGCACCAAAAGGAAATAAGAACAGATGTATAGTATAGATAAGTAACCTGAAATTTTGAGCATCTACATACAATATGCAGTGTGAACAAAATGCATATTATTGTGTGTTTATCTAAGATAGCAAATTGCATTTATGTGCAGTCATGCTGCAGCATCTGGGACAGCCATCAAAGTGATGAAACTGTCATGCCTTTTAGTTTTTCATTAAGTGCACCTCAACATTTTTTCCTTGTAAGGCAGCAGCAAAAATAAATAAATAGATAAATAAATAAAGCCTTTTGTTTTGCTCAGCACCTGCCCTTTGTACAGGCTAGTTTTTGTCAGATTGCAGTTAGTGTGTTTAGTCAGCAGATGGCGTACAAACTGACTGCCAATACAAAATTGGTGATTGCCAAATGTACAAATGCTGGGTTCAGAAATTCACCACCCTCAGCACAAATGAGGAGATTAACCTTTCATCAGCAAAACAGTTCTCAACATGTAGCCATTGCAGATAATAGATGATTGATTTTCTATGTTTATGTGTTTATCTTTTAAATAGATGATCAATGATTGCAGAGGTCTTCATGATCATAAGCTTGTGAATTACTGCGGTGACATTAAAAGTAAAAGGCAGAGACGAACAAATGTTAAGAAGAAGTGTTCTTGCAGTTATGATCAGCAGATCACTGAGATGGTTTGATTGCTGCTAAATGTGTATCTTCATTTGATCTGATGGTGTTGTCCTAATGAGCAACATTTAAAGACATTCTAGAGATGAGTGTCTGCCAAATGTCATAAATATAAATGTGAGAAAAGAGATAGTAAGGGACTGTAAATGTGGGAAATGACTGTCATAAAAGCCTTGGCCATCCTTGATAGACGTCAACGGTGTTGCAATAATTCGGAGCCGCTGCTTTAAAAAGTTGGGACTTCACAGCTTCCACCTTGCAACCTAATGCATCCTAATAACTTTATGAATAACACAGATAGATTTATTTTTATATGTAGATCCACAAAACAAGATGATCAAACAACAAGAATCAAAACTTTTTCTCCATAAACTGTATATAAAGCACTGACAAGCAGTTTTTAAACGCATGGTAATGTCATCGATGTTGCCCTGTTCATGCATAATAATGACTTTTTGTCTTCACAGTATGCATGTGTGCTTGTGTGTAAATGGCCATTTATGTATTAGAGAGTGAGGGTGCAAATTCTTTCCTTCACAGCTCACTGCACATGTGAAACGCCTGTAGAGAGAGCAAAACGGGAAAATGAAAAAGCAAAAAGAAGAAACACCTACAGTCCAAGAAGTGCAAAGGATGGATGTGCTGTACATTTACAATGTCTAAAGCACTGAATCAAATTATGATGCATGCTCTCTTGAAAATAAAAAAATGTTAAATGTAGCACTAAACTCTTTAAATTTTGCATTGCAGGTGAAAACGTGCTCGTCTGGTAACATTATTTCCCTCGTTTACAAATGAATGAACTTGCTGTCATTCTTTAAATCAAGTTAAATTGAACAATGAAGTAGATTGTCTTAATGGAACAATTCATCCACTGTTGTTACATGACTGTTTATAGGAAATTTGTGAAACAGCAACTCTGGACACATGAAGAAAAAAAATGAATTTTAGACTAAATGACTTGTGCAAATGAGTGTGAACTTGTGGTGTCCTATGTGGTGATCAGGGACACATATAAATCACTGACAGGGGGTAAGGACATGTGGAGAGGGCATGTGAAAAGCGCTGGAGCTATCAGATGGAAGGGAAATCTAAAGACAAATGACAGAGGCACTGGAGGACAAATCAGCCCCGGAGCCAAGGCAGTGGTGTCTGAAACAGTGACCGGAGAGGTTGTCGGGGTGGGCGGGGTACAATGATTGATTGAGTCTGGCAACTATTGATCAGCTATCAGCTCTATCTGTGAGGGAAAGCGTTAAGATTCAGACATGGCTTGTTGTAATGAATTGGTTCCCTGATGTTACAGTAAAGAGACTGGCCCTAAATCAGAGGGGTGCTGAAAATCCAGATAGTCTGGTGATGTATGATACTCCATGTTATTTTAAAGATGTTGTGATGTGATGCCTTTACAATATCCAAGAGACGACTTTAAGAAATCTAAACACTGTTCAAAATCACACATTGGTACAGTAAAACCTGTATTTTAGTTAGGTTAGTTTTCAGAGAGTGCATGAGTCATTGCGGTCTGTCACATAAGAGAGACGCTTCACTCCACCACATTTGAGTGATATCTGGCTCAATCATAGTTTCTAGGACTTGAGAAAACAGTTCTCCACATATCATGTCATGTCATGTCTGCAAATCTAACCTTAATTACAAGTCTTGCACCTTCGCTCATGATTTTCACACTAATCTTGCTATTCTCTTCATACAGGATGTGTCTTACACACAAATGCACTGTGCACTGAACAAAATCTGGATTTGTTTCATTTCTCATTGGTCCTAGAAGTGTTGATCAAATAGATAAAAATAACATCTTTATTTCACATTAGAAACAACATATCAGTACTCTGTGGCAAAGGATTTGTTAAATACTGAGGTTTCAGTTCAATTTGTTTGATTTTACAGTACTAATTTCATGTTTCCCAAACTTTTCTTGCTCTCTACAGTAGCTATGCACACCAGTTCATTTCATGTAAAACATCAACACTTTATTACTGTTCATGTTTATGCTTATGCTATTGGTAAGTTTCACCTACAAAACACAATTTTGAATCTGAAAATAGAGAATGCAAATATTGTTAAGTGAATACATTTACTGTGAATGAGTTTAATAACTTTTTGTGTCAAAGAAATGAAAAAATCATTCATGATTGGGTCCAGATAGAGTCACAATCTGATAAGAAAAAACTGAAAAGAAAAAAATGGAATGGACAGCGCATTTATATTAGAAATATATATATATATATATATTAGTGTTTTATTCCTGTTCCATAAATCACCACTCAAGTACCTGAAACAATCTAGCGCCCGGGGTCTCCTGGATGAGAATTACTGCTCTAGAGACATGTTTACTCCATTTCACAGTGAGCTTGAGCTATGAAATGTTTGTACGTCTGCATCCATATGTATTCGTTTTCTGCTTTGTTCTTCCTCTTGTACATTTGTGTGTGATAACTGAAAAAGAAGCTAAATCAAGTCCATGGTCATAACCACATCATCTAATTTGGAATGCAATTACAGTGTGGATGCTGATACTTTATCAGGACATGTGGCTCAGAAGCAAATCCATCAAGCTTTGCTCTGAATGAAATTGGATTGACTGATTGATTTATGTATGTCAAGTGAAGGACAAAGAGACAGACAAAAAGAAACCGCAGAGTGTGAGAGCGGGTCAGGGGAGGGGAGCAACAGATATATGGATGAAGCACAGCCCCCTGATGGGGGAAGGAGAGTATTGAATCAGACAGAGACAAATGGAGTGTGAGAGACAGAGAGAAAGAAATTCAGACATATGCCTGCTGACCTCAACCCTTTTTTCCAACTAATCAATACAGGGAAATGCACATGTGTGTGTGTGTGTGTGTGTGTGCTTGTTTGGAGGGAGGGAGGTTCTGTCTGTGTTGCTCCCAATAAAGATCAGAAACACAGTGACATTACCTCGCCCCTGTCTGACTCCTCCCTGGCTTCCCAACCTTTGCACATGCCTCTATTTAATTTTGTACCCTGTAATTCTATAAAAGACTGAGAGGTCTGGAGCACTTAGACTGTCCTCGTCACTAAGCTCGGTGAGGAAAGTGAGAGATAAAACATTACTGCTGCACAAATGACTGCTTCCTCAGGTACTGCATGTAACGTGTATATAAAGTTTGCCTTATTCAGTGTAGCAAATAAACAGACATGCATTTTCATACAAAATAATTCATAACAATAAAATACAAGTGAATGTTTGGTTCTTAGGTGCTCTTGTTCTGATTGCCAGATTCTCTCTCCCGCTGTCTCCCACTCACTCGCTTATAAACATACAGACACACATTGGCTGACAGATAAGACACCAGCACTTTCTAAGAAATAATTTCTTTGACAGATGCGTGCTGTATACTGTATATTGCTGTGAGCGGTGCATTTTCCCAGAAGAGAATTCTACAAAGTTTCTATTAATCAGCTAAATTGTGTTATATTCCACCCAGGATTCACCCCCTATCAGCCTTATTATTGGTTCCTCCTGCCATTTAAGACCGAAAGAATTTCCATACACATCCTCAGCCAATTAGGAAGAAGCCCCAGCATGGCATTATTCAAATCCACAATGCATAACGACTAGATTGACCCGCGTTCAATTATCCAGATTCCTTGAAATGGCAGACAGAAAGAGAAGATGCCTGCTCTGCAGGTGAAAAAAGACAAACCTGCCCCTGTCCTCTTTGTGAAATTAAGACAAGGGACACCACAATAGCAGCCGAGATGAGACGAAGTGGTGCCTGGTGTTTACAGTGGAGCTTCACCCGTGAAGACAGAGAGCATGCTCGGAAGGATTAAGTGCTCTGGCTGAAAGGGAGTGAAGGTGTGCAGAGAATGAAGGTACCCTCCCCATCCCAGCTCAAGCTCTTATTGGCTCCCTGGATAACCTGTAATCACTGTTGAAGTCTCAAGGGGCCCCCACTTTATGAGACAGTAAATTAAATGGACGCTCCCCAACTTGAGATCCTGCTTGAGAACGAGGAAATGCTCCCATGAAGATGTCATAATGGACAAAGACATGTCAGAAACCTTGGGCAGGGTGTTGCAGAGTGGGACCCATCCCAACTGTGACTGATTTCTAAGAGAGTGGAACATCAATAAAATATACAGAAGCAAACACAATAAGAACTGTTTAATCTGGTGCAGGGATCATCAGAGGTTATCATGAAAACTGGTGCAGGAACGGCACCATCTTGGTCACATACAATCATTCCAACTGAAGATTGTTACAGAGTCTCCAATAATTGCTTGATTAATTATTTAATAAAGAAAACATGGCCTCAAGAATTCACCAATGTTACACTGCAGCAACCGATACTGTGATGTAGTTTGATCAACTATCTATTTTCCACTTTCACATTTTGTATCTGCAGATGGGTGACGAATTAAAGGAAAAATCAACATAAAGTGTCTTAGTAAGCTTCAATGCGCCTTTGCATTGATTCTACAAGTCTCTAAACTCTACCGGAGGGATGAACACCATTCTTCCAAAAGAAATTCCCTCATCTGGTGTTTTGATGATGGTAGTGGAGAGCGCTGTCTAACAAATCAGTCCGAAATCTCCCATAGATGTTCAATTGGGTTGAGATCTGGTGACTGCGAAGGCCATAGCATATGATTCACATAATTTTCATACTCATCAAACCATTGAGTGGCCCCTCATGGCCTGTGAATTGGGGCATTGTTATCCTGGAAGAGACCTCTCTCATCAGGATGGAAATGTTTCATCATATGATAAAGATGATCACTCAGAACAACTGTGTGGTGATTTGCAGTGACCCTTCCCTCTAAAGCCAGCTCAGACTACAGCAGTTTTAAAATCCTAACTGATGTTGAAATCGGGTTGCATTACACACATAAGGAGAAACTTCACAAATGTTCTTCTCTCTAATCTCAAATATGCACACTGTACACACTACAAGATTTGAAAATAATGGCGCATCACACACTACAGGATATTAATAAGATCATCGTGCCAGAGGGAGCAATGCACCACTGCATGTGATCTTATGGAGAAGCAGATGTAAACAAAATGGAGACTGACATGGTGCAATAACTTGCTTAGCTCTTCTCATTGTCCATATGGTTATGATATGTCTTGGGAGACATGTTATATAGTCAGCCCTGTTTTTGTCACATATCGACAAGCCTTCCCTCCATCTAAGCTGTCCAACGCACTTGTACAACAGCTTGTTGTTGTTTCTTCATGGTCGCCATTTCAAAAGTCCTCTCATTCACTTCTGTCTCCTTGTAGACTTGTCTCTCTCACTGGCTATATGTGGTGTGACATAATCATCCAGATTTTTAATCCTAAATATCAAACATGTTTTAAATTATTGGGGTGAACCCGATGAGTCTGCAAGCAGTTCTGGAGGTTTAAGATTGGATCTGTAATTCCCTCACATTACTAGATAATTTGGGCCAGACATCGATACCGACCAAGGTCCCAGGCCAGATTTCTCCTCCGATTGTTGGGAGGTGTGAATCGGCCATAAATCAACTCCTGTAGTCTGGGCCTGGTTTAAAGGGACAAGTGGAACCAAACCATGCCAACAAAATGCCCCCCACAGCATAACAGAGACATCAGTTCCCCTCACTGTAGGGGTCGAGCATACCCTCCCCTCTTGGTGTATGCCACACATGCACTTGCCCACTTGTCAAGAATATAATGAAGGATGAGTCATCTGACCATATCACTTTTTTCCACATCTCTGTAGACCAGTGCCTATGGTTTTTGCACCACTGAACTCTCAAATGTGCATTCATCTTTGTAATGAGGGGTTTATGCACTGCCACCCTACTGTTCTTGCTGACACAGTCTAATCACGTCCTGCATTGACATTCTCAGTCACCTGAGGAAGAGCTGCTCTTCTGTTTTTCCTTACATATCACACTAATGTATGAGCATCACAGTCATCAAATGTGTGCCACAATTTTCTGATGTCTTTCCCATAGATCTAAATACAGATGTCACTTTAGTCACTGTTCCTATTGAAACATGAGCCAGTTGAATGGTCTTGTAACTGAAGCTCCTGTCATCTGTGCCCCAACAATGAACCCTCTTTCAAAGTCACTTAGATCTTTTCCTCTTGCAATCCTGATACATAATCAGAATAAACTGGGCATGCTCAGCATTTTTATACATGCCACAGAGCATGATTGGATGTTAATTGCTTAATTGTACAATGCAGTGCACCTGTGTGGAAGCATCTGCATTCATTATCTTTCTCCATTCATTTATTCAGGTTTTTCTTTTAATTTGTCACCTGTCTGTAGCTGCTAAGCACTAAACTAGAAAGGTTTCTTCTTTTGCATGTACACTGGTATAGAAACCAGTCTACACTTCCAAGGATATGCAATGAATACGTTTGCCCATGGCATTAAATTGGTTTCTAAATGTTTTTAGTCTTCCTTACTTTTCATTAAGCCAGAATTAGTCAGATATGTTTTTTATTATGCTGTTCAAGGTGTGGACTGACTCACTCTCTGACACCCATGTGCTTGAGATAATCAGATCCTGACCAACTATCAGTGTCTTTAGCCCACTTTTAGCTCAGGTTTGATGTTCCTACCACTGAAACACTGCTGACTTACTGTTTAAGCCCTCTTTACCAAATCCTTCACCAAAATTGTTCTTTATGACAGAAGGAGAAGAACTGTCAAGAGATCCTATAGTTATTACACTCATAACTTTTTTGTGTCCCTTCCTATATGGGTCAGGATGCAGGGCTTTGCTGGCTGTATCCCCTGAACACCCTGGTTGGATATAATGTCCAGCAGCTGTCTGAGAGTTATGCTGAGCCATCTGTGACTCCTCCCCCAGCGGATCTGAAAGGCGCAGCTTACCTGAGCTCAAATTTGCACTTGACCACTCAGTGTCAAAACATAGTTAACAAACACCAAAGACAGCTGTCATCCTAAATCCCCTGCTCATTTGTTTGGCTGCTGCCGGTTTGTCCGTCACACCTCCTGCTCCTTCATGAGAACAAGTGCAGGGAGGAAATGATGAGAACAAAACCCCAAGAGGACACAGCTGTTTTTAGCGCAGGTGACGACAATCATTTGATCACTGTAATGGATATGTTGAGTCAGAGTGGAAGGAGATGAACCATTAAAGTGATGTGTCAGTACCACCTACCTTTCAGGTGTTTGATCAGAACGGCTGTGTTGACAATATCAAAGCACCGCTTGAGTCTCAAATGATTAAAAATGAACACTTCACTGGATCTGTCGTGAACAGAAAATAACTCTTGATATAAAGATGAGTAGTCATTGTGAATTTGTCATGACTGCAGTATTTCTCTGAGTCATGGTCTGTTATCAGTTCATCTTCATTGAGATTTTTGAAAGATAAAACTATTGAGACGGATAAGATTTGGATTGCGCTTAAGAGGTCAGAGACTAAAGAGTTGTTACAAATTTGTAAATTCAAAGTAGTTGGTGAAATGGGTGACCTCTTTAAGATATCCAGCAGGGTCAGCGTCCTTGTTGAGAGATGCTGTTTTCTCCAGGATATGAAAAGCTTAAGCATAGCACAACCTGTGCTTCATTTTATGACACAATCATTCTTTTTCCTGCCTGATAAATATCTACTGCCAACATTTTTCAGCAGCCACTCCTTTCATTGTTACCTGTGTTTTGCATAACTTATACATTCGTTATGAATTATATGTTAGCATATGAAAATGTGTATGGCATTTACAATATGAATGTAACAAAACAGGTGTATGAGAAAATAGTTATTCATATATGAGTGTATAATGAGGTGGTGGAGAGCTTAAAGGAGTCACAATGATGATAACAGCTGGGCTGGTGTGTTAATGTCTATGAGAGGGAAGGCAATGGTTCTTCTGCACTCATCCAGTGTTTCCTTGTCAGGAATGAATCTGTGCACAGATGAAAGCAGAAAGAAACATCCTAAAAGGTGAAATATACTCACTGCATTGATACCTGTGATGTAGTGAATCATAATAAACTGAATAAAATACTCATTGTTTAAAATGTAATTTATACTTTATAGTGCTGCAGTGTTTTGGAACAAAGCCCAACCTGTTAAGAAACCAAAATTAGCTTAATCACATAGCAACGAGACATCCTTTCTACAAAATATTTAATTTTCCCTCAGTGTAACACAGAGTCCAACAAAGGAAGAGTGTGATCACTCAGAGGCAGTCATTTACAAAAAACACACAAAGAAAATATGGTTAGACAAGAAAAGACAAAATGATGCACTCCTGCTAACAGTCAAGTAGGGGAGATTTTTTTTTTTTAAATTTGAAGAAAAACACACAATCCTGTTTGAAAGTCTGACTGAAATTTGAAATTACAATCATGATCACATGCCGTTTTGGCAGTGGGTCTCCTGTATAGGTCCGTGGGTGATGGGTAACACTGATGAGATGTGATGATGACACTGATGTGCACCATATTCCTGGAAATCTTGACAAAATATAGAGGAATTTGAGATTCCCACAAGTTTGCTTCATTGTGCTCTCTACTATTTTTTAGCAAGACACACACACTCTCTCTCTCTCTCTCTCTCTCTCTCTCACACACACACACACACACACACACACACACATGCAAACCTTGCCAGACCACAAGCAACTGTCCACACCTGCCAACTGCAATCCCTGTGATTGTCAGCAGGTGTTTGGCAGGAATACTAAAAACTTCAAGTGGTCATGTTGCACAAATGCCAGCATGCAATACGTTTTTTCTTAATGGTATTAGTTTTATTAAGTGACTCCTGTAGAATATATTTACTATCTGTGTCCATCCAGAACAACTGAGTCAGTGAGATTCTTAATTGCAAAACAGCTTGGCTAAATTGCTTTACAAAATGTAATTTTAGTCCAGTCTGGAGCACCACCTTGGTAATTTGAGCCACATCATTTTTTACATCATTACTACCACTTTGGAATGAATAGCACACTTACATACAGATGTTTGGCTACTTACAGTAGATTTATGCTGCAACACATTTATCTTTGATAATGCTCTGCATCAATCCACTTGCAGAGAAAAATCTCTCACACCTACACACAAACATCTCGTCTCGATTCCTTTGCCTACATTAACTAATTAAAACTAAAGAATGAAAGGTTATCTAGTAACAATAATAGCAAGAAAACAATACTGTGTGTCTGCAGGTTAAAGCTGTAAGCATTTCTGAGAATCAGGTTGACTCTGGGACCTTGGAACAGACAAGAATAACAGAAGATATAGTATTACTGTAGGATCATTGTGCTGTAATAAAATGTCTGAAGGCAAGAGATCTGGTTCCTGGCTGATAAATGTTGGGGTATTACTTAAAGAAAATCAAATTACAGGCTAAGATAGAAAAATACATACCGTAAGACCATTAAAACTAAAAACCTGCTTTTACTTCCCTTCCATCTGTGGTTTTACTGATTAACCAACACATCACATTTAGTGATTAGAGCTCAGTTGAAGCAAGGACAGGTTCAAGAGCATGTATTGTATTTCCATTATACACCATTGAGGTTCTTGCTGGTGCAGAGAGTACTGAATGTTCTTCACCTTGTGTTTCTTTGTTTTCCAGAGGACCTTTTTGAGACCTTGGACTAATTTCTCTATTTATACTACAGGGCACACAGAGTTCTTAGATTAGATTTTGTATTTAAAGATGAAGCAACAAGAGGAAGAAAAGGTCCAGCTTCTTCTTTGAGGTCCATGACTGCTCTATTGTGACTCAAAAAAACAACTCTATAGTCTGACTACTGTATGCTGCTTACCCTGCAAAAACCACCAGTACAGTTTGTTTCTCTACTTTTAGACAGTGTTGTGACTGTAGCCAGAGCAGTCTTCTCCTCAGGGTCTTAACGGTTCAGACAAGGCTTTTCTTACAAAATCCAAGGCGGTCTTATATTATGCTTATCCAAGATGATCAGACTGCAAGCTTATCAACCTTTAACAGTTGAAATCTTGGTAAAACAGTATTAAACCATCCGCATTACAGACAAAGCAAGCCCATCTGTTGTGAGACTCCTCAACGACTCCCATTGCCAACATCTCCACGATCTCTTTCTCTGCAATATCCCCCTTTGTCCTCATTTCCACTGTCATATTGCTCATATTTCATTTTCCTCACCTTTTTTTACTTGCTGCACAATAAGATTTACAGAGAATGGTCTTAAATCGTCCAGGACTGAGGCAAGAAATAAGTTACCGCCCAACCTTCAGGTCACAGTTATTTGAGTTGTGATCCGACTGACCATGACAATAGGATACTCTTTCATCTCTGTGAGCACAAAAGGTCCTCGAGATCACTGTCCAAGACCAGCAGAGACATATGTACTGTTGGCAGAGAAGCCTTCCTTGGAGACCATAGCAAAGAATCATCTTTCTTATTGCAATCCCAGTTTAGCTACAGAACAGTTGCCGTAATTCCACTGATTTCGGATGGAAGTTTCTTGTCCTCCAAGGTAACATTCACAGGACTCCCTTGCTTCTCCTCTTTTTCTTTCTTTCTTTCTTTTTTTGGGGGGATGAGGGCTTCCACAATAAATTGGTTATTTTAACTAAGAAAACTACAATTATCCTTGTTCAGATTTCTATGACTTAAAACCAGGTGTAATTTTTTTATCTTTTTTATTAATAGATGTGCTGGAGAAATAAAGATATGACAAGATGCTTTCAGATGTTTTGCTCCCTCTCGGCTTGTCAGTCTGTGGGGTATCTGTAGACTTTAGAATTTTCTGTCACACTTGAAATTAACTAACTTGCGTTGAGTTGACTCACACTCCAGCATGTTGAGGAGGGGCGAATCCAATCAACTTCTGTCGCTCTGCATGGGGAATTCAGCCACCATTACAAACTGTTCACACTGCTTTGCAACAGAAGTTACATTGTTGATCTGTGGTAATGCTCCTTAAATCTCTCACAGACCCACCACACTCTCATGGGCTTAGACGATAATAAATGGCGCCACGCTGTAGTTATGTGGCAATCAAATGTGTGACAGCAAGAAATTCAAGTTGTATTGAAAGGGAAAATGAAACAAAACAATACAATGGCAGTAAAGTAACAAAAGGAGACTAAAAACTCTTTGGAGTTCCAATGTTTTGTACCTCAAGGTCACAGCTGGTGGTTCTCCTGAGTGCCTTTTCAGTCCAACACCCAGTATTTCCCCTATTCAGACCACAGACTTTAGGAATGAGCTTTCCTCTGACACAGCCAAACACAACATGACTGTGGGTACAGTGTAGTGGGTTCTCCACTTCAATTCAATC